>NC_142185.1:4966670-5297670 GCF_026936395.1 Plectropomus leopardus
AATGAGCATACATTTGGCAACAGTGGAGTGGAGACTGAGCAACTGCACATACGTCCTCTGAAACTACAGATAAACTACACATAAGGTGTGTACAGCCTGTCAAATAAAATCACTGTGAATTAAATCTAGTCACTTTGGGGCAGAAATAACCTTTCAGTGACAAAATAACAGCTGCAATCATTTTTTGCCAAGTTAGAAATTGCATTTTATGCATTATATTTGTCTTTTAAAGGTATTTAGTACCAAAGTGTCTCAATGAACAAACATAAAAATATTCAGCTCTTGAAAACATCTTCTTAAGATTTCCACAGACTTTGTTTTAGTTTCTGGTTTAGTCAGACTTTGGATGGAATTATTTAAAGACACCAGGAAACATCAGTGTGTGTCTCATCCAGCCACTCACGCCGAGCTCTCATTATTATTATTCCCAGGAGCAGATGTCGTGATGTAGGGGCCAGGGGCCACATGCTTATTGCCTTATTTTCAACCTTTCTCTGACTGGGAATGTTGGCAGACTATTGGATCTTTTATAGCCAAATGCAAAACAGAAAGAAAGGCAGCTTCTTCTGCAACTGATGTGTGAAATGGGCATATGATATCAGTTCAAATTGATCACAGGCCCATGAATACATTTAATTCAAAATCGTATTGTGGCAGACTTATTGATATCGGTAAATATTGTATTATTAGCCAAAGAATCAATATATTTTCTGATGATTTACACCTTGTGTAAATTATCCATTTGATCGGTAATTTGGGATTCATCTTTCTGTCTTTATCAACTATCAGGTGGGGCTTAACCCTTTGAAACCTGGATCGATATCACTTTTTTTGTGCTAGGTTCAGACAGATTTCGCAAATCTTTAAACCTTTGGCCCTTGTGCAAATTATTTTTTTTAATTTATTTTTTTTGTTAACATCGGGAAAAGGCAGTGGGGCAAGAAAAGTCTCTCAATATGCAAGACATTAATAATTTAAAAAATAATTTTAATAAAGCATAGGGAAATTCCTAAGCCTAAATTATATTTACAATTATCATAATTATATGTTTTAAATACTTTTAGAGAATAATTACAATTTTAAGCACTTTTTTTCAGGCCATTTCCTTTTTTTTTAAAATTACCCATTTTTGTTATAATTGTTTTTGTTGTTAAGTTGTTTGTATGTTTTTTGCAGATTCTGTAGTACTTTTAAAAAACATTTTCTTTCCGTTTATTTAGGTAATCTCTTAATAAGTTACTCATTGCCTCATTGCCAGAAATGAAGCAATTGTTTTTTTCAGGTTTCAAAGGGTTAAAGAGACAGACAAAATTACCTGTAGTGCTGTTTATCAGTCTAGATAGTTTTGGTGTGAGTAGGCGATTATTAGAGATATCAGCTGTAGAGATGTCTGCGTTCTCTCCAATATTAAATGTCAGCTTGTGGTGCTCAAAGTTTAAAAAATACATTTGAAAAACTCAACAGCAATGTCTTTATCCAGAAATCATGATGCAGTTATTCAAGGCATTCTTGTTTTGAGTAGTTTTAAGTAGGAGCTATTTTCTCTCTAATGAACTACACCCGCCAAACGAATCATGGTACAGAAGGAAGCGTGCATCTGCTGCTACACTGAGCTTGCTAATGTTGCAAATCAGCCAAGGAGGACGCCAACAATGTTCACATCTTGTACTGTCACAAGCGTGATCCTCTCATCATTATGCTTTTCTAAAATTGTGCAGCCCGAGTGTGCATATAGTGAAAAGGGGCATCCCTTTGTGCTGCAGTCAGGGATTGTTGCCCCCACACTTTGAATGCTTGATATGTGGCTTGTGTAGTGAGCATACCTTTCCACACTGACTATTGACAAGAATCAAATATCCAGACTTTCTCAAGCTTGGGAAGAAAATCAATGTCCAGGTTGAATTGCCTGAGCAGAATATACGGGCTTCACTCAGTTTGACCATTTTGCCCTCTGTCTCTTCAACTCATTGTTTGAAGGTTGGTTCTGGTTCCACTGCTTCTCTTTTCACTCCTTTGTCATTTATCATTTCGCTCCATGTGAGTTATTTAAGGCAGCGGCTTGACACAGGTGTAGGCTGCGTCAGCTCGGGGGCACTCTGACTTTGGCTGGGGAGTATTTGTTTGATATGCATAGATACCTCTTAACATTACTTTTTAACATGCCACAGACTTTACATGTATATCCCAGAGGAAGGCATGCAAGACTACAGTTTATCCATTCTAAGAAAGTGTTGTTGTTTTAATCACTAACAACTGCATAAACAAAGAAGCAAAGGTGCTGTTGTGCTGCAGTTTTATTCAGATGACAGGGTAAGATGACTAGGGCTGTAATCAACCAAAGAAAAATTTGATCAGCTAAAATTCTACTATTCAACCAGCTGCTTAGTTGGAAGAGGGAAAAAAAATCTGGATTTTTAACTCCAGATTAATAGAATCTCCACAGTTTACTGAGTGTACTCTACCTGGTAGAGTGGTCTGTTAGAATTTGGAATATTGCAAACCCCAACACAAAACTTTGTTTAAATGCCGTTAGCAAGGACTAAAGACATCTTTGCAGTCTACAATCACAATACTGCAATTTTCACAATATTGTAGTATTATTAATAGGAAAAAATGACTTCAGATGCTTTTGTTCTTCCAGCATTTAAGCAGCAGCCCTTGTATAACATTTTTACCATTTCTACCTCTTTTCCACTAACGCTAACTCGTGTGTGTGTGTGTGTGTGTATGTGCATGCGTGCGTGCGTGCGTGTGTGTGAAAAATGAGGATCATTTTTTCAGCACCGTCCCTGGTTTGCAGTAACTAATGTTTCTCCTGCTTCTGTATTGCTAATGTCAGCGTCCATGTTAATACACAGTAATATCATTGCACTGCTGTGTGAGTTAACAAGCTTGTATCTGAAACCAATATGGCAGGGACAGTGACTAATTGAGAATTATCTCACATGGACCAAAGGCCAATGGCTGTGTCCTTCAGGGCAGGGCTGATAATGCTAAATACAATACGATGACAACATGTAGCTAAGCTTGCCGTTTCCTATTAGCCAGCAGATCAATTTCAGATGTTAAGCCTCAAGACCCCAACGTGACTTTGGCGCTGGCTGTCAGTGATTCACGAGGCAGTGAGAAATGGTATTTCATGGGTAAACAAAAATAAGCCAGTGCAGATGGCATTATTTTTTTTCTCCCTCTCCGACCTGCTGTCACTGTTAAAATGGCTCGGCTTCTGCTGAAACGCTGCTTGTCATTTGTCACGCTCCCTCCAAGGTCAGAGTCCAGGCGAGGGTAAGCTCACAGCTCTATAAATAGCCCCGCTCCTCTAACAGTGGGCTTGGTTGCATGCGCACGTGCGCGTGCATTTGTGCCCAAACAGGTGCGTGTGCACGGTGAGCCACTGAGGAATAAGCTTATTAGCAGGAGTTTGATGAAGATGGCAGGGGTCTTAATCAAACATCTCAAAGGCAGCATTATCATTCTAATTTTACATAATGTCTTATCATTCTCCCGCTCTCCCTCTGTGAAAATGAGATGTATGCCAGCAATGAGACAATAAGTACAGGGATGTGTGGAGGGCACTTACGAAAATATGCCGTATTTTCAACGCTAAAATAAAATAACAGCTATGTCTGTCTCTGACCCTCTAAGTACCTGCCTAAATGACTGTGTTTCAGCTTTTTACAGACGTCTCCTGCAGCCTTCATGCAGGAAAAATGGCAACAAACTCAGCAACGAATGAAAGGACATTAAAGCCTAACACGCAGACATGTTTAAAAAACACACAGAGTATCTTTGGTGTTTTTTCAATTTCAATTTTGGATGGGCCAAAATAATTTTGGCTTTGCACTTTAATTATAGAAGTTAACACTGTTTGCCTTTGGCATTATTGATGTTTATTTGATATAATGATGTCCCTCTGACTAGCGCGGCTGGCTATTATAGTACGTCTTACATTTTTTTCTACAACCGTTTCAGTGGCGAGATAGCTCATTATTTACTCATGACAGTTTATTACATGCAGCCCTTATATCCTATCAGTCTTGTTTATTTTTTCACTGTGAATTGGTTAATGTTAGACCAGAACATCCATTCACTTAGAACACTTACATGTTAATCCATAAATGTCAAACACGAGGTCATGCTGTTGTGCTGAATATCAGCTGTGTTTCCATCTAGGGCTGGGGTGACGCGTTGACGTAATCGCCATAATCGATTGCGTAAATACGTCGATACATATGATGTGCGTCGACGTTGCAGCATTTCACACAGCGCGCGCCATGAGAGCGTGAGCAGTGCCGATCGTGTTGTTTTTGTTTTGGCGCTCATGTTATCAATTTAGAGCATGCACACTGCCTGCCTGAGCAGCACTTGTCAGGCGCGTCTGAGCTGCGTGTCAGCTGCGGCACATCTAGAGGAACGGTGGCTCGCCTTTTTTTTTACGCATGACGCTCACATTTGGAGCAGGAAAAGACTGCTGACAAACTTAATAATTATATTGACTCTTTACCACCTTATACTGCAGTCTCTTTCTGTCACAGAGATGAGGAAATACAAAGATGTTTATTTAACCTCAACTTCCCAAAAGCTATCTGACTGCCAACAGAATGCCATCAGTTGCTGATACAATGTATTTTATTTTAAAACATTTACAGGACGGGGTTGTCAGCTGTGCAGGAGCTTATATAACTTCATAAATGAGAGGAATATGTGCTTATATATGTGAAAATACAGCACTCATATCAGCAGGCAGCGATATGCCTTTAGGCCCAGTTAAGGCTGGACTATTTTGATGCAGAAAGAATGGACTAGTTATAATTATTTCTGCACTAATTTGACTGTAAGATGTTTTGTTGGACTGCTAGATTTGAGGTTTACTGTAACAAAGAGTAACTGTTTTGTTAAGTGACTTGAATTTCACATTGTTTTATTTATTTTGCTGTTGGATTGCTAAATGTAGATTGCACTACATTCCTTTTACTTAAATGGAACAAGCTCTTGCATTCATTTTATTTTGGAGAGACTTTATATCAGACTGTATACACAAATTACCAGTTAAGACTGGGCTAATTTTTGTTGGGAAATAATGCTCTGCAGCGTTTTAAATTGTTTTTTTTGGTAAATTTGTTGAGATACTAATCGATTAATAAAAAAATAATAGTTAGATCAATATAAAAAAAATTGATAGATTAATCAATAAAAAAATAATCGTTAGGTGCAGCCCTATTTCTGTGGTAGGCCTAGCCAGCCCGTTCTCATTCTGAACCTGTCATATAGCGCCACTTTGGCAATGTTTTTGGATAAAGTTCATGATACCAAAAGGCACCTTTAACGTGTGCCACTGGACTGAGAATGCAGTCCGACAGAACTGCTCGCAGTGTAATCATACACAGGCAGACAGCTGGATTACACCTAGCGTGTCTGCAGAAGAGTATCAGGTTGAAATGCTGCCACTAAGGAGCATGAAGCCAGTAAGAGTGGTGGTGATGGGTCCAACAAATCCTGGACTTCATATGGGAGTCTGGTGTTTGCTTCGTGTCTGAAAGCGATGTTTTTTCAACACCTAACCATGTACATCCTTCTCCTAATCCTAACTATCTATGCCAGCATGTGTGTTTGTTGATGTTCCAGTGTTGGTTTTCACTTGCTTGTCTTGTTTAGATAAAACTTGGGCTGGGGCGAAGCGTAGACGTAATTGACGTAATCGATTATGTAAATACAATGATTTACGAAACACGCGTCGAAGGAGGATGTAAGGCCCATTTTACACAGCACGCATCATGAGTGCGAGACGTCAGCCTCGCCGAGCAGCAACGCGTTTCATGCATGTGGTGTTCAAATATAAGAGTTATTGTAACGTTGCTGCCGTGTCGCTGCCTGCTGCTATAAGTGCTGTATTTCTGTATTTAAAAGCACAAATTCCACTGATTTATGAAGTCGTGCAAGCTTCTGCACAGCCGACAACACAGTCCTATAAATATTTCAAAGTAAAATGCCTTGTATCAGCAACTGATGTGATTCTGTCCACAGACACTGTCAGAGGGCTTTTGTTTTGAAAGGAAAGCTGGGTTTCAGCTGCAGCATATCTAGAGAAACTGTGGCTCGCCGCGACGCACACATTTGTCAGCAGGAATACACAGTAAAAATGATCTTTTCATGTTATATTGACTCTATACCACATCTTACTGCAGTTTAAAAGTCTCTGTCACAGCGGTGAGGAAATCTAAAAGGTAATAAATAGACTCAGAAGTCCACTGCAAAGTGGTATCATGACAAACTGCAAAGGTGGAGCATTTGACGACTTGAGCCAAGAACGTGTTGGCCAAGCCAATGTGGATATTGTCAGGTAAAGTCAATTGCAAACTGTATGCTAACATTGTTTATTAAAAAAGACCTTAATTCCACCCATATAAATCATATATTCTCTTTCTCTCGCACCATGTTGTTGGGTGTGCTCTAGGTCAGCTAGGTCATGTATATTTGCAGAACAAAAAAATGATAGAAGCGTAATAAATGTTGTTTCATTTGAACTATTTTAGAAGGAGAAAACATTTTCTAGTCGTGTGTATTGTGTGTTTAAATCTTAATTTTAGTTATCAAAAATGACAGTTGAGAAAATAAATCATTTAAGAAAGGCCGCTTTTACAAGTAGACAGGCCCTGGCCCCTTAGGCCCAACCACAATGCCGTGCCTGCAGTCGAGTTTCCCCAAAAGATAACAACGCACAGCATGCATATTCCAAGATTGTGGATTAAAAAAACAAAAATGGAGGGCACCTTTAAATAACTGACAGTACAATGCCAAATACAGACAGATTGCACCATACGTAGCCTATGCACTATAAATATACTGCAAGTTCCATTTTGAGTCAGAGCAGTCAAACAGCATTCAGCTCTGCGCCTCTCCAGTCCTGTTTGTTCTCAGCTCTCATTATAGGCTCTCTATAATAATGTGAGCTATTGTTATTTTTTATATCAAGTTGTTTTCCCTTCAGTTTTCAAGGCTATTCTTGCTATTTCAAAGACAGATGATGTGATTATAGAAAATGGCCTCTGTTAGCACGCAGCTAAGCCATACGATTGCCAAGGGACTGCTTTGCAACAATCAGGGGATTTTTTTTTTCCTCTATCGTGTGCTTTACCGCTTCATACTGTACCTCAAATGCCTTCCAGACACTGATTATTGAAAATGATATGGAATAATCTCACTGCATACTGTCAAATGAAACTAACTCAATGGCATGATTTGAATTGTGCAAATGATACTTTAAGTGTCACTCCACTGATTTTACACACAAGGATCATTTTACTTATCGTGGCTACCACTCAGTGTGAATACAGCTATAACATGTCCTCTGAGTAACCCTGATGATGTCATCAGGATACTATCATCACTGTTCACTCAGCTTCTCCCCTCAATACTTCTCCAACAACTAATGTGTCCCGTTATTTCTTGTGGTGGACTTTACCTGATGAATAATTCATTGTATTGACTGAGTGTGATGGCATTTGTCCCACAGAGAGCAGGTAGAATTACAGTCAGTCCCTTTAATTAAATGAGGCCTCTAATCATTGTCTGGGTTGAATGAATAAATAATAACTGATGGAAGTAAAATAGGAGGCAGGGATTTTTTTTCTCTGCTGGCTTGTAGTCAGGACACTGAGATTCAACAATCACTTTTTTCTTTAACTTTTTGAAACTTAAAAAAATTGGCTTTATCTCTCAAGAACATGGAAAGAAAGCAATGAGCGAGGAAATTACACAAAATTAGTAAGAAATAATAATAATACTACTTATTATTATTATTATTATTATTATTATTATTATTATTATTATTATTATTATATATAATGATAAAAACAGCATTTACAAAGTACTTTGTACAAAAAACGCAAAGCATGCATGCAAGAAACCCCAGAGTCAATAACAATAAAAGGTGAATGTCGAACTAAAGCGAGACAAGAAGTAAGGAATATAGTTTAGAGGCAGAAGAAAAAAACTGCAAATTAAAGGGAGGGAACAGAAAGTATAATTATTATTAATAATAATAACGAGGACAGAGACAGAGTAAAAAGATAAGTTAAAAGAAAAATTTAAAAGATAAATTAAAAGACCAATTAAAAAGAGATAATTAATAACTAAAAGGATACAGGAAAATGACCTAAAAATCGTCAGGAAAAAAAGGCAAAACACACAAAGAGGAAATGATCTGCAGTAAGTGCTATAAATAGAGTTTTTGTTGACATTTAGCCCTTTTTAAAATGGTAAATAATAACCCCGCCTTTCTCTTTTCTCTCCCTATCTTTTTCTCTTCTTAAAAAAATTATTTTTTAATTCATCCTCAGGTTATTTTCTTGTCACCTTTTCATAATTTCTTGCAGTTTGCAGGCATCTCTTACCAAGTTGATCATTGCCTTTTTAGCCCATTTTTCATAAAGGAAATCAAGCCAAATTAGTAAGGTTTCAAAGTTTAAAATGCTTGTGAAAAGTGTCTGAAAACCACACGAGAAAACTGATGTCGATCCAGGTTTCAAAGGGTTAATAGTTTTACCATCTGTGTGAAGAGTGAGCGTGGAGTCTAGTAGCAGGGATAGAAAAAGGCAAGATTCATATGAGCAGTGAGACGTCAGCTTCTTAGACATCCATCCGTTCAGTCCACACACACTTCGACCTCTGTAATGGCATCGCTGTCCTCAGGACCAGCTGTCCTGTCAGAGGCTCAGCTCCTAGGGAGCCGAAAGCAGCTGGACCGACTGTGTGCACCAGACTGAATAATATCACAAACTCACGAGATAAAAAGAAAAAAAAGTAAGGAAAGCATTACATTTTTTTTTAGCAGTTTTTAACTATTAATAAATTAACCCTTATAAACCTGGAGCAACATCATTTTTCTTGTGCTGTTTTCAGGTGCCTTTTACAAGTATTTCAACATTTGAACCTTGAGCACATTGGTTTGAATTTCTTAACTAAACATGGGAAAAAAGACAATGAGAACGAAATGTCCTGCAAATTACGAGAAATAAGTACATTTAAAAAAAAAAAAAGCTATGGAGAAATGTCCAGAAAACTATATATCTAGTTGTCATAATCCTATAATTAAAATGATTTTACAGGCTGATTATATTTTATTTGTCTAAAAATAGAAAAGCTAAGAAAAAAAGCAACTATTTTATAACTATCACAATTACATATTTAAAATTAGAACTAATAATTTGTAAGCACTTTTCTTGAAGTTTTTTTTTATTCCCTCTAACTCTTTCTTTTTTAAAATACTAATTTTTCAGGTGATTTTCTTGTAACCTTTTACAAATTTCTTGCTAATCTTTGGGTGATTTTCGTTGCTCATAGCCTTTTTTCCTGTGTTTTTGACAGAAATCAAGCCAATTTGCTCAGGTTTCAAAGGGTTATTTTGTTTACCCTGCTCGCTGAAGTTCCACTTTATATGCCCATAGTGAAAACAGAAAACCTTGATCAGTAACATAGAATAAAAACATACAGACAATGGGTGAGATGTGTGAATTGAACAGTCTAATGAGATTGCACTTAGCAACATTTCTTTCTGTAATAGTGCAACTGTAGCTGATTTGAAGACCACTTAAAGCAACACTTACAGTCAGTAGGCAATTTGTTAGTTTCTTGTATAGATTATAGTTTCAGGAAGAAACTGACAGATGGGTGGGACTTACAGGGTGGAAATTACAAATCCATCTGCTACTTCAGGACCATGCTCAGTGCCATGGATTTATCATGCACAGCACAGTTAGGCCACCGATACTTAAGAGACATGCTCTCTGCCAGAGATTCAAACTCACACAGAGCTCTGTTTTCACTGTCTACTTTTTCTTCTGATGCACTTATTTCTTCTTCTTATTTCGTGTCTCACCTATGAGAGGGATAGCAGGTTAGCAAGAGGGGCACATTTTTGTCATTTTGCCACAAAGGGGTAGCGAAATGATTTCCAGTTAAAAAACAAAACAAAACAGCTCGTCCCTTCTGCCTGTTGTCTGCCATGTTTGTTTCCTTTAAAGTCATGTTTGATTGCACAAGATTTTGGCTTCCAGAGTTAGGACTTTGGTTGTTTGTTACTAACTTCTCAAAGTGTCTGTTGTGCTGTTTGGGATTAATTGTTCCGCACACTATAGGAACAGAATTGTTAAAAAATGTATAATACATGTTGTTATGTGTGGGGTCATTGACATTCTTCACATTGGTTAGGATTTGTAAAATCATTGCGTGTGGGCCAGAATTTACCAGCAAATCCCTCTTCTCTTCAAAGTGGCAACCAACTTTGTTCTTAGAGGCAATGACTTTCTGATTGAACCTGTAAGACAAAAAAGCTACTCAGATATTCTTTTGTATTTCAAATTTAAATACAATTATCCCCAAAATAGACATGTTCTTGTCCCAAATCATCACATGTTGCCACCTTTGTCAGTGGACTTTTACATGTACATATTATATTCTAGGTATCCTTCTGTATTTTCTGTTGATGTTCAGACATGCTGCAACCAATGCTGGGGTGTCAACAAACGCACATGGTTAGGTTAAGGCAACAAAAGCATAAGACAACAAAAGCACATGGTTAGGTTTAGGGAAAAAACATCATGGTTTGGCTCTTCATTCATACCAGAAGCAAATACCAAGCTCCCAGATGGAAGTCCGGGGTTTGTTGGACCCATCTGTCATCCCTCCCACCCACCCTATACGGACCTTCCAGCTCCTTATATTATGTTGAGCAGCAGAGTTTCAACGTGATGCTGTCCAGCGGTGAATCATACAGCCGTGACAGGTTCACTCTGGCTGTGGTATCAACTTAAACCACACGTCTGCACATCATACTGCAGCGCCAGGTGCAGTCTGACCAGCAAGCTGCATATCACAGCATCCCGAAAGGTTCTTTCCTGCTGTGTTATAAACTGACGCCACCAGGTGTTGTTTCATACAGCCACAAAAGTTGGCTTTTGGCATTGCATCACGCCAAAATTATTGACAAAGTGGCAGGATCTGACAGCTTCAGAATGAGAATGTTATGCAAAAACATATAGACCAGGGTTTGGTCTTTTGGTTGGTGTTGACATGGGCTGAACGGCTTTTTGGTACAGACATACAATGATATAAAGCTAATTATCTAATCCCTGGTAAGAAGGCAAGCAAGCATATTTCCCAAAATATTGGTGTATTTGGCACTTTTCAAAATGACTACTTTTCAGTTGGTTGTACTGTTAGCACCAGGGGCCATTTAAGTTACGCTGACATTTTGCTCTGACATTTAGACATATGCAATTATACAATCCCTGTGTATATGATATGGCATCCTTGGCCCCTTTGCAGGGACTCTTTTCTTGTACAGCAAATATTATTCCCAATATATATATTATTATTACAGTGATATGCTGACAGCTTATCATTCCCTTGCACAGCAGAGCTATACATTTATAGATGGTAAAGCAGCTAACCAGTACAATAACTGTCAGACTCCTGGTGTGATAGTGAATATGGAGGTAGAGGGGAATGGGTAGATAAAGGAAAAGGCCTTTGTCCTCTACTTTTACTTTCAGGCAGGCAGAAATGAAGGCTCAAGCTTTCTTGTCCTCACTGCCCAGCCTGTTAGGAGTTTTTTTTATAACTGTGGGTGTCCTTTTGTAGCACATACTGGCACTTTTAAGTAAATGAACACATTTTGAAAATGAATGACATGGTGACAGAAGAATCAAGGGGAAAAACAGCTAGCAGAGACAAAATATACTCGTAGGGAACACAATTTGAGCGCATGACTTGTTGTTTGTGTCGTGTTGGATGTTGTCACATGTGTGGTAAAGATTACATCTATCACATTTTCTTTCTTTAGAAATAATGATGTGCCTCATTAAAGAATGTTGATGTAAGAAAGTAAAGGGTCTGCCAATTCTCGTTAACTAGTTTTTATGCAGGCATTTTTTTTTTTTTTGTCCATCCGTCTTTCCTATTCTTGGGAATGTGATATCTCAGGAATGCCTTGAGGGAAATTCTTTAAATATGGCACAAATGTTAACTTGGACTCAATGATGAACAGATTAGAATTTGGTGGTTATAGGTCAGTGGTCCAGGTCACTGTGACTGCCTCCATGTCATTCTTAAATGCATTAACTCAGGAACACCTTGAGTTTTTTTTTTTTTTCCAATTTTGGCATAAATGTCAACTTGGACCCATTGATGAAGCGGTGGTTGAATGTCAAGGTCACTATCACCTTGCATCTGTCTCATTCTTGTGAATGTGAAGACACCTTGAGGGAATTTCTTCAAATTTGGCACAAACGTCCACTTTCAATCATCGACTAACTGTTTAGACTTTGGTAGTCAAAAGGCGAGGTCACTGTGACCTGGTTTGTCAAATTTTTGTAAATGCAATATTTCAGGAACACCTTTTGAGAATGTTTTCGAATTTGGCACAAACGTCCTCTTTGACTCAACTACAAACTGATTCCAATTTGGTGTTCAAAGGTCAAGGTCACTGTGACTTTGTGTCACATTCTCGTGAAAGCGACATCTTAATAAATGGCACAAATGTCCATTTGAACTCAACAATAGACTGATTGGAAAATGGCGGCCATAGGTAAAGGTCACTGTGCCCTCAAAAAATATGTTTTTAGCTATAATTCAATAATTTATGTGCTAATCATGACTAAATTCACACAAATATCTTACAGGGTAAAATGATGAAGTGATGAGATTTTTTATCGCAAAAGGTCAAAAACACTCCTCTGGCAATAATCCAACCTCATAACTCATTTACAGAAGGAGAAACATTTTATCAAATACTGAATTGGTGACACTAATCTTTATTTTCCACATTGGACCTGTGCTGGTTTTATAGATCTTCTGTGTTGCCGGATTGAATGTGTGTATATGGCATCAGTGTTTTCACAGACATGGATGTAAACTGTAAGTGCAACTTGACTGGTTTGCGGAGGCAGACAATTACGAGGTGGTAATTCTCTTTTTTAGTTTGTCATTATTATTTTGTCTGACACAGTGCCAACACTTAATAGTTCCATTTTGTCAAAGAGCTGCTGAAGGCCTCAGTCTGTCCTGTATCTACATAGATTTAGTGAGGAATGTATTTCTTCTGATGAGGGTCCAGTGATGGAGATAAAGGATTGCTGTCTCGTCTCCTTCTGTCAGGTTTATCAGGGCCCTTCCCAATAATGGTAATAAGAGACTCAGCGGGTCAGAATTCTCTTAGTGGTTCTATCATTGCTCATAATTGAGTTAATAAACTGAGGATGATGATTCAAATGTGGCTAAATAGGAAATTGGGGGGAGAAAATGAGATCGAGAGAAAGTGAAAGAGAGAGGGAGAAAGAATCTCATGCATGGAGGCACAAGGGCAATTTAGAGTTGCTGTCAGTTTTCAAGGACATGTCAGCTTTTTGTGGTATTAATGAAACGAGCAGCGGCCCAAGTCGCGATAATTGAGCGGTCTTATGAGTCCGAGGGGGGCTGTGAATAATGTATCACTGCATCTATGTGCTGTGTGTCTGCGGTCATGAGGACCGTAAAGTTGCTCTAATGCTTGAGTACACTCATGTCCTCCTGTTATTCAGTCCAAGAAAGTAAGGAGAAAATTAGTTCCAAACGGATTAGATTTGGGCTGTGATCTTCTCTGCCTGCTGCTATATAGTGTGTGACAAATAACTGGATGTACTTGAGTCATAATTGGCTCATCAGTCAGCATGTGTGACATTTCTCGTCATGACTATCAGATGAAAAAGTGAGCTGCTTTTAAGCCAATATGTGAAGGACTTAGAAAATGGATTTCGGAGAAAGTCTGAGACGGATGCAAAGAAAGCTTCTTTGTAACGCAGAACCCAGCTCTAATTGGCAATCATTTTTCCCCCTCCCCTCCAGCCAAGCGAGATGTAGTGGTTGGTTGGTGGTCAATGATCACTGCATTTCACCCGCAGGGTTTTGTGGGTAATTGAGGCCAGGAGGAGCTGCAGTGCGAAGAAATTTATAGGGGGGGAGAGGCTTAATTCACCTTATCAGAGGCAGCAGATGTGGAGGAAGACCCAGTTTAAGACCCTCTAATACCAGGACTCAGATAGGAGTTGTAGGCAAAAGCTTCACAAACTCTCTGGGATAGCTTTTTCAGTGTAGATGCTATCTCTGCTACTCTTTGGTCACTCATATTGCTCAAACCAAGTCTTTCCATAGCTATTTTGACCGGCAGAGCCCTCTAATGCAAAGGCATGCTGTATTTCTTATCTGCCAAACATCTCCAACTGAGGGTCGTAACACCCAACATCCAACTCAGCTGCAGAAAGTATTTGTTTTCCACAGGCCAGGAGGTGTGCTTCAAGGGAAAGGCTGGCTAAGCATGCAAATACTCTCCAGTTTTCAGCAGTGAAATGAGAAACAGAGCATTTCATTTTTCCGGCTTACAGTGTGGCTCAGGAAAAGCCCTTCATTGCAAATCCTTCACCGTGCAGGGGATAGCATTGATAATACAAAGCCTCAATGTGACCCTGGTTAATAGGCACTGTAAGTTGTACCTCTGTGTGCTGTAGGTGTGAACAGTATATGATTATAAGGACAGACCTGTGATGCTGTGCCTTGAAGGCTGCGTTACACTGCAGGCAAATCAGATTTTTGTCTCAAATCAGATCTTTAAATCTTTAAAAACCTGAGCGAATGGGTTTAAGTTCTTTCTAAAACATGAGAGAAGGCAACGAGCAACTAAAGAAGATATGGCTCAAAAATTAGCAAAAAAAAACCCCAAACCCCGAAATAAATAAATAAAAAAAAAGAAAGTGACTGAAGAGAAAGTGCTGAAAATGTAAAAAAAAGTATCATGTTTTCATTCTCTCAGATTTTATTTTGACAAGGAAACAGAGATGAGATCCAAAAGGTCATTGGATGACAGCAACATTCTCTCAAATGACCTTTCAACTTCACCTGTATTAGCAATGAAGAGGTCATTAAGTAATGTAAAACAGATTTTTGTGTAACCAAGCCTCTCTCAGCTGGGAAAGTCTTTACATTCATCATGAAAATACATCAATTTTCCTTTTCCTCTCTCACCTCCGCGTGTCTCTTTCCTTCTCTCTGCAGGACCTGGGTGGGGTGAGTCCCCCTCAGAGGAACTGGAAAGGGATTGCCATCGCTCTGCTGGTCATCTTGGTGGTCTGCTCTCTAATCACCATGTCTGTCATCCTCCTCACACCAGGTAACACTCCGCCGTGATTGTGCTCTGCTTTGTAAAAGGGCCTGTTACTTACTCTGCTGCAAGAATCTCAATTTTACTGCTGTTTTTACATGCTCCTGTGGCTGGTTTCACAGCAACATTCAAGAGTTTGTGCCAAAAAAATCACAACAGCTCTACCAAGCTTTTTTTTGCTTCTTGTGTCGCATAGTTTTGGTTTAAGGAACTGCAAATTTTGTTCGTATTAATTGTTAAGCTTGTTCTGCTGCTACCAAGTAACCCCAAAATTTTGGGTTTGCCCTATATTATAATGCTGTAAAAGCCATATTAAAAAATAAATAAGCCTGTTCAACCTATGCATTTAGTCTGTCAGCATTTCTCCCCAGGTCATCCTCTTTACCCTGTTAAGTATATACATATTACAGCATTAATTTTTTATTGCACCTTTTTTTAATTAACTTTTTACCTAAATCAGTGAATATATTCTGACCACAACATAACAGTGAAAACTGTGCAACAATATATATATGTAATATCTAGGAGACAGGATTGCACTGCCCCATAAACCCTTTTTACAGCTGTTTTCAGTTAAAAAAAGCTTTGATAATCCCACAATACCTGCTACGTACCAGACAGCATACTGACAAAGTTAGCCACAAGAGCTAATGGGGGAGTGAATATTGGTTTTACATTTGTCTGTTTTCCAGAAACATGAATTACTGCCAATATTGTTCTGTGTCTTACAGATGTGTACTTAGGGTTTGCAGACATGTTAGACATATCCACTTTACAAAGCCATAATATGTTAAATGTATGTTATTTATGTTATGTATGTTATCTAACATGCTTTGGAGTTCCCTAATTTGAACACCTGGCCCACTATTATGCCATAGATAGCCTTGGTACTCCAAACTATTTAGGTACCTATGAGACCCCTCCCACCTCAAACCCGGTGTCTCTGTATCACACAAAAATCTGATCCAGTAAGCTGAGCATCATTTTTTGGCTACTTTAACACTATTATACACCGTATACCTGCTTCCAGAATTATAAAAGAAAAACCCCAATGTTCCACAGATGTAAAATCATCATAATCCACTGGCCAAGCAGCCACACTCTCCCCTGGTGGATTCCACGCTTGGTTAGACTTTCATTGCCTCCATAAACAAACATGCTGTGTGGA
Source organism: Plectropomus leopardus (assembly GCF_026936395.1). Taxonomy (NCBI): domain Eukaryota; kingdom Metazoa; phylum Chordata; class Actinopteri; order Perciformes; family Serranidae; genus Plectropomus; species Plectropomus leopardus. The sequence goes on from NC_142185.1 coordinate 4,983,029, forward strand.
GTTATCAAGGAAAGCCAACATGGCTGACATTCAAAAGGACTTGGCCCTCCTATTCTGCTCACAATCAGCAGCTGTCCTATTCAGAAGGAGCTTACAATTGGCACGTTCTCTTCCTGCTAAAGGCATAACATTTCATAATTAAAAATGAAACATTTCCAGGGGCAACATTGGAACAGCTTAAGGATTTTCTAGCCCAGTAATGATCATGTTAATGAACATATGAAATGCCATTCTCTGGAAAAATTGTTCTTCTCTGGGCATATTTCTCATTGCTGTAAACCTGGATTGAAAGGGCACTGAACTCATCCGACTGCCACGCAAATGTAAACATCCAGCTCTTTCCATTTTTGTCTTGTTAAACAGGAAAACCTTGTGGCTACAGGAAATACCTGATTTTATTTTATTTATTTACTGTTTGGAGGCTGCAGGAATTAAAGACTGAAACCCACTTTAAAACGTAAACCTTAAAAGCTTCTTCAATCAGATGTTGGTCACTAATGGGCAGAATCATTTAAATTGTCTTTCTGCTCACCTGGCTAATGAAAGGCCAATACTGACTCTTTATCATGTTTTGGTCTCCATTAATGTCTGAAAAATATCTTGAGCTTGCCTCAGTGTTAATGTCAAAATGTAGCTATTTGGTGCTGGGCAGGTTGCATACTGTGGGTTTATTTTAACAACCACACTGCTTGCTACAGAATGAGAGTGTACATGTGGTTGTAGCTGACAACAGCAGGGACAACAGATAACTTTTTTTTTCTTTTAAATACTTTTTTCTTTAAATACTACTAATGTCCCTTTCTATCGTGTGTGTCCCTTTGTATCATGTGTGTCCCCTCTCTAAATTCTAAGGTTTTGTGGGTCTATGAACGCAGCACAGGCAGAACTCTTTTTGAGCTCTTTTTTTCCTCAGCAGGTTGTAAATTTAGGGGTGCATAATTAATCTATCGATACATTCACAGCTGATCAGACAAGATTAATGGATGAGAGAAGCAGCTGCTGTGAGTAAATTTAAATTTTTAGACTAAGCAGAATGAACGGTTAAGTTGACCTTTAATTGTGACTGTCGTTCTGCTGCTCTGTCTGTGCACAGAGTACACTTTGAGAGGTGCAGACTATGTTTTGGGCTGAAAACCCAGTTTCCATGGCTGGAAAAGTAGAAATGTCTTTGTAAAAAACAGTTGCATTTCGTTGCACTATCATTTAACAAACATAGAGTTGAGTTGCTTTAAAAACAGCTGCAGTTTGGCAGGCCTCTCATCTAGGTAACACTCTTTTCACCGTCTCCTTTACCTCATATACTATGTCACTTTAGAAACAATGATATAATATGTATGAAATGTACTAATGTATCCATGTTTTGTAGAAACATCCAATGCCAACATTTCTCCTCCTTGCAGATGCAGGCAATCAAGTGCACAGACAGTTAAGTGATTTATTGGTGAGATACATGAGCTCCATGCAAAGGCAGAAAGACTGAAGAGAAGTAGCTGATAATCCACAGGTGCACGCAGGTTCAGGTTCCAGGGTTCAGAAGCTGGAAAGCAAAGGTACAAAACAACACTGAGAATCTGTCCAGGGGCAGGTGGAGATGGGCTTGTCTAAATAATAATGGGGCGGGATTTGCGGTGAGTAGGTGAACGTAGGAGTCAGGTGATTGATGGGAAAGTCTGAGGGCATCTGGTGGATGGATGGAGTATGGCATGTCTGTAGAGTTCCTAAGAAGTGATGGTGAAGTGACTGGGAGACAGGGACAGAGGGGCAGACAGAGCAGAATTGAAACAAGTGAGGCAGCTGCTGCGACGCTAAGTGACAAGGTTGTGACATTTTGCTGGTGTCTTTCGTCTGCACTGACAGAGAAACAAGATGTCGCTGTTGGACTTAATTGGGGGGAGCAGACGATTCATAGTTCAGTTTCAAAGTGTTTTAAGTGTAAAATCAAGTTCAAATTCATTAGAATAAACCTTCATTGACAGGATAAAGAAAACTTAGTTTTTCAAGGGATTTTTCACAGGACGTGTTTGCGCTTGAAAATCCCTTGGTTCTGTATTTTCATGTAAACATGGTTCACAAATCCCTCACTGAAATAGGACCAGATGTCTTTATGCCTCAGGATTTGTGCATGTGCTCTGACAAATATTAGGCTCATTTTAGCATTTAAACATAAATGCACAACATAAAGAAACCTTTTTTAATAACATTCTGTTTGTTATGGCTCTGTGCAGCAATAGGCGTGGCCAGCGGCATTGTGTGTCTGGGTTGTCCGTCTGTCTGTTTGTGCATCTGTCTGTCCATTCATCCCAGTATTTCAAAAACACCTTGAGGGATTTTTTTTTTAAGTTGACATAAATATCAGCTTCGACTCGACAATGAAGTGGGTAGATTTTAATGATCGTAAGTCAAAGGTCAAGGTCACCGTCAACTTGCATCTATGTCATGTTAACGTTAACAGAATATCTAAAAGAACAACTTCAGCAATATCTGAAGAACCTCCGGTTCAACTTCACTGTGACGTCATCATAATCTGCTGATGACGTCACAGTAATTTTCAGTAATGGCCAGAAAATTGTTTTTAAACAGTTTTCTGGCCATTATTCAACATCATAACTCCGGAACAGAAGGGAGACATTTGGTCAAATACTGAATTAGTAACACTAGTCTTTGGTGTCCACCTTAAGATGTTCTGTTCTGCTGTGGGGGGAGGTGTGGTTGAAGTATCCATGTTGTTTATCTGTAACTTGGCTGGTTCATGGAGGCATACAACCAACAGTAATTTTAGTTTGAATATATTGTAAGATACTAACTTAGTGGGAAATGTTACAGCTGAAAAAAACATGCAAGTTTTCTCTGTTCAACCAACTACGTAATACTGTCCTGTAATATATTACTGTCTAATCTATCTTAACATAACTGTGGCATTCTGCAGTTTCTTGTCACTTATTTCCAGCCTATATGCTGATATGATAAATGCTGATGTAGTGTATATCAGACTCTGTTATTGATATCAAGGTAAAATGAATGAAATGTTTTATTTTGTCAGCATCACCCAGTAAAAAATAAAATGTGTGTCTTGGTAAGGCCAAGTAAACACTGTATGATTTTAGCCCTTTTTGACCTGCATGACTCATTTCAGAGTCGGGTTGAATTTTTGCTAATACTTTATTGGCCATTGTCAAAAGCCAAGATGCTCCACAGGGGCGGACGGTCTATTTTAAACGTACAGCATGAGCTCTTAGTTCCTGACTTCACGATCGGACCGCACATGGTAAGCACATAAATTGTGAGCACATAAATTGTGAGCACATAAATTGTGAGCACATAAATTGTGACGTTTGGCTTTACCTTGTAGACGATTTACTTGTACAGTATGAGATGGAATTAAACAACAGCATTTCTAATATTATACAGTGTACAGTGTATTCACACACATAGTAATGGTTCCCCAGGGTGCCCTCTAGGCGCCTTTGTCATATGTTTTAAAGGACTTAACTTGAGGGGATCTACATGCCTGTGGTGGAAGTGAATCCCAAGGTCAGCTAATGCAGGAGATTGATTTCAAGCTGCATGCATTCTGAAAGCAAATGGGCGAACTACATAGAGCTGATAACTGGAGAGAACGTCACACCTGTGTAGGACCCTTATTGTACTAATGTTCAACATGACAAATCATGGCTTGTTTTTTGCAGCTGACAGCCAAGCTGGAAGTGACACCAAACTGACTGTGGAGGATCTGTTCAAACCTGAGTTCAAGGTCCACGATCCCGAGGCCAAATGGATCAATGGTGAGTAATCCCCAATATTCACTGTACCTGCTGGAATTTAGAGCTTTCCTGATAATTCCTTAAGTCATGGATGTAAATGAGTTAAGCACTGACATGGATGAAATATAAACACAAATGTAGGATGTACTTAAACAGTGGTCATAGCCCTCTGTAGGTTTTTACTTCACCCTTTCCACTCGACAAAATACCCTCTAGCACCCACCAATATCTGGCTTTTGTTTTAATTGGAAAAGGTTACAATGTGAATAATTTCCCTGGAAAATAACTTTGTGGTATTCATGGGTATTCAGTGTTTCCTCTAGGATTTTTTTCAGCAGCGGGGGCAGGCTCTCCGGGGAGCCGTGGCGGCGTAAACAAATGACGCTTTTTAAAGGCTGAATGTAAAAATAAAAAATAATAACAAAAATTCAACAATAAAATAATAAAAACAATAAATAATAATTTCTTGATGGGGCTGTAATCAGTGGCAAAGTTTGCACCCAGGCTCAGAACAATGGATTTTTCTTGGTTTTTTGTAGAACAGCTCTAAGGCTCTGTTGTACGGAAATTCCCCAACAGGTGGCCCGTTGATGCTCAGCAGCATACATGCTGCAAGGTGATCCCCCTGCAGCCTGTTTCTCAAGTCAGTCTTCACCTACAAATAGAAACAATAATTTTTTTTTTTTTAACCCATTTAGGGTCCCAGCCTGATAGCCTGTGTTTCCCTTTATGTTTTTCTCCTCTCCTCTCATCTCTCTCTCCTGCACCATCACTTTGCTCTCCTGCTCCTTCACTCGGCACTCCCCCTCCTGTACTCTGCTCTCCTTCACTTTGTTCCACTGCTCCTCCCTGTCTGTTACTTGTCTTATACGATTACATAAAACATTAACGTTAGATAATTTACACTCATGTCACATTTGATTACAAGTGTGAACATAATTTTTTACCTAACCATCATAATTTGAGTCAGTAAAAAGGCTAATGATACCTGACTAGCGCCATCCTCATCAGGCGTCTTTCTCTTCTTTGAAAAATATTTGAACAAGCTCATCTGAAAATGCAGTCAGCAGTTACATCATGGCGTGTATATCGCTTAATGCTATCAATTAGTTTACTCAGGTTAGCGACACTGAGTTGAGTTGGCACCGGGCCCAATTAACTTAAGCTACGTAACCTTAGCTGGCCATCAATATTTTGCGAATGTTTATTTAACTAATAAAATCTATTATAAGTTTTCTTAAGCTAATAAGTCTACCTTTTCTCCAGTAAGTTGCACGTTATTTTCAAGCCAACACTCCTCTGACTCTCCGACCTGATGCCTGGATGCGAGTAGCTAATTAACGTCGGCACCAGTTAGTTGTGTTGGGGGGTGGGAGGGGGCGGTGGTATCTACCCCAAAGAGTAGATACGGAGCAAGATAGTTATCTGCCTCAGCACTCGCGACACCCAACGCAGTGCAGGACTGTGCTGTGATGCGGTGGTGGTGTATTTGCAATTTAAAAAACAAAAACAAAAAAAAAAAAAAAAACGACATTTGAAGGAGCGGCGGGTAGGATTTAGGAGTGGCGGGCCGCCACTCCTAAATGAGTGTAGAGGAAACACTGGTATTTATCAGCTCCAGCTTCGAACAGCTCCGGTCGGCAGCCATGACAATTTGACACCTGGGTGGACACACTACTCTTCACCCCTTTTCTGACGTGGTGTAACGACACTGCTACAAATGAGGCTTCCATAAATTATCTGTCTCCATCCCAGCAGCACTTGAACATCATTCCATATTAGACAGGATTGAGTTTAACTCTTTGAAAGCTGGATCAATTTCACTTTCATGTGCTGCGCCCAGACGCCTTCACAAGTATTAAAACCTTGTATTTTAATTGTTTAAACCAAAATTGGTTTGCTTTCTTTTAGAAAACATTGGAAAAAAGATAATGAGCAACTTTGTAAGAAGAGCAAATTACAAATTGCAGGACATTAGTGAACTTGGATTGTTTTTTTCTAAAGCAAGGCAGAAATGTCCAAAAAGTTATATTTATAATTATGATAATCATATATCTAAATTATTTTAAGAATTCTTCTTTTTTGGGGCTGCATTTCAGGTAATTTCCTCGCAGATATTATGTTATTTTCTTAAAACATTTTTTGGGGTTATTTCTTCTTAAGTTGCTCACTGCATTCTTCCTATGTTTTAAAAAAAATCAAGCAAATTTGCTCAGGTTTCAACAGGCGAAACGAAAGACTGAATAAGTAGCAGATATGAAAAAGAAATCACCAAAGAAATCAACATTTTCATCCATGCTGCTTTCCACTGTTTACTTTCCTGGTGTGTTGGTGCTGTCGAACATGACAAATTAGTAGGAAAAAAAGGAATACTTGTCTACTGCAGTGCTGTGTACATAGCTTTGGTCTAGTGGCAATGCAAAATCACATGTAGTATCACATGTTTTTAACCTGTTTTCCTGCGTTAGGAAACCTGCGTATGTGCTAATTTAGGTAGAAAATGGCAATCTGAGGGCAAATGAATCATTCTAATGAGGCTTCATTGTTTGATGACAGATTAATCTGTCACCAGACTTATTTACCTGCCTGTTCCATGAATCGACAAATTCAGCATAAATGTAGCGAGGCTGGAATCGAACTGCTGCGGCGAGGATACAACCTCTCTATATGGGGCGCTGCTCTATCCACTGAGCCACCAAGTGCCCCTGCTGTACATAAATTTAAACAAAACACACATTGACTCTACCTTGATGTGAGTGACATCTCGAGGAGTTGTGAGTGTGCTTTGCAAAAGCAAACAACAGCTCAGCCTTTGTTGAGCAGCGGGGATGACATCTCTGTCTGCCGTCTCTCCTGCTTTGTAATTGCGACTCACTAAAAACAGCAAGCAGACAGTTCCGTTAAAACGAGGCTGCTCCGTTTCACCCTAGCTTTACCTTGCATGTAGTTATGCAAATCGGGATGGTGGGATTTATTTTCCCTCGCCTTATTTACATTGTATTGATTCCTTATTTGCCAGAAGGGGATCATATGTTAAGCCTGGAAGGCTTTGGCGGGAAATAAACCACATCAAGTGAAGTGCAAGAGAATCTGATTATGGTTTGCCGAGGGGGAGGGAGAAGATAACGATACCTCCGAGGGAAAGGATGGACAGGATTGTGGCGTTCCCGCATCGCTCTCCGTCTGGCTCCCTTCCTGCGGATTAGTGTGTTTGTTTTGGCTTTCCTCTCGGTTGCCCATCGACTGCGTGACTCTCACTCCACGCCCGCGGGCATGGGCAAGAGGCAAGGCCTTTCTGTCCATCAATATTTCATTCCCGGGTGACATTTTTCCACTATCTTGGCAACGCCATCTCATTCCCTGAGCTGACCTCAGGCTAGACAGAGAGAGCAGCGATGTTGTGCGATGAGGCAGTCAGTAAAGTCAGCTTTATAGGGTGGTTTGTGGATGGATGGGGCAAAATAGACCCCAGACAAATGGGAGAAGATAACAGACAGACGGGCGAGAGGAAAGATTGATCACCAGGATTTGGAGCAAAAATGAGATTTTTTTTCCTGACTCAGAGGCTTTGGTGGTTTTGGCTTGAAAGTGTTTCATCTCTGTCGACATTATAGATAATCTGAATCAGTGTATCATGTGATCTAATTTAGTCATGTGGGATGCGGTATATTATAGTTTATTTTATAACTTGAGTTACACAGAAATATTTTAACAAATCATTCTCACCATACCACTGAAAGTTAAGTTGGCACACTGATAATTGTTAATTCAAGAGCGACAAATGAAATTGAAATTTTATTTCATTATCATACAAATAATTATTTGCTAGAACCCAGTTATGATCATGTGTACCAGGAGATAGTAAAGTAAATAAAAAAAGAATAGTCAATAATTGTAATTAATCGTTCTGTTTTCCATAACAAAGGAGGAAAACAAGAAGAGAAAATTATTAAAATAATTGATGGCTCATTAACCAACAGCAAAAGGTTATATTTCCTTTGTGTTGGCGTCAGGTGTAATTTCATGTAAATATGAAAATTAAATCTGCTGGGAAAGAGCTCCTGTATTAAGCAAATTAATACCTTCCTGTTTATTTCAGTTCATTCACTTATGATCATAGACAACCGGATTGAAGTTGCACTGTTTTTACCCATTTTTTTAGGAGTTAAAGAAAAGCAGAGCGCCCACATAAATGTGTTGTGATGGATTTGATAGTAGCATGAATTTAAATGCTAAACTATGAAATGACTAGGTCTTTGTTCTTATTAAGGAAAGTGATCTCCTAAACAGTCGACATAAGATCACATGAACACTAACTAAAACATCAATCAGTGACAAGGGGTTGATGACTGATCAATAAACATGAATCGAAACACACCTTTCAGCCAAGTGTAATTTAATATTTATTTTATCAATTTAATTTTGAATAATAAACTGTATGTAATATTGTTAGAACAATTTATTATCTTTCTCCTTTGTTCAAGAGAACTAAAATACAGGTGTGAAAGGGACTACAGAGCAGTGATAAATATCCAACTGTACTGGTGACTTTGATTCCTACCTCAGTTATTAAATGCGTGCTAACATAAAGTCACAGATGGATGGCTTGCTACAATCTGACATTACAACTTGATGATTAGTCAAATGGAGTGCATCACTACATTTGCTGCTAAGAGCACTGTGATTCATCAGATACACACCTCCATGTCTGTGGTAATGGAGCCAGTTTTCTACAGGACATTGTTTCTTGGAAATGCCTCACCTTTTCAACAAGGCAATAATGTTTAGGATTCTAACCTTCAGTTATCTGTAGTCTAGACTAAGCATCTGCAGATTGGACCATGTATAGTTAAATTAAACACATCTCTGTTGCTGTTAGATTATACATTATGATAGATCCTGGTGTTTATTATGCATTATGTTTACGGGTTGTCCATCTGTACGCCCATAACTTCTTCCGTCAGTCAGGCCATTTCTCAAGAGCACGACATCTTGAGAATGCCTTGAGGGAATTTATAGAAATTTGGCACAAATGTCCACTTGAATTATACAATGATTAGATTTTGATGGTCAAAGTTCAAGGTCACTGTGACCTTGTGTGTCTCTCATGCAAACATGATATCTCAAGAGGAAATTTAGGGATTTTTTTTCAAATTTGGTGCAAATCTCCACTTGGATTTAAAAATAAGCTGATTAGAATATGGTGGTCAAAGGTCAAGGTCACTGCCACTGTCATGAATTCACCAGTTAATTATGAAAAAATTTCACACAAAAATCTAATAGGATAAAATGATGACCTTTTATATCAGAAATATCAATGATCAACTTCACTGTGACATCATAACATTCCACAGAATTTTTTTCCCTGGCCATTACTTAGTGCAGGATACAACTGCAAGGCAATATTTCTAGTTTTAAATATCGTTTCAGTCTAATCTGCGTGTTTAATATCATTCTATTATTTAGAAAATGCCACTTGCCTGCAGTGCTGTCATTGCACATGCACTTTTTTTGGTAAACTAAACACATCAGCTTGCAACTAAATGAACTTAAATGTGAGCTTCATTTACTTTTGCAACAGTCGACACTCGAGGATTTACAGCACCTGGCATGCTGACACAACACCAGCATGGCTTGTGCTAATAGCACATCAGACAGCACAGCTACTACAGCTAAATTCCTAAAGCTAAACTCCTAACGTCAGTTCATATGGATATTTAGAAGACTTTTACAAATAAATAATTACAGATTACAACAGAAGAAATTTTAAATTTTATGCAAATTGTACCTGCTAGGTTTGACAAAAAAAAGGTCTTAATGCAGCCACATCGGCAATACATTTTAAATGACACATTAAGGTGAAGCATCTAACCATTCTGACCTCTTCTTGTGAAGTGTGAACCTGCACAACCCTGTTTGTCGGTCTCTTCTTCAGTGTTAGCCTGCATGAAATTAATTGTCATTCTGAGGTGGGTTTGTCTCTTATTGATGAGGGTCTGTACAAAGATTATGGGGAGACATCTGGTTAATGTCGGGCAAATGTGTAAGAGATGACATGCATAGTCTTCTCCAGCTGCTGTGAGTGCATATCTTTGTGTGTGTCTGTTTTTCTCACAGTCACATGTGTCACATTCAGCTGCCGCCACACGTGATTCAGTGAGCGTCACTTTCCATCAGTATTGTTGCCGGCTCCCCTCGCAGCCTGGGCACCCTCCGCCTGTCACTGACAATCTGGTGAGAGAAGGGCATCATATTGTGTTCACATTGGCCCAGCCTGGAGAAAATAACACACCAGTTGGCTCACTCAAGCTCTCAGAGCCAGAAACTGTTCCCTCGATTGACAGTCAGTAACATTTTGAGCTTTTTGGAGCAGCTGATTTTCTTTGACTTTGATTTTTCTCTTTCTTCTTTTTCTCTTTCTTTTCTCTTTACCCGTTGCCTGTAATGGCCAATGACATAAGTGAACTTATAGCAGAATATGCTATTTATAAGATCTAAGAACTGCGGCTGCAACTGACAAACTTTTCCTTGTAAACTATCTGTTATTTAAATAGTTGTTTGGTCTCTAAAATGTCAGAAAATGTGAAAAGAAAAAGCCAATCAGTGTTTCCCAATGCCTAAGCTGACATCTTGTTTTGTCTATAACACAAAGATATTCAGTTTGTTGTATGGAAAGCTAAACGCAGAAAATCTGGCCAATTTCATCTAAAATACAGCAACTGAAACCAAGTCAAGTCAAGTCAATTTTATTTATAGAGCCCATTATCACAAAACATGGTTTGCCTCAGAGGGCTTTACAGTGTACGACATCCCTCTGCCCTGAGACCCTCACATCACCCAAGGAAAAACTCCCAAAAAAGAACCCCTGTAACGGGGAAAAAAAAGGAAGAAACCTCAGGAAGAGCGGCAGAGGTTGATGAGGGATCCCTCTTCCAGGATGGACAGACGTGCAATAGATGTTGTAAATAACAAAGGAAATACAATTGTGGCAAAAAGGAAAAAGAAAGAGAGAGAGGGGGAGGGGGAGAGAGAGGGAGAGAGGCACAGCAATAGTGGAAACAGACACGTCATATTACAATAATGATAGGTGTGAAATTATTAAATGCACTCAATGATGATATTGTGGGTGATGATAAGAGTCTCATGCGTATATTAATAGTGAGGTGTCCAAAGGTAAGATCACAGCATCAGCGCAACCAGGACCAGACCACGATCAGGGTGAGCGGGGGGCACAGTATCAGTACAGCCACAGCACGAGCACAACCAAACTCAGGGTCACAGCATCAGCACAGATATCACCACGGTCAGGCACAGCCAAACCAATTCACCGTGTGAAACCTGGAGCAACATCACTTTTCATATGCTACTTTCAGACGCATTTCACAGGTGTTTATTTAACACTTTGAGCCCTGAGCAAATTGGTGTGATTTGTTTAAAAAAGGCGATATGTAACTTTATAAATGTTTGACAAATTGCAAGAAATAAGTAGATTTAGAAAATTATTAGTATTATTATTATTATTTAAAAGGGAAAAATGTGTAGCAAAAAAAGGAAAAAACTATCTAATAATTGTAATTACATATTTTAGATTATTACAGAATCATATAATTTTAAACACTTTCCTCCAAGTCCTCTTTGCCTTTTTTTTTAACTTTTTTTTTTAGGAGGGGTAGTTTTGATTAATTTCATGTGGATTTTGGGGTCATTTCTTCTTTTATCACTCATCACCTTCTTCCCGTGTTTTTGAAATAAATCAAGCCAGTTTGCTCAGGCTTCAAAGGGTTAATTGACTTTAAATTTTTTTTTTTGTGTTTATTTGAATATTTATAAACAAATTGATTAATTATTACAGCTCTAGTAAGAACATTTGGCATACAGCATTTTCTCCAACATATCATCTGTTGAAGCCCAAAGGTATAGTCACACTGAACATAAATTAAATTTCAGAGGCAGTGCGATTGCATATAAAGTCCATGCAAAGATGAGTGGATAGAAATTCCCCTGTGGCAGAGCAGATTGAAGCAAAGATCAGCTGAAAATATTTCAACTTGAGCTAGAAAAAATTTTGCTCCTCCTGAGGCTGCATGACTCAACTTTATACAGAAACCAGAAGGAAAGGGAAAGTAACTTGAGGGAGAAGTAGACAGATGTGGAGTTTTTAAGTGAGTTCTGAGGTCAGTCAGAGGCTGAGCTGTTTCACAGAAACAACTTTGCACATAATTTCAGGGCGGACATTGCTAGCTTGCCACAGCTAATGTCAAACCGCAAAAACACTCAGCCTGAGAACACATTTAATTTTTTATTTTTTATACTTTTATTTTTATCATTTTTTCCAAGCGGTAACATACAATGAGAACACATTTATGTATTCTGGCAGAGGACAGTTCCACAATCATAATGTCTCACCAGACTTTTAAACATTGCCTGAAAGAACAGTTGTATAATATCGTACGAATTAGCGCTCCAGGAATGACATTACCGACCTTAATTTACAGTTGTGTAACAGTTACTACTGCTTCCCTGTTGACTCCCGTCAGTGCATTGGTCATTTGGGTACTATAACAATTTTTGTAGGAAAATGTGCCTAACAGTTTTCTTAGTTTTGTCTTTCTATCCCCCCGTCTGTCCATATTATATCTATGTATCTGTCTGTCTGTCTATCCATCTATCCATCCATCCATCCATCCATTACAGAAAATAAGGAAAAGCATGATAGTTCCACTTTAAGTTTGGTTTAATTTGTTGTTTGAAGCTAGGAACTCATATGAGATAGAAATCATCTGAAAGGAAATTCCAAAATGACTGGGTGCATTTTGTCCAAAGGGGACTCTGGAGAAACAACATGGTCATTGTCACCTCAAACAAAAGAAAAATACATGTAAATTAAACAGGAAATATAGAGCCTGTTTTTTGGTATAATACAGTATAAATACAATTATAGGAGCAGGTTTAAAGTTTTTTTCTGTTAAGATATTAGGTTAGACACGTGTGTGCAGCTATGCATGCAGCTGTGCATGCACCTCCCCTCTCTACTATACTATTCATTTCCATCACACATCAATAAATGGTCAGTAGTTCAGTAATCTCTGTAAATCCATTATTGAGCTTGTAGCTGTCAATACTGTTTACCTCGTACGAATTACCACTCAACCCCATTACTAGTCAGCTGCACGGCCTGTCAATTCTCTCCCTTCACTGCAATCAAATGCATCTCTTTTATGACCTGGAAGCAGGCTTGTTGCTGATGGATTAATAAATCCCTGCCGGACTGTTGGGGTATATAATTTTACCGAGCAGCTCCCAGAAATAAACACGTGTAATTATGTGAAAACGAAACTGGGCGCTGCTGAACAGCTTATACTTCAATTAAGTGTTAGAGAGAATGAAGTGCATCAGTGGGAGAGTTAGTTTTCTGTAATAGATGGAGCTAAACTACTGGATCTCAATCACATGTTCCTGCAACTAATGCTCTTATTATAAAATGTGCTCTCTTTTGTGAATAATTGTGACCTGATGTACAGTTTGTTTTATGCCTGTTCTTTTTCCCAAACTAAGCTATTGGCTGCCCGTAAGGACCTGTCTCTTATTCCCTAGCAACAGTATCTACTCACACATGTATTAATGTCAAAAAACCCGTCTGACACTACAGAATACTTCCGGATGTACTTACGTGTCAACTTGAGCCACAATTCTTCAATACATGATATCCTTCATGTTATTAACACGTGAAAAGCCTGTAGCAAAACTGAGTGGATAATGACGCTGTGAGGGGTGCGGTACATGCAGTAATAGGAGTTGACATCTGCCGAAGGAGAGTCATATCTTTGGTCGAGTGTGCGTCCTTGACGATGATAAATGCTTTCCTGCTCCAGCCTAATTACCGACATAAGCCGACTAATGCTTGTTCAACTAATGGAAAAACCAGATTTTTTTTATTCAACACATCATCCGCTTCACTCCTACACTCATGTAGTGCAACTTCCCTGCTCATACTCTGTGTCAGGTCAGGTTTTTTCTAATATGTCTTCAACAAATCCTGGTAAAACTTGTGAGAGAAAATTTCTCCCATGAAGTCTGCGCCCTGGAGACTGTTGAAATATTTTAAAATGCAGGTATACCAAATTTTCTTCATTTTGTTTTGAGTGAGTATTGGACTTTGAGAAAAAAAGTTAACCAAAGGCAAAGGTTTGCCTTTAGTAGTCAGGGATGCAGCGACATTCCTCAACTTACTCAACTAGGCAAAAAGATTTAAAAGAATGCTATTTCTGTACACACCGGACATAACCAGCACATTCTCACAGAAATACAGTACAGCGCATTATGTGGTGGTGTGCACCAAATGTTTTCAAATTTAGGGGTGTAATGATACAGCCATTGTCGATTGATATTGCTGCAATCATACCACATTGATAGATAAATGGCAAGTGGGCCTTCTTGTAATACTTGTATGGATCTAAAATCATTTTTCAAGGCATAAATCAATTGTAGCGATGCTAAGAATTCGCGCCTTGTATTTAGTGCTTCAGAACGTGTTATGTCAGGGCTCAACAGTGCAAGAGTCGCTTTTGACTTAAAATAGATGTGTGTGTGAATTGTAAAATTATGCTTTTATGCTATTATGCAATTAGGCAGGCTGTTTATTTCCTCAGCGATGATTCAGTACGGACAGTGTCGGTGTCCTACACACGCAAACTACCATATCAGTGCTGCTATAACATAATCGCACAACGCAAAGTCATCACACAGTCCCCACAGTCAGGTGATTATATTTAAGCAGCCAATATAATTTTACTCTTTTCAACAACTGGAATTTTCATCTTGTGATGGTAAAGTGAATATTTTTTGGGTCGACTTTAGACTGTTGTTAAGACAAAATAAGCAAAGGAATAGCTCACATTGGGCTTCATCACACTGTTATTTAAGTGTTTCACTGCTTTCCTAAATTTTAGATCAAAATGATTACTGTATATATTGAAAAATAATTTGCAGATTAATCTAAAGTGAAAATAAATGTGAGTTGCAGCCTTAAAACTTTTAGTATTTATTTTCCCAGTAAATAATAAATAAATAAATAAAAAATACTACTACTACTACTACTACTACTACTACTACTACTACTACTACAGCTAAGGGTGGGACAAAAAATTGATATGGCGATAATCGTAGTCCTTCCTCGTGCAATACGAGAATCGATATGCAGGTGCCAAATATCTATGTTTTAATTAATAAAATACAGCGCTTTAAACAGATGTCCATGTTGGTTTGTCAGCCAGCGTCACTACTTTATGACTCCTCACAGGGGCGCTTCACACTTTAATGAGTGAAATTTGGACGGAAGTTAACTGGCTGAAGAAGAGGAAGTTTACAGAGCGCCATTACAGCTAAGAGATCCCCCAGCCTAATTTAAATTGAAAGCATGGATACACTTCGGCTTCTACAACACTGAGGGGACAAACAAACTCGAAAAAGACTTTGCTGTATGTAAGAACTGTCTGACCAAAGTGAAGTACACAGGAAATACCGCGAACATGCAGAGCCACTTGCAGCGCCACCACCCTGATCTCCTCACTGGGAAAGTGGCTGATGCTAATGCTAATGTTAGCAAACATGCTGCTGTGAATGCAGTGTTCAGAGCAAAGCTCAAAGTTTATTTGCAAGGACCTCAGACCCTAAAAGCATGGTCAAAAATAGGGGTTTTCACCAGATGCTACAAACACTGGAACTAAGATATGAAATACCAAGCTGGAAATATTTAATCCTGCACTTGACCCTTTTACAACTTTTTTTATTTTCTAGTTAGACATAGTTTGTGATGTACTGTTAGATGATTTTCTCGCAATATATCGATTATTACAGAATCGCTGTATCGTGATAATGTCGGTATGGTGGACCATTGTGAGGTACCCTGTGATTCCCACCCCTAACTACAACAATGTCTACTGCTACTACTAAACAAATAAATACTCTAAATAGTAGATTAAAGGTAAATGAAAGGATAATAGCACAAAGTATAATAATTGAAAAAAAAGTTAAAAAATAATAAAATGATTTCAATGTATAAATGAATAGTCAATATATAAATAAATATATTGGTAAAGTTCAATTAAAAGCCAGACTATGTGGCCTAAAAGACAAAACCCAGAGCACAAACAGTCCAAATAAAAAATCTGCACGGCTCACAAAACTTTTGCAGTGAAAATTGTAATGTTAGCTGAAGGCAATGCAAATAAATGTAGCAACATTCGTATCAAACCTACTGTCATTAGGAGTGTGGCAGCTGGACAGAAAGATCTTAGTGGGTACATCAAACTGAAACTATGTCTAACTATATAGTGTGTGAGTGCGCACGTGTGCACGCACGCGGAGGGGCCGAAAATAGGGTTTGTGAAGGAGACGTGTCCTCCACACTTAGTGGGAATGATGTCCTTGACCTTAACTGTGCAGTCTGTTGCTGCACAGGAAATGAGTCCCATTCTCTCTGATGCTCATTTGTATCGGCACCAGAGACACAGCATATAATGTCAAGATGATCTTTGCCACCAATGTTCCACCCCGGGTGAGCCACTTACCTTGGCACTGACACATCCCATTACTCTCACTGTGGGCCAGTATTTGGTGAATCATTGTTTTCCTTCCGCACCTTTTATTCTAAATCAAAAATCTGGCACGCGGTCTGAAGCTGTGGGCCAGACTGCCAATGAACGTGCTGTGACCCAAGCCGCAGATACATTGTATGCTCACGGGCATCTTTCACGGGGGTCTGGACTTCAGGTGGTGTGCATGTTTCCTTAATAAGTGTAAAGCACATGTGATTGCATGTCAATGCCAGATCATGGGTGGATTTCAGATCCATGTTTTTTGTGTCTGCTGACTTGTTTTCTTGAGCGGATGACTAATCACTCTGCCTGTCAGTTCAGTCGGTCTGCTCGCGTTGAGCCCACCTTGATTTTCCTTCATTTTCCTCATTAGCTACATGATCACACCAATTAATCTGTATTCCCCTGCGACTCAGTGTGGTGGCACAAGGAAGAAAAGATCAGCCATGCCGCTGTCAGCTGCCAGCGATCTGCAGAGCACTTTCTGACATATGGATCGGTAGCAGGAAAACAGGGTGATGAAAAAAGTAAACCGCATTCTTTTTAATCTGCTTTTCCACTTGCGTGCCTTTGCAGCATCGTTCTCAGGGGTTAATTAGGAATTGCATGCTCTGGTGCCTCCCATTAATTAACATTAGAGACTTCCCAAGCTGTGCAGGGGACTGCTGCTACACTGTAAAATCTGACAACTTGATCCAACTTCAAATAGTCTTGGAAATTGGTTGCCTTGAAAAGGAACATAAATATAACAATTTATCTTAATTCATGTTTACTTTATATCTAATTGTCAAGTTTACTTAATCCTTTGAAACCTGGATCGATGTCACATTTCTTATTCTGCTATCAGAGGCCTTTCACTGGTATTTACATCTGTGGACACTAAGCTCATTGGTTTGATTTCTTTCAAAAACATTTATGTGTTAGTTAGTTATGTATTATTATGTTACCTTACCTTAAAGCAACACTGTACCATGATGGTAAGAAATGGAAAAAAAGGGGGTAATGTTAAAATTATATACAATACGGTATGAACAATATTCAAAATTTTTAAACTTATCTAGGTCAATTTGCAGAGATAAAAAGAAAATGATGATGACTGTTACGCTCTAAACCTAAATACACAATACCTGTGATGGGATTACATAATGGTTCTTTTTAGTAATATTATGTTAATCAATTCTCAAATTAAGCAAATAAAACAATTAAACTTTAGTATTTATTAATGTAAAGCTATTTTTATATTTTTTTTCAGGATTTAAAAATGACAGAAAAAGACTTTTGTTTTTTGTGGACAGTTAATGGGGCTGAACCATGTGAGGAAAGCCCCGGAAAAGGGAATCAGCATGGCTCCCAAAAAGTCATGTTACAATTTGTACAGTATTACTGGTTTCCTTAGAGCCCTAGCTCTTGTTTTAATGTATTACATATAGTTGAGGATGTATTATGTGTAAACAGCAAAAAATTAGTATGTTATCTTGAAGCAGCGCGGAGGGTTAAGATTAATAGTTATATTTACTCACATTTTTCAAAGCAATCATTTTTATAGATTTTTTCAGTAAAATCACCTTGTCAGGTTTTACAGTGTAAAGCATCAGTGCAGGGAAGACTGTCTGTGTGTGTTGGTCTCTGCTGACATGCAAATGCGTGTTGCACACACACACACACACACACACACACACACACACACAAGTGTTAGAGCGTGAAGGTTGTTAATGGCTACATGCTAGTGCTCGGCAGCTCCCGAGCTGAAAGCAGCCGGACAGCTGTGAATACACCGAGAAATGAACGCATTTATGTCTTTTCTCTGCTCAAGACACAATATTCAGGTTGGGAAAGCTTCCTCGTTTATCGAGGCTCCGTTAAGCCTTCTCACACTCCTCTCTGTATTCCATTAAGCTCCTGATAGCACATCCTATTTTTTGAGGTTCCTGACAAGCCCATTATCACTGTTCCGAACAGTGAGGGACACTGTGCTTGTGCTTTGGCTCATTGTGTGTGATTTTCAGCGCCCAAGTCAGACATTAGTGCAGACCACAACCATTAGCATATCACAAACCTGGTGATTCAGCGCTGTTTAAAAAACGCTATTTCCACAATAACATCTTCCACTCACCAGGTTGGATCCTGGATCCTTTGTCATATGCATCACAACATCTGAAAAGCCGGCAGGGCTGTCAGGAAGCCGTCATGTCACAGTGCATAATGTTGACGCAGGGAAAAAAGGCCAGCAAGTGTAAAACACTGTAGCAATAGAGTGTAGAAATGAACTGCCTGTCACACTCTGCAGAGAGCTCGTCTTGTCCTCTGTGTGTGCGTCAGAAACAGACAGACAGAGTCTTTGACAGCTGAAAAAAGGGTTCTCATCCATTGATTTCTCACTAACAGAAAACGATACCATCAGTGTCAATCCACGACATGGATGTGAACACTGGGAGGAGAGGCACACTCCCCACATTCCTCTCTCAATATGTTGTTTTCTGTTGAACTGTGGTGATAAACTGCATCGACAGGCTACAGGGAGGCTACTTTCAACAGGTGCCTTCCGTCTTACAACATCATACTGACAGTGAAATGTTTAAAACTTCTGTGCTTTCACACATAGACAAACAAGGGCTGTAAAACCATATAAAACACACACTTATCTTACTCAACACTCGTTACGAATGCTACCACACTGCTACCCTCCTGGTATGTTCAGAATGCTGTTATCAGCTATTGAACAGCTGTGTGTCATGTTACGCGGTGACGTGTGTATGAGCTGACTCTGTCATCAGTAGGTGGAAGGGATGATGTATGGCATGACAGCTAGGGAAGACAGTAGTCAAGCTGCAGAACGCCTGAACACCATTTGTTCATTGGCGAGACATGGAGGCGCTTCACAGCGGTGTTTGTGCCCCCAAATCTGGGTGTTTTTTAAAAAAAATCTTTTTGTCTTTATTGTATAGGATAGTTTAGGCATGAAAAAGGGAGAGAAAAGGGAATGACACACAGCAAAGGTCTGTAAGCGGGAGTCAATCCTATGGCCAATACATCGATTCACGTTACATGCGTCGTTGTGTCGCACTTTTTCACACAGCGCGCGTAATGAGAGCTTGAGCAGCGCCGAGCATGTTGTTTTTCATTTGGGCGATGTATCAAGTTAGAGCGTGCACACTGCTCGCCCCAGCAGCGCTTGTCAGGCGCGTCTGAGCTGCGTGTCAGCGGCAGCACATCTAGAGAAACGGTGATTCGCCGTTTTTGTTGCGTGATGCTCGCGTTTGTTGACTCTATACCACTTTATACTGTAGTTTAAAGTCTCTGTCACAGAGATGAGGAAACACAAGATGTTTGTTTTACTTCAACTTCCTTGCTTCCCTTTCAAAACAAAAGCTATCTGTGGACAGAATGCCATCAGTTGCTGATACAATGCATTTTATTTTGAAACATTTACAGGATGGGGTTGTCAGCTGTGCAGGAGCTTATATAACTTCATACATGAGTGGAATATGTGCTTGAAAATACAGCACTCAGGCAGCGACATGCCTTAAGTCCCAGTTAAGGCTGGTCTTTTTTTTTTTTATATATTATTTTTTTGGGCTTTTATTGCCTTTAATCGATAGGACAGTGTGAGCATGAAAGGGATAGAGAGAGAGGGGGAGACATGCGGCAAAGGGCTGAGGCCGGACTAGAACCCACTGAGCCACCAGGCGCCCCAAGGCTGGTCTATTTTGATGCAGAAAGAATGTACTAATTATAATTATTTCTTAGAGAAAAGTTTTAGTGTTATTCAAATTGCACTAATTTTACTGTAAGATGTTTTGTTGGGCTGCTAGATTTGAGGTTTGTTACTGTAACAAAGAGTAACTGTTTTGTTACTCCTCCTAAAAGTGACTTGAATTTTACATTGTTTTATTCATTTTGCTGTTGGATTGCTAAATGTAGATTGCACTACATCCCTTTTACTTGAGTGGAACAAGCTCTTGCATTCATTTTATTTTGGAGAGACTTTATATATATACATATATATATATATATTTATAGACTTTAAAACACAGATTACCAATTTTTGACAATTAGACAATTTTTTGTTGGGAAATAATGCCCTGCAGTGTATGACAAGTTTTAAAATGTTATTTTCAATAAATTTGTTGTTATATTTATCAAGTAATAAAAAAATAATAGTTAGATCGATTAAAAAAATTAGCAATAGATAAATTGGTTCATGGAAAAAGTAATTGATAGATTAATCGATAAAAAACAATCGTTAGGTGCAGCCCTAGTAAAATGCGCCAAACAGTACCTAAGGGTTAAAAGCCCCTACAACCCCTCAAGTAAAGTCATGTGTGTATTAAACCTCTGCTCATTAATAATAAGATGATAATATAATGAGAATATGATAGGTATAACACAAACTCTCGTAGCAAATAGTGTAAATACAAATATATTTTTTGTCTGGATTCTACTTGTATTTGTAGATGTGTATATGTGTGTATATGTTTATATGCCATGTGTACAATGAAGAGAGTGAGAAAGTAAAGAAAAGAGTTCAGTCAGCCAAGATAATTCACATCACTTTTATAGTTCTAACCCAAATGTTCTCTGACCAAAATCTAACATTCATCATATGTAACACACCACAGAAACCAACTCAAGCCAAGCTCACACCGTTTTGTATTTCTAAAGTCTTTATGTGACTGCTGTTCATTTGTGCACTTTGACACATGCAGGGTGTAGCTGTGACAATAACATGTATTTGTCAACCACAATGACGCCGGTGTAACTGTTGAAGGGCATTCTGTAGGATCCTAATGCAGGGGAGGAGGGTATTGATTAGCTCCCACCTGCCTGCGGAGGAAAGACACTGATATATTGAATGAAGGTGAAGAGTTGACAAATCTCAGCAGCAGCCCTGCCAAGGGTAAACCACCAATCACAGCCCACTCACACCCAGAATACATGACTATTAAGGAAAAGGGATTTCTGACCCTCAAAAAAACTATATGACCAAATAGCTCTGTATTTTTTTATTGTGTTTTTGTTAAATTAACACTGTTTTGTTTATCAGGACCCTAAAAGATTAAATAGCAGAATGTGATTTTCTCCAAAGGGTATCTCTTGTCTCACCTGACTGTGAAATGGCTTTGTGCCTCCGGGTTTACTCCCTCTTTAGGCTAGTTTAGGCTAGCTGGAAGCGTCCCTTAGCAGTCTGGTTCAGGGTGACGAGACATACTGTTTCATTTCCTATTATTGTGAATTCCATCCAAAAAGTGAAAATAGAGGCTTTAACATTGCAGGTGCATGGCAAATTAAAATGAAATACAGTTTGCATCTAAATGCCAAATGATTTAGAATAGAATAAATTGCACTGGAATGAATGAAACAGTCTAAAAAACACACACTCTATTTTCCTGTCTATTTCCAGGCACAAGAGACATTTATATAGAATATGTCTACCGAAAAGATGATAAAAATTAAGGTAAAACAAACTAAAAAACCCACAGTGAGCAGTGTTTGGTGAGGAAGAGAAGGCCATTCCAAAGTTGAACATACAATTGTACAGTTACTGTTAAAATGTACAATACTAATGGCTCTATTGTGTACAAGTGTACATTGATTATAGTTCATTCTTCAGTATGCTATACAATGTTGTATTACAGGATACAGGATATTTAAGTAATGTACAGCACATTATACAGTAATATATATAATAATATAGAGCTGAAATCATTAGCTGAGTAATCACTTGATTAGTCCTTTAATACGTATGGATGTATTTAAATTAATTAGTTTTACTCATAATTTATTAGGTCTCTTCATCAGAATATTACTTGAAGCTCAGCTATCTTTGTTGTTTGTCTGATACATGAAGCAATTTGAAGACATCGCCTTGGGAATATTTGATGGACACTGACATTTTACAGACTCAACAAATAAACAAGTACACAGATCAAACTACAAGGAAAATAATACTGTAATTTCTTGAAGCCACTAATATATAGTGGAACATAGGAAAAGTATTCTTTTATATTTGACATACCTTTGACATTACTGCTTTTAGCTGTATTGTCTTAATTGAACCTTTTATGATATTTACACATTCCTATTAGTAAAAAAGACAATTAACTTTCCCATTGAGATCTTGGAACCATACATTGCATTGCCAAAGCAACCTAACTAATTTCCTAGGAAATTATCATAAGAAAGAACAGCTATACATTATACTGTACAAATATGCACTATGTGGAAGCTGCAACGATGAAATAATTAACACTAAACTCAGAGTCCATGTGGCTTTCTGACAAACAAAAGAGAATAAACACATAAACGTATGCTGTGAGGACCACTGTTGGTTACTGAGTGAATGTGTGGCTAACTCAGGTTACTAAGCTGTGATAGTTATCTTTTTTTTGTTTTAAGATTTTTTTAGGGCTTTTTTGGCCTTCATTGGACAGGACAGCTAAGCGTGAATGGTGGAGAATGAAAGCGGGAATAACATGAAACAAAGGGACGAGAGTGGAATTGTATCTGTGGCAGCTGCAGTGAGGACTCAGCCTTTGCACATGGGGAGACCGCTCTACCAGGTGAGCTGATGGGCACCCCTATGATAGTTGACTTTAGTGATGGTTAATTAATTTGCACTCACAAATAGGCAAAAAGCATGATTTGGTTTAAAATGAGTTTGTCATGAAACGATAACGACACAAGTCAGGTGACGTACATCACAATCATAGCAGGAGAAACACGAGAAACCTATAGTACCCTCTTGGGTGAAAGTGTGGACTTTTTTTCCATCCATCCATCTCCCCTCTTGTGTGCCCTGTAGGGGTTTACATGTTCTTTTACTGCGGTGTTTGCCAGTGGCATTACAAACATTACAATCTGGCCGGTGCTTGTCCTAACAACCTGAAGGGTGACTCTGCACATTGGTATCTGATGTCCATGTCCGATTACAAAGCAGCGGTCTTTATTGGGGTAAGTCAACAACAACTTTTGGCCAGATCACAAAGCAGCAGTATTTGATGAGAAGGGAGTGAGAACGGGCTGTTGATATAATATAATATAGTATAATGTAATACATAAATGTTTTGAGACAGGAGAAATAGGATAAGAGACAAGAGATACAAGCAGTCACATGATAAGACAAGTTGCAAGCAAACTCATAGTTTACCTTCATTACACCCTCCTTGGCTTGTTTCAACATGTTTTATCATCTGATGGAATTTCTTGCCCCTTCAGACTTTATTATGGGATGTCAACATGTTCATGGGTTACAGCAATTAACCTTGTGAGTGCAATGTTCTCACAACACAAGAGATGATGGCCACAGCTATAAAAGTAAGACCCAGGTATAAACTGTGACAAGGTGTCAGAATAAAGCTCGGAGCTGCAGGTACTGTTCTGACTCACCAGCCATACGCGGCCTGTCACTGATGTTCAGTGTCTGTTGTGTACTCCTTTCACAGTGCAGCCGAGAACCCGAGGCAGGAATAGTCAGTCCTTAATAGCCGTCATCACAATGACAACAGTTGTTAAACTTCACAATCCAGACTTGTACCAGGCTATGTGTTTTACTCATACTTGAGGTGTCTGTAAATGTGCTTTTTATTTCTTTCAGTCGTATTGCATCACCATGGAGACTATTAATGTAACCTTTACAGCTGTCACTTTGATGGAGAGAAATATGTATGAAAAGAGGTTGCGATGGTGTTTCTGTTAGATTTGTTTTTGCCTGCAGGGACACAAACATATCAAAATATATCCCTACATATTTTAAGCTTCCTAAAGAACAAGCTGAAAGGACCCTCCTTTAAAAATTATTTTGGCAGTCCACAAGCACTACTCACCTCCTCCTTTATCACATCTTCAATGACTTGGCATGGTCACTGTGGTATGGTTAGAATCCTCAAGATTCCAGTCCGAGTTGATTTGGTGTCACCCATGGTTACTGATGTAATCTGCAAATGTGGTTAAGTATTAAAGTTCTGGTTGGATTTTGCAACAGGTAAGCTGGCATGCTTTCCTGGCTATTCTGACCCACATTCCTCTGCGAAATGGAACATAGAACACACCGACTAAGCCGTAGACAGAAAAACGAAAAAGTATGCAATTGGGAATGCAGCTTTTGCCAGAAACACTACTGCAGAGCACTCAGCGTATCTGTTACAGTGCAGCCAAACAAATTCATGCTGTAGGTAGGCAATTAGAATCCAGGGCAGGTATGGCGGGCACTAATAATCAGAGACACTGGGCATCAAGAATGTAAATCCTTTGTACACTGCTAAAATAATAAATCAGATCTTAAGGATTATAACTTGGGGGAAAAAATGTGGTTACAGGACATAAACATCATTTTGATATGATTACAGTGAGGCAACTAAAACATCCTTTTCTGCCACCCCAACCTTTACAGTTCAATGCTACATAAATGATACTCTCTTTGTGCACTGGCACTGAAAGTTGGCATTGGACATGAGTCATGAAATGCCAAATCGGCCAATATTGGCTTAATTCCTAGGGATGCTGGGTGGGGTCAAACTAGAGTGGCGGCTGAAGTTGCATTTATCAATCTGAATCCAATCCGAGTCTGAGAGAAGTAACCAAGCCTCATCCAAGCCTAAACCCGTTGGGCATTCTGTTTTTTTTTTCAAGGTTCAAAGGTTTAGATCCAACCTGAGCACAACGCATCTCGTGAGGAAAACATACTGCTCCAATGCTGCTGCTGAAATATGCATGCGTCACCATGGCATCCGTTTCTTTGTTTCACTTTGAGAACAAACCAAACATAGAGATAAAGCACTATATACTGGGGAGCTAAGCATGAGGTACTGTGTCAAGTAACTGCTCCTGTACCCAAACATTATTTATAAGTTTATGGCTAAACAAGCCAACACTTCCTGACAAATCCCATTGGGTTCAGATTGGGTTTCCACACTCTAGCAACAAGTAAAATTACCATAAAATAAAACAGAAAATGATTCATGTTTAGCCTACATTTTTCAACAACAACCGGTGGTGAGAATTACTGCCCTTTCTTAAGCGAAGGAAGAAATAGCTTGACAAAGTTATGTTGATCCAGAAAACCTAAGGGAGGTGTGAATAAGTGGGCCAACAAAGCATGTGACTTTAACACTGAAGACATCAGTTCATGTAACAGTGGACACATTTCCACCATTAAATGCCACTATCCTAGGGTGTCTTCTTAAATCTAATCTGACACTCTACACTAAAATGAGAGTGCTGTTTACAGAAATGGAGTGTTCTATTTCTACATGAGTTACTGAACAGTGTAGTTAATCACATTGATGCTGTTCGATGCTTTGCTGCTCCGTTTCCATAGATGGGGTGCCCAGAGCACGCTCTGACACTTCCAGAGTGCGGTGCTCTTGGTAACCGAACAGTACATTCCAACAGTGTTCCGAATTCACAAACAGTCCAGTTTGTGCCAGAGTTTGTGTTTCTGAATGCACCTCCAGTGGCATCTCTCAGTGAGACTGCAGAACTGAAACTTCTTTTGTGTGTTTAGCGTGCCGGAAAACTAAGGTGGCTGATGTAAAAACTTGAACACACAAATGGCCCAATCAAGAGCCAGTGTTTGATTTGTTCATTCTGGGCTACTGTAGACACAACATGGCCTCTGTGGAAGAGGACTTGCTCTTTATGTAGATATACGATCACGACTCATTCTAAAGTAACAAAAACACAACAGTACCTATTTTCCGGTGATTATAAATGAATTTTAACAAAGTTATGAACATTATACACCATTTCTACCATATATGCCCCTAAATGCTACACACTGGACCTCTAATCAATTAGCTGAAGTTGCTGTAGGGTTATTAAATTAACTATAACCATAATTTATACCGTAGTGGAGTAAGCAAATTGAGTTGAAATTTCCAACTGAATCAAACAATCATGTACCAAACAAATAAGGCACATTACTTTGACAAAAAGTCTTTGACAGGCTGCTTCTGAGTTATTCGTCCTGGTCTGGAGTGGGGTGGTCAAGAGACTGACAGTGAGCTAATCCGCATGTAATCCTCAAAGAACGCCTGCAATAAACCATCCCAAGGTGTGTTCCCACAGTGACATGCATGCTCTGTGCTCTCGCTCACCTTTTAGCAAAGTGTACATTCTTCCTGTGTCAAATCAAAGGTGTGTGTATGGTTTCTCTTCGTTGATATGAGCCCAGGCAACTCAGTCTTTGGGAAATGACTGCCAGACAGAGGAACTTTGGCAAAACTTAATTTGGTCTCATTTTAATTTATGAAACCTTAATGGATTTATTATCCAGCTCAGGCAATATTCAAGTCTGGGGAAGTTCATACAAAAATGAACAGCAGCAAATGGCTTCGTCTGAAGGAAAGAGGATTCTGAAATCCTTAACCAGCCGAGCTGATATTAACCCTTTAGGCTTTACGCTTTAATAATAAGCACACTGGTGTTGCTCGGCGCACAGAATGCACTTTTCAAAATCAATTTTGAAAAAATAACGTACGTTTATATTATTTTCTACTTTCACTGAGTTACATTTTTTAACCAACATCAGTCCTAATCATAAATATCAAATATTCATTTATTTTCAGAATTTTAACCCTTTAAATGCTAGTTTTTTTTATGATGCAACTATGTTTTTAGATGAAAAAACACTCCACAGAAAATGAATTATTTTCAACATACCACATGCTACAGAGATTTTTTTTTTATTATCACAGCCTGACATATGCCAGTGATTAGCGGCAACATTGATTTTTCTACATTATTATTTATTATATTTTTTTCCAGTGTCATATTCTAACTTATACCACTCTGCTCACAAAATGGCATTTTTAGAATTAGACTATAAAAAAATTATACATTAATATGGTTATTAACCCAAACCCCTTTTTTCTTTTTTAACCTAATCATAATCAGAAATATAAAATATTCATTCATTTTCAGAATTTTACCCCTTTAAATGCCAAGTTATTGTCATGATGCCACGATGTTTTTAGATGAAAAAAGCACTAAAAATGAATTATTTTCAATGTATTACATGCAACATAGATTTTTTTTTAGATGATCACAGCCTGGAATATGTCAATGATTTGCAGTAGCATTGATTCTGACAGTGCACCTTGTGAAAGTAGCATTTCTCCATATGCCAAATATGATTTAAAAAAAAAAGATGTCATAAGTTGAAAATAAGTAAAAATTCCAAATTCAAACTAAAAGCCTAGAATGACCACCAGAAATAATACACTGCATCTTTTCATGCTTTGACAGCTGTGGGATCAAAAACTACAGTTTGAATGAGTTTCAGTGCTGTATTTTTTGCACTTAACAGTATGTATTTAACACTGTTGTTTACACAGTGTATTTTAGAAGTCCACGCTAACACAAAAATGTCAATGCCAAAACATATGCCATATGCATGAACACAGCCAAAATGATCAAAAAATGACGATTAAGTGTGTAAAATGCATCAAACGGTCCCTAAGTGTTAGGAACATGATTTCTCTGATTCAAACAAGCCTAGAAATAACCTATGTCTTAAAACATGTCATCGGACAGAACATAGTACCACCGTGGTTTTGTGGAAAAGCAGTTGTGTCCAGCTGCACCGATTCGAGTCAAGATCCACTTTACACACACAAACCTCGGTGCCACTCTCCCCTCGGGTCACTAGGGCCAATGCATTATGGAGTGACATTCATATCCCATCTATAACCTGCACCACCCTGCCATAGGGCTGTGACATTTCACTTCATTAAATCCCCAGTACATCTGATGTTCCGTCTCAGATACAGGGCCAGTGTGAGAGGACGACAGGTGACGATGAATTAAACATGGTGGGTTTAAATATAGATTTCTTGGGACAAAGGAGGCAGTATGGTATCTCATTCGCCAACTTCTCACAGCCTCTGACTGACTGACAGCTTATTCCTCTGTGCCATAGAGCTCCATTGGCTTCGATGAGCCGCGCTGTTGCACATGTTCCTTCTTCGCCACGAACAAGCACTGTAGTTTATTTTAGTTCAGTCCCACACATGCTACTGTAAATACCACCGGTGCGCCAAACCTGTATTTGATTTAGAGGGCTATGTCTGGCTTGTAAGCTGCTGAAAGCTCCACTGTGGCTTTGTTACATTGCTTAACTGCTCATTTCAAATGATTCCCCTGATCTTTCTGTTTAGACCGTTACTGACCATTTCTTTTTGAAATGAGCCATACCTGACATCAGTGTGAATCAGAGTACCCCAGACGTAACCCTGATTTCTAGTGGGGCCGCCTTAGAACGGACTTTGCTCTGACCAGTTGAGGCATGGACATAGGAGGTGTTTTGTTTGGCATCATTGTGTTGGTGGTGGATCCTTTGAGACCACCATTTCCCCCTCATAACGAATGAATACTCCCTATTGAGGGAGGCTGGCGCGGCAACTGGGAGCATGCATAGAACGCCAACACCAGTTAAAGTCTTACTGAGGTATTGACATGACAGAATAGCTCAACTTCTACCTGAGTGTGTTAGTCCGATTTCAGTTGGACTAACATGTTCACGTATATTTTTGAAGTCCAGTTTTAGTTGGATTAACACAATCATTCAACATTTTCGAACATCATGTAAATGTACTGAGTGTTCCGATGTGGGATTTTCAGCTGTAGTGATTTATCAGCGAGCCATTTGACATCAAGTTTGGATTTAGCAGCAATAATGTGTGTCTTTCTGTGGCAACTATATAGTTAACTGGCATATTGAACCGCAAAATAACTAATGATGAAAATTCAGGGGGACCTAATGAGGGTATGATTAGCACATTCAATAATGTGCGTCATGTCAGGGACACTTGCTTAGCAATGCAAATCACATGTGAATCACATCAGGCCTGAGTGTCGAGCTGAAGTGAAATTAATAAGAGGAATCAATAATCTGCAGTAACTCAGCTTAGTCTTTCAGAAAGCTCTCTCTCAGAATATACATCACAGGTTAGCAGCAGCATTCTGGGTGATTATTTGCTGTATAGCGTGTCTCAGAAACCTTTAAGCACCTCTCAGCCACTTAAGCAAATAAAAGGTAGTGCTTGCTACAAGATACAGCGGATCCCAATTAAAGTGAATCTGTGAAGCGCGACAGTGCCACCTGTCCATCTCTATATAGTGGCTTTTGCATTTCCAAGGGTAGAAAAATAACCATTCTGCCTCCAGTCATCCACTCTACACGCATGCTTTTCCCAATACACTGAAGGAGCAGAGTAACTGCAAAGCCATGTGCAAAGGAGATGTGTGAGGGTACATATGTTGAGCTTTCTTACTCGTAGTACAGCTCAGTGATAATTATTTTGATCTTAAGGGGGATAAAGGAGTAAACTGATAGTGAAACAAATACCTCATGTTGACTAACAGTAAAGACAGCTGGGTCTGAATTCAGTTTAATTGTCTTTTTTTAAACACATGCGGCACACTTGAAAACAGTGCTGCTTTTCATTCTACAGTCCAAAATGATACATTTATTTTTGCAGTCTGAGATTTTTAATAGTTGTTTTTTCTTATTTTGATGAAATTTAGTAGAAATTTTAAAAAATTTTCAGACATACAGGAAATATGTGCGTATTTACCCTAGACTGTATAAATAGTGGACATAGCAACTGTGATGTCATTTGCTGGTTTGTGGACTGCAGTTTTGAAGCCATCTTGGTTTTTCTGGGCTAGTCCCAAAAATTGCAAGAAATAAGTTAATGGTGACAAGAAAATAAAGATTTTTATTAGAGGCGGGGATTTAAAATATCTACGAATTTCTAGAAAAAAATCTAGAAAACTGTATTTATAATTGTTATATAATTATATATTTAAATTATGTTAAAGAAAAAAATCTTTTTTCAAAAAATCTTTTAGCACTTTTTAGGTGTCAGTTTCTTTTCTTTTTTTAATCTTTTATTATATGCTTATTATCAGGTAATTTTCTTGTTACCTTTTTTTATTATAAATTTCTTGCTTATTTTTGGGCTATGTCTTATTAAGTTGATCACTGACTTATCCCCATGTTTTTGCAAGAAATCAAACCAACTTGCTGAGGTTTCAAAGGGTTAAGCCTTGATAAAATGCAAACCGGTGAGTTATATAAAACGTGTAAACCAAGCACCTGGACTGAGACTGTTTGAAAAGGAGAATTTAGAGCCTCCTCCAGTCATGGTGTGTGGTTTGTTTGTGGTTTGAAAGCATCTGAACCAAGGAAATCATTTTTTGATTCAGTAGCAGATATGTGATCTGAGCATGATTTCAAAAGGTGAACGCTACAAAGAAGTGTTCAGGAAGTGGTCTTATATTCAATCTATAAATCTATATGCGTCAGAACATGAGTCAGACCAGTCAGACAATTATAGGCGGTTAGAACAGTGTGTGTGTGTGTGTGTGTGTGTGTGTGTGTGTGTGTGTGTGTGTGTGTGTGTGTGTGTGTGTGTGTGTGTACTTTGGCAGTACAGTATATTGAGTGTATTAAATGGTGTGTGACACAGTACCACCCACTGTAATATCACTGTATAAAACACCTCTGTTTTTATCCTTTCTTTTTCTGATAGTTATTCATAATGTGGGTGATTTGCAGCCCAAAAATGCTAATAACGCTTAAAATCAATAGTTTCTTTGCAAGCTCTTTGTGACACCAGAGAGCGTAAATATACAGCTAGATGTCACTAAATCCTACACATCACATGTGTGTCACATGTATTTGAAAATGCAGTATGATCTGCTGTCAGTCACCTGGATTTGGTTTCCTCACGTGGGCCCCTGCTGTGCAGACACACACAGCCCCAAAATGATGTATAATGATTACAAAGAGTCACCAAAAGACTACAAAGAGACACAAATGTGCAAAATGATTTGTGATTACCAGAAAGAGGCACAAAATGGCTACAAAGACACACAAAACTACATAATAATGAATAATTACTACAGAGACACAAAGTGACTACAAAGGGATACAAAGCATCTACAAAAAAAACCTGCTATATCACACAATCATGCATAAGGACTTCAAAGAGTTGCAAAATGATTACAAAGAGACACAAAGCCACAAATTGGTGGGTATTGACTAAAAGAGACACATAAAAACCACAAAGAGATACAATACTATATATTGATGACTTAAAAGAGTCACCAAAAGACTGTGTAATGACTGGAAAGAGACACATAATGACTGCAAAAAAGAAAAAATGTCCAACAAAATGGCACAACGCCACAAACTGATGCCTAATGACTACAAAGAGACTCAAACCACATAATGAGGCATGGTTACTACAAAGAGACACAGAATGACTACAAAGAGACACAAATCAACTGCAAAGAGCCACAAACAAGTACAAGGAGACACAAAACCACAAAATGACATATAATCACTACAAAGAAACACACAACTACAAAGAGACACAAAATGACTTCAAGGAGACACAAGCAAGTACAATGGGACACTAAACCACAACAAAGAGACATTAAACCACTACAGACACAAAATG
Organism: Plectropomus leopardus; assembly: GCF_026936395.1. Classification (NCBI taxonomy): domain Eukaryota; kingdom Metazoa; phylum Chordata; class Actinopteri; order Perciformes; family Serranidae; genus Plectropomus; species Plectropomus leopardus. The sequence continues at coordinate 5,014,853 of NC_142185.1, forward strand.
TATACAAAGAGACACAAAATTAATACAAAGAGACACTAAACCACATACGCTTAATCATTACTAACTGTATGTATACAAAGAGACACAACTAACAACAAAGAGACACAAAACAACTATAAAGAGACATCCACAAGTGCAAAGAGACACAAAATCACATAATGATGTATACAAAGAGACACATAATGTCTACAAAGAGACACAAATAATATACAAAGAGACACAAAATTAATACAAAGAGACACTAAACCACATACGCTTAATCACTATACAGTGACATAAAAATGTATCATAATCCCCATCATAATCACAGTATTGCTTTTGATAAATAGGTTTAAGCTTGCAAAAACAATATTGGCAATTACACGATACAATACTGCATCTTAAAAGAAGTGCACCAAACAAATAAATAAATAACATATTGTCGTTTAAATCACTATTTTGCCCAGCTCTGCTGAAATAGCCGACACCACTTTCAGTGATATGAATTATGTGGTGAAAAATATTTATGTTTAACTCATAGTTTGAGGTTAAATAACAAATGAAATGAAATACTCCGCTGTTTTGATCCTCTTGCAGGAGACATGATGTTTCTGTATTTAGTGAGTTCTGGTGAGGTGACCTGGTGATGAATGACCTTGAGATAATGGAAATGTTCCTGTTCAAGCCACAGGGGAAGTGCAGGTTGGAGACATAACTGCTGACTGCACGGAACAATGCAGCATCCAGGTGCAGGGCCCCTTTGAAGAGGCCTCTGCTGCTTCCCCGAGGCAGAGGAGCCCTCGCTTTAAAAGAAGGACTGGGACCAGTTTAGTAACATTATTCTCTGGAGACGCTCCTGTGATCTCCTGCTTTTGTTGCTGACATTGTTTTAGACGATGGTGATGATGAGGAAGAGGAGAAGCATGTGATCAGGAGGAGATGCATAGCTTAACCCTTTGAATGCAGGAGCAACATCACTTTTCTTGTGCTGCTTTCTGGCGCTTTTCCATAGTATTTGAATTAGGGGTTGACAGATTATAGGCCTGGCCGATTATCTGTATCCACATCTTATTTTATTGATCCTCATTAAGATTTATTAGATAAAAAGTGCAAAGAAAGTGTCAGCATAGGAGGAACTTTTACTTTGTAAAACTTTTTATTTGTTTGTTTTAATTTAAATGTTCACTGACTTTATTAAATAAGGTACTGCTGTATATGATAATGAAAGTTTCAGTTTTAATTAGACCTTTTTTTAAAGGCATTTAAACAAAATTTTGTGTTGGAGTTTGCTATATTCCAAATTGTAAATATTGACAGAAATATATATATATATATATATATATTTTTTTTTTTTATTGTAAATGCATATTAGTTCCAAACATCGGTTTGTGGTCTCATCAACCACTAATAATCGGTATTGGCCCTAAAAAAAACAATATTTGTAGACCCCTAATGTAAATTTCTTCATTTCTTTCAAAAACATGGGGAAAAAAAGACAATGAGCAACTTGGTAATAAATGTTTAATTAACCGCAAGAAATTAGGAGATTTAGAAAATAATTTTAAAAAGCTAGGGAAATAGGAAAGAAGCTGGGAAAATGTATTTATTATGATCAAAATTACATATTAAAAATTACAGAATTATTAAAATATTTAAAGCACTTTTTCTTGATCATTTCCTTATTTGTTTGTTTGTTTGGGTTTTTGGGTCTTTTTCTCTATCTTTCTTTTTTTTTTTTATTAATTTTTACAAATTTCCAGGTAATTTTCTTTTTTTTTACTCATCTCTTGCTTGTTTTAGATTATTTCTTCTTGCTCACTGCCTTCCATGTTTTTGAATGAAGCCAATTTACTCAGGTTTTAAAGGGTTAAGGTGATAAAAAAAATCAACATTGCATATAATCAGCCAGTTCCCTCTTACACACACAGTTAAGACAAGATATTCTCATGTTTCATAAGCATATGTACCAAGAGCAGTAGTGCATGCGCAGCTAATGGGAAAGCAATTCTCGTAGCATCTCATTCTTGGCTTACGTGTCTGGTGGTGTGAGAGTCAGAAACTTGACGGGGTTGGAGTAGGTCCTCGGCACACCAGAGAGGAGGCTTAGGAAACCAGCAGTCCGCCTTCTTGCACTCATTAATTATCTGCAGTTCTGATGAAAATAAAGCATGTCTTCATTAGTGCGCCGCGTGGGTGGAGGAATTAAAAGGAGCCGAGATGAATTGGGCGTATTAGCCGTGATGGACAGGGCTAATAGTTCCCTGCATGCAAGCCCGTGCAGGGCAGGAGAAATTTCTCTGTTTGTTTTGAACATCCCACATGCTCTGCAGGTATCAGTGAAGCAGCACTGAACTGTGATAATGCTGAAAAATTCAAACCCACTGGCACATGGTGCACACCAGTCAATTAGAGCGATTCCGAACGGCTTGTTAAATAAGGCTCAGTAATTAATTAAATCTCTTTATTGATGATGTCTAAAAGGTTCGTGTTGCAGAGAAGGTGTTGTGCTAATCTATCTCTTAATCTTCTAATCTAATCAGAGAATGTTACTCGTTCATTCCTCTGGTGGACTAAAAAAAAAATCAAGTCAGAAGCTGGAGGGAGTGCAGGGGTGTGCTCTAATTTAAGGCACTTGTCTTCTCTGATTTTGTCAATCACAGTGCGCTGGTGGATTCAGAGCAACGGGTGGCAGATTATGGCGCGCAGCTTGAGCTGAGATACTTTCAGTGATCTCAGCCAGTTCAGACATGATTCAGAACAATGCCGTTGAGCTTTGAATGTACAGTGGTGCACACTTAATAGATGATCATCCATACAAGCAGCTGTGCAGCAGTTTAACTGTAAATTTAAAGTTTAAGTTAATATTGGCAGTGAATTGAGGTTCAAAGGATACAAGTGAGAATCTGCATTTTCAAGATACAGTGCTGTGCAACAGCCTTAAGCCGCCTTAAAATTTGTTTTAGCAAGGTTATAATGATCAGAAATATTTTTCAGTTTTACTAAAACACTACCAGAATATACAGGAAATATGTTTATAGTGTTAATAATGCAAATATTTCAGAGGAAAAAAACTTCAACAGTTTAAAGCCATGACATTTTTTTCTAAACCTAACCACTGGCTTTTTGTTGCCTAAACACAGTTGTGTAGTGGAGGGTATATGTGGTATACCTCTTTTTCTGGCTGTTTGGGTTGGGCAATAAATTGATTTTATCAGTTAATTTGAATTTGAGGTTTAGGATGTTTTCTTTAAATGCAAATCTAGATTTAATAACTAATGTTGAGCGACGGTTGTATAATTTCAGAATTGCTCATCCTGTAAAATATGCAAAACTCTGCAATATGCAAGTCTGACTTGAAGCCCTCTACATCTTTTAGTTTGCCTTTGTAAATTTTTGGGTAATTGGATATTTTGGATAATTATCATTTGTTGTTTGTTAAGAGGGAAAAATCAATTAAATTGCAAATTGAGATTTTATTTTTAGGCCATAGTGCCCAGCCCTAGTTTACAATATACCGACTACCAGCCAAGTAGCCGTAGGAATATATAGGAGAGCTCCCCTACTTCCTCCTCAGTAATCTACCCGTCGACCTGGTTGTACAACCCCCTCATCAACTACCACCATATCATTGCCTTAACCTAACCATGAGCTTGTGTTGCACAAGAAAATAAACGTAAATATGAGGTGTTTTACCAAAGTTGTAATATGTATGCACGCATGTAACAATCAGAAATTGCACATTTCCTGTGAAAAAGGAAGTCAATATTGAAATGACACAGTGCATGTAACAGGCGTAAACTGACACGCCATCCTGGAAATGTCAAAAACAGACACAGGAGAAAACCTAGCACGTCACCTGTAGACAGGAACGGCACTGACCAAGCAGCGATCTTTTGAAGTTGGGATGAGAATGTGTTGAACCAGCAGAGGCTGGTAGCAAACTGAATTGACTAAAATCCAAAGTGTAAAGTTTGTACACAATTACAGTTTCTCTTAATTGATTATAATGATACCCCACTGACAATAATACTGTTAACTTGCAAAGTCTTTGCAGAATCTTAAAGTCTGTGACTAAAAACTCATATTGACTTTAGATGTTAGAGTGTCAGAGTCTTTTCAAAGTCTTTTCAAAGTCTTGTAGTGTGTAGCACCCATTAAACATTAAAGTTATTGATCGTGCAAACAGCAGTTGGCAAAACAATCTCACCATCTCGCAGTTGATCTGGCATTTTCAATCATTTCACATAAAATGATTGAAAGCTCCAGAACAGCTCCTGCTCAGACCATGTGGCAAGTTTGTTTTGCCCACTGCTGCTTTCAAGGTCGAGATTGAACTTTTAATACACTCATGGTGTTTCTCATTCACACAGGCTTCCTTCCTTCCACCCAATTTTTTTTTTATTTAAGTCAATAAACCTTACAAGAAATGTCCATCCCTCATGCAAATATTATATCTATCTAGTGCCAGCCAGTTCTTTCATCCTTGAGTGTGTGAATCAAAGGGCAACCTCTGGGCTGAAAAATGAAGCCAATACTGAAGTTTACCTTTTTATCAAGGGATAAAGTTATGCATATTAAAGGAGGGCCGCTTTGAGCGACAGTGTGAGACTGTCCTTCTCAGTCAGATCCACCCCTCGCTCCTCTACAGTGCCAGCCTCTCGCCCAAGTTTGTGCATTTCTGACTCCAAAAAAACAAGAATGCCGAACTGCATCCATAAAACCTGTGGTTTACGTCAGGGAAGCGACATCCGTTATTAATAAATGGTGTGAATACATGTTGTACTCAAGTTTTACCAACTGTGAGGTTTTTGTTTGACCAGTGATTGACTGTAAATGCCACCCTGAAAGTTCTTTAGGCCGCCAAAAACGCTGGTCTAGAGCAGGGACTTTCTCGAGTCAGAACTAAATAAGATGCTGGTTTCTGCAGGAAACACAAATAAAGTTAGTGAGTTCCTAAAGAGGTCTTTGGAAGTGTCTTCAATAGAAATTGGCTATTTCTGTAAATTATGACATTAAATATTAGTATTTTTCCGGTCATCATCATCACAAATGTGCTCACCAGAGATGCATTACATTAGGAAAGATGCCAAAGTTGTTTTAAAAAATACACCAACAATTCACCTTCTCCCCTTCGTCTACAAAATATTAAGTAAAAGTAATTGATTTAAAATGTGGAGAAACTCACAGCCTCATCAATGGGTACAAGTGGTGCTATACAAATAAACTTTATTATCATTAAAATGGTATAACCACTGGATTAAACAGTTTAACATTACAAATTGGTGTAGTTCCAATACTGTTCATTGCAAATGGGACACTTACTCTTACTACACAAATCGTCCTACCAAGAGCCAGTGTTTGGCTTGTCTGTGCATGGACATGAACGTGGAAACATGGCGGTACAGCATGGCTATCTTAATAAATGAGGAGCTGCTCCCTATATACATTTAAATGGCTTATTCCAAGGAAATGAAAACACAACGGTTCTTAAAGAAAACACACTTGTAATATTCCATTTCTGATGGTGTATCACCCTAAATCCCACACACTGGACCTTTAATGTCAGTTTGTGACACATGGCCTGTTGCCTATCGCCTGTTATGGTTAGTTCTGTGTGTTGTCATGGAGGTGTTGTTTGCAAGGAGATATTCATACCCAAAAGAAAAGCCCACATTTCTGTTAGAAAGGACAAAAACACCTTCCTTTAAACTTATGGAAGACTTGGAAATCAACAGGATTTTGGATATATGCAGTTATCACAGCAGCGACCTTCTCAAGAAGTTGTTTAAAGCAGCAGCCATTTCACTTTTCTCATGTGGACATGGTTGGTGTGTTGTTGCAGTACTCAGAGGAAAGGCCAGGGTTGACCAGTACCCCATTTGGATATGTCCCCCCACCCTCCTCCTCCTCCTACTCCTCCTCAGCTGTGAGCGTGTGTGCCACTCATTGGCACTCATTAACAGCTATTGCGCTGAGTGGTTGTTGTATTTATAATGTTGTTGTCATACAGCTCTAAATGAGCTCTTGTGTCATTAATCTGCTTTGGAGTCTTTCACCCACAGGGTTTATTTATTCTACCAGTATTAGTAATCTTCAGCATTATTAACCACACTCCTACCAAGTGCTGTGATGACGCTTTGGCATTCATTTTTATCCACAGTGGTCTAATCCACAATAAATCTATGGCTTTGCTAATTGCTGTTATGATGGATTTCATGATGTTTTTGCAAGTATATTACAAATAACTGTAATATTTGTAGTTCAGTGTTTAATTGTACTCGTGTCTGCTTGTGCTTCTCTATAGATTTATCCCTGTACATTTGCAACAAGTGCTGATAAGCGTGATTGTGCGTTTTGTTCGTCAACAAGAAAACTCAAGTGTCTTAAGCAGTGAGCCACAGATGCGGTTTTTAATGAATCTCTTCAGCACCAGCAGTGGCTGGCACAGAATCCTTACACTCCAGCACATGCGACCATATTTACTGTCAGCATCTGCAGAACCGAGCACTCGTGTTCTATCTTTAACAAGCTGGCTTTGAGCTTGACCAGCTGTGACATTTGGTGGAACCGTGGGGACTGCAGACACAGCATCCGAGCATTACGCAACCTTGGCTAAATAATTCAGTGTGAGCTATGCATATTACATTGTGCCCAGAGTTCCCACTTGGCCCTGAGACTCTGCACTCCGTTGGCTGTTCATCCTCATGTGCCAGTGGAGAGGGGCTTTCAGTCAGGCTTAAATTCACTTCTCACTGTTTTCCAACCCCCTCACCTCCCTCTGCTCAGGAGACTGCAGCTCGTGGCAGCAAAGCAACATCTGTGAAAAATGACCTGTGTTATGATCGGACATCCAATGCATCAATTATTATTGAGATAGAATAAAAACATTGATTGAATTGCAGCTGTTCATGTGTGGTATCACATGGAATGTGGACACATTTGTCACATGGAATAATACAAGGTGCAGCTACAGCCAGTGTGTTGACGTTAAATGGAGCTACAGTTATAGCTCCATGAGGCCATCTTATTGGACTGCTGTCCTTGTCTCAGTATATAAGCAGCTGTGAAGAATCAGTACATTGATGGAGGTATGTCTGACTCCACCACAGTAGGTGGTGATACAGTATGTCCCCTTTCAGCTAGTTACTGTTTGACCTTCTTCCAGTTGACCTGTTGTGTCACACACCAAACAAGTTAGCAAGCAGCAAACTTGTTGCATGCCAATCAGTGAAAACAGGGATAACTTTTCAGTGCTGCACATTTCATACGTACTCTATTAGGGGTCGACCGATATTGTTTATTCATGGCCAATACCAATTATTATTACTTAAAGAGACCGATAACTGATATTTGGAACCGATATGCATTTACAATAAAGATGAAAATATTTCTATCGAAATGTAGACTGTAAATTTATCAAAATCCAACACAAAACTTTGTTAAAATGCCTTTAACAAATGTTGAGTCAAAACTGAAACTCTTAACATCATATATGCAACTTTTCTTATGAAGTTCAGTGAAAATTTGAATTAAAATGAATAAAAATAACTCCCTATTAGTAGTTAAACAAACTAAAAGTTCCTCCCATGCTGACAGTTTCTTTGCATGTATAGCTGACTGCCATCCCTGGTTTGGTTGAGTGTAATACGCGCACTTTTTCATCAATTAATTGTATCTGTGATCATTAAAATAAAAAGCTGATACAGATAATTCCCAAAATGCTTAATATCAGCCCTGATAATCAGCCAAGCAGATAATCTGTCGAGCCCTGTACTTTTTACCTTTGTCTTGTTTGTTTTTCTTCCCTTCTTTTTCTTCTTTTACTTTTTTTTCTACTTCCTACTATGAAATTTGCTGTCTAAATTTTAGGGTTGAAGCCTGGGGCAGGGACAGAGCATACGCAGAATGCCTAGGCCAGTTGAGGTGCGATTTAGGCGTATAGATGAGAGTTAATCAACCCCCTACCGCAGTCAAGTCCTTTAAAACAAAACTCAAAACTATTTCTTTAAAAAGCAGACTTTGTGCACAGGGAAACAGGAAATGCTCTTTGTCAGATTGTTGCCAGAAAATTTCAAGCACATTGGTGTTTCAAGTGTCAGTTTTTCTGTAATTGGAACTTAGAAATATAGGAGAGTACACAATAAAGACAGGGATACTTTTGGCTGCACAGTATGCATCTTAAACCTACAAAGAATTACACTGAATACTATTGCAGAAAACACACAGACTCTGTACTTACAAAGAGCCACACTACAGACAGAAGATGAAGTGTATCACTCCACGTCGTATCTTTAATATCTACTTTGCCATTATCATTTCTTCACATGTTCAGAAACAGGCGCCCGATGAAGCAATATGACCCATAATTACCAGCTGCTATCATTAGTACTGAATGCTGTTTTTTCCTTATTTCTGCCCACAGTCAGTGAGCAGAATGAATCTTTTATTTCCTGACAGTTATGTGGGCAGCAGACTCTGGAGCCGGACAGTTACAACCCAAATAAATCTGGCATTTTCAAAGGAAAATTACAATGTGTCTCGTGGCTCACTGAGTACAAACACTGGAAGGGGGATATCATTACCCCAGCCTCATTTATTTCTTGAAGGAGTCCTGTGTATGGCTGTTTACCCATTGTATGGGAATAAATCCTCAGCTGTCAGAGAATTTCATGGATTATTAGTATTTGGGGTCGACAGTTTAGGTGTTTTTTTAAGGCACGCTCGCTTTTCTTATCTTTTGGTATACTGTGACGCTCTGCTTTGTGAGCTACTGGATCATTAGGAATCATGCTGTGGAATCTTTGTGTCAAAGGCCCAGCAACTCTTTTTATTGATATGAAAGGCTAGCCGGACTTGGTGACATTTCTCCCTCAAACAAGATACACACAGAAAAAGACCATTATTACCATTCATTATGAGTACAGTATAAGCACATATGGCCGTCACTGTGCTCTGTGTGGTAAGCAGGAGGGGATGTGTCGGCCTTTGCCTCTGCAGATGTTATAAGCAGCTCAACTGTTACTGCAGCTCAGTACTGGTTCCCTTAAAGCTTTGTTCAGACAGAAAGTGAAGGGAATTTTTACCTCATTTGTGCAAAGTTGATCTTTTGTGTTCCTGTCATTTCCTTTAGGATACACATTTGCTTAAGTTGAAACATTTCCAACTCAGCTGAATGCATCTTTGCATCAATTTGTGCAGCCCCAGGTAGATTTGCATCTAATGACCTCTCTATATATTGACTTTCTATATCACACTGTCGCTTACATTTGTTTTTTATTTAATTTGAGGTTTAAACCAGAGCAACACATAAAGAAATACAGTGAACCCTTGTTTATCGCGGGAGTTGCGTTCCAAAAATAACCCGCGATAGGTGAAATCCGTGAAGTAGTCAGCTTTATTTTTTACTATTATTTTACAATGCAATACTGTACTGTAGAATGAAACCAAAAATCAAAACCTGTTTTCAGGCCCAAAATTTGTTTAAGAATTAAAAATATTAACGTTTTCTTACAAATAACTATGATAGTTTAAAGAACGGTATTGTAAAACAATAATTTGAATACAGTACAGTATAGTAATGAATACAAGGTTGGAAACATTGTCACTCGCGTATTTCACACTCCCTCCAGCTGTGCCTCTCCGTCCTCACTCCGCTGCGCTGTAGCGTCTGTTTCAACTGCAGGCTGCGCAGGAGTCTTTCTCCGAGAGAAGAACATCGTTATAAATGCACTGTAAAAAAAAATCCGCGCAGCCGCGAAAGGTGAACCGCGTTATAGCGAGGGTTCACTGTACACAAACACAAACACAAATATAATGTATTCAGATAGATGACCAAAAGGGGGAGTATTTTATACCAAAAGTCACATGATATACGGCAAAGGTTATTGCAGGGATACTCAATTTGATTTTCTAAAGGACCACGTTTGCAAATGAGGCCAGGGGCCAGTCACAGCAGGCATGCATGTTTCTAGGATTTTAGGACATTTCTAGGGTCTTCATCGTGTTTAGGATTTTAGGACATTTTTAGGATTTTAGTATGTTTATAGGATTTCAGTACATTTCGAGGTGGTGGCTGTTTCATTTCTTAACTTTAGCGTTGAAGTTCTCGAGACTGCTCATTTTCATCGTGCTATCTGTGCTCTCCTGAATAATGTGTTAGGATTCAGGTCCATCCTTACTGTTGAGTCAAACTCTTTTTGTACTTGTAGAGATAGGCAGACTGTCTGTATTCCACTCATACAAAGGGTCTAGACCACTTGTGAATTTGTTTGAGAAAATTGATGAATGCCACAGAATTTCTTAAATCTGTCCAACGTGACACTTCAGAACAAATCTGTCTAAATCATATAAAGTGATTGTCCGCCTCTCATACAGAGACACCATGTTCCTTTTCAATGCTCACTGTTCTCTCCAACACAAAGCTGTCAGAGTATTGAGAGGTTTAAAAGAGAAGAGGAAGAGATGACTCCCTCGGTCATGACTAATACAAGCCTCTAACACAAACACTGATCTTGTGTTATTTTTATTTTAGTCCTGTTTCTGACTGAGAGACAGTTTTGACTACAAATGACATGTTCATCATTTTTCTGAATACCTTTTACATCATAATAACAGAGCTTGATGTTATAATCTTACACTGAGCTGTAATTAGCCTTAAACCAGGGAAACAACAAATTTATTTTCCTTAACCCTTTGAAACCTGGGAAAATTGACTTGATTTCTTTCATAAAGATGGGGAAAAGATATGAGCATGCAGACTTAGGAAGATATGATCCAGAAATTAGCAAGAAATTAGTGGAAAAAGTACAAGAAGTATGCCTGAAAACTAGCAAACAAAAAAGGCAGAAAGCGGGAAAAAAAAGGAAATGACCTGAACAAACTGTTTTAAAATTTTGTAAAAATAATTTTAAATATGTAGTTATGATAACTATTAATATAGTTCTTTGGACATTTTCCCCATTTTTAGAAATAATTTCCTAAACCTACCAATTTCTTGCAGTTCGTGGGCCATACTGCTCCTTACCTTTTTCCCATGTTTTCATAAGAAAAAAAGAAATGCTCAGAGTTCCAGGCTTGAAATACTCATGAAAGGCTTCTGTGTGCACCAAGGGAAAAGTGATGTTGAGCCAGGTTTCCGAGGGTTGAAAGGATAGGATAGCTAGCATAGTAAACAATGTGCTGCTGTGGATGAGGGTCAGCAAAAAATACTTTAACCACCTTAAAAAAAAAACAGTCACACCTAAAAAAGTCAGTATCAGTTGAAATGTACGCTAACAGTATTTTTACCACCTTACCTTAGTGTCAGACTGCAGGTTCCAATGGGGAAGCCATTAGTGGCTTCAGTTCCCCATATGCTCTCATCAAAGCCACCAGACTCCATAGACAAAAACATTTTAGGACGCTGAACACAGGAGCTGCTGGTCTACCACTGCCTTGATCATTTAGTTCGTTTTTGTTATTGTGTGACTTAGGTGAACCTAAACTAACCTTTGAAAATGCCAAAGTCATATAATAGCACAAACAAAATAACTGTTGGAGGCACAGGTGGACCAGCAGCTCATGTGTTTAGTGATGTTAAACCACTGTTTTTCTCAATAGAGTCTGGTTCTGAAGAGAACGGCTTCATTTTCTAGTTTGAAATCACTGTCTGACATTAAGGTAGAGCAGTGAAAATATCCTAAATATAGCTTGCACTTAAACTAATATTCATCTTTCAAGTGGGATTTTTAATACTTTCACAGTACATTCCTTAACGTCCATGTCAGACTCCAGCATGCTTCTCCAAACTGAGGGCTTGTTGACTCACATTTACTCTATGTGAGATACTGTCTGTGGATGAGAACTGCATGCAACCCCACTGAACCTGAACTGTCCCCTTAAAATAACACACACAGAAGCTGCAGTGGTTGCGTGTTGCGTGTACAGTGACCATTACTTAAAGCACCTAAGTTGCGGAGTTAAGCCTGGCAGAAAAAAGCCAAGGCATTTCATTATTCATCGGGTTACAGACGTAGGACATTACTTATACATTAGAGTCTTAGCTTGTTCTTTTTCAGCTATGAACATTTCATTATTTAAGGAGACAAGTGCAAAGCAGTGCAGAGACCTATGGTAATGTTTTAAAGATCACAGGAATGAGTTCCTTTTTATCAGCTCTAAATATTAATTTCTCTCTCCCAGGCATGCAGTGATTTGAGGTTTAACACCGCTGGGCATCGAATTAAAATTATTTTGATACTTTCAAAATGACCTCATAGGGTGTGTTTTTTTGCCAGTGGTACCTTTCTGCGTTACGTTTTTTTGTTACTGGGCTTTTTTTAAGTAATTGCAATACAGCACATAAGAGAATTGTTTAATGCTCAGAAGTAAAATTTTGTTGGGATCTGTTCATTCAAAATAAGCAGTCGTCCATTAAGCCTGCAGCATCCTGCGTTATTGTTCTTCCTTCTGTTTTCTCATGTCACATTTTTACTATTTTTTCATGTGACAGTGAAGGTGATAATGCAGCCGCGGCATTTGATAAAAGCAGAAGCAACTTTGTGGATCATTTTGGAGCAGAGGGAACATGTTCCTCGGGGTGCAGAGTGCCATCCAAACACAGCCTGGACAGCTGTTTGGGATTAGTCAGAGGAGTTCAGTAAAGACAGCTGTGCTTACGACTAAAGCTATTCATTACTATGGGAGTCCCAGTGGCACTGGATAACCCTAGAGACCCAGACATGACCCTCACACCAAAACACAAACACACACACACGCACACACACAGTATGCTCTGTTTACACTCAGTCAGTCCAACAGTCACATATCGAGAGACATACAGTACATGTCTATCCAACTGTTTTATGGATATTTTTTAGAAACTGTACATTTCTTGTGAAACAGAAGGGCATTTTGAAAAGACACAATGCATGTAACAGGTGTTGATTGACAAGGCATCCCAGCGCATGATGTAGACATCAAAAGTCAAAAGACATCAAAAGCTTTAGAAAACACTAGGCGCTCCTCAGGAAACACTGCATTTCTTTGCTGAGACACTTTGGTATTATGTAGTTGCTATGGTTTGGAATTTACAAGGAAGTAAAGAAGAGTACCTTCTCTGGATACAGAAAGGCTGAAGGAAGAGCGGACAGACCCACTAGTCTATGTGGGTTCATGAGTGGAAACGTAATATCTAGCTGACAGTATGTTAAAATATATCTCCTTTATTGTTGTTGTTCAGCACATGTACAAGTAAGATTTTGTAAGCATTTGTCATTCTCAGTGGTAAAGTGGAGGGTATATTCAGGCACACAGCTACCCCACCTCTTTTTCTCATTGTTTACAGTATACCTACCCAACAGCTGGGGCTGGGCAATATGGCCTTGAAATAATATGGCATTTTTGGCCCATATCATGGTACAAGGTATATATGTCACACTTTTTTAAATCTCCTCAGAAGTTTCATAAATGCCGGGCTGGGCAACAAAATCAAATGTCACGATATGTCAAAATCCGGAGATATTGATGACTTAAGCGGGTGAACGCAAGTATTAGAACAAGTAGAACAGTCTGATAAGTTTAGAAAATGAAATCACTTTACTGTACTTCAACCTTTAAATTCAACTTTCAGCGTACAACTCTCACTGTTCGAGGCTCACTTACCCAGCTCTTGGTACCCATCTCTCGGCACACAACTCTATGTGCGCAACTGTCAGCGTGCAACTATCAATGCTAAAAAATTTAAAAAAGCCAAAAAGGCTGTGCTCAGTTCAGAGCAGACACTCATCATTTTGTTGCTTTGCTGGTGTTTCAAAGAAAAAAAATCCAAAAACTATGCTGGCCTTAATGAAAAAAACAATTTGGTGGACATGGCCCCTAAAAAAATGTCTGTCACAACTTGATAGAGAAAAAAAATTGCTCTGTCCTCTTCGTCATTTTTTCATACATCATTATTCACATTTTATATTCTAGAAATGTTTGAAAATTTGATAAATAAGAAAAGAAAAAAAGAAAAGAAAAAGCTTGCACAGTGGAATAGTAATATCCTTTCATATTCATGCAGGTGTACAGCAGGGCCATTATAAGGATAATTGTGGACTGTAAATGTGGGAGTAAATGTCTGTCTGCCTCTTTGTGTCAGCCCTGTGATTGACTGCTGACCTGTTCAGATTGTACCCCGCCTCCCGTCCAGTGTCAGCCGGGATTGGATGTGACCCTCCGCTTATCCACGACCCTCAGGGATAAGCGGCTACAGATAATGGCTGGATAGATGAAAGGCCTTCTTTCTATTACTCTTTTGATAAGTTTGTTGCCACAGCTCTGCCTCTCTAACTCACAGTACTGCTTTTGTGCTAAGCATTTGGTGGTGTTGACTTCGCTAAGATTTAATGTTCGGGTTTATTAAGGAGGATTAGCTCTCTGTGCAGAATCCAGTCAGTGCTTAGACTCTTTTGGAGCTCCCTCAATCAGCAGAGTCTTCTTTAGTAACACATAGCGTATAGTGTTTGAGCTGTTGTGAAGATGAATGTGACAAGCAATTTTCATTTTGTATGGACTCTGAAAAACTTAATTTGGAGCAATCTTTGGCCTGCAGTCCCTCGACAAGAGATTAACCACACTGCCTGTCTGATGTGCTGATATCTATTACTGTGACGGGCATGCAAGGTCATAACAACAACAATCAAGCTTGGTTGCTTTGGACAAAAACTTCTATTTGATCATAAACTAACTAATAGTGTATAAAGTCTGGGAACCTTCAAAGGAGACCTATTATGCTCATTTTCAGGTTTTAGAACATCTTTTCATGCTTTAATGGTAAAAAAGGTCTTCCATATCTTAGCATCTCTGTAACAGACAAATCCCGGACATTTGTGCAGGAGTTTGGTATTCGCTTCCTGTTTGAATGTGATGTTTTTTTCTACACCTTACCATGTGCCTTCTTTGCCTAAACTCAAGCTCAAGTATGTGCTTTTGTTGACAACCAGAAAATCAACAGCAGATGTAAAAGGATACCTAGAGTGTAATTTGTAGAAATGGAAGTCCACTGACAAAGTGGCAATATGTGAGGAATTGCGATGAGAACTTGTTGGTCATTGCAGCTGAGGGAATATGGAGTGCCCAAGTAATGAGTCATAGAACCTGGAAATGAGTTATTGTTTCAGCACTCCTGGTTCCCTCACCTTGAAGTCAATGTTTTTTTTAAATGGGCTTTTGGTTAGGAGCCTGAAATAAGGTCTGTGTTTAAACACAAGCTGAAGAGACTTTCACATTGTGTTCCACTTGTGAATTTTTTTGGTGTTAAAAAAAGGTGTTTGCTAACACGTGGCTTAAGACTAAGACTACAGAATGTCATCCCACCAAACACAACTTCACAGCCTTGTTGTGGTAGGGATGTTAACTCAAGCAACCGTAGTGTAGTTTGTTTATAGCCTAATTTTAGCTTTTTAATTCCGGCAATTGCAATTAGGTTTCAAAAATAATAAACGTGTTGGTCATTCATGAAGATTATCTTGCAAAATGTGTAAGTATCATTTGTTTAAAGGAGATCAATCAGTAGACTATAAAAAGTATAAATAAATGCAGTATCATGCTGTAAAATGCATTTGGTATTGTTTGAAATAAGCAAAGTTTTTACGCTATTTCAAATAATGATTAATCAGTTAATCAATTGTTAATTTGACAGATTATTATTTAAGGAAAGTGCTTACAATTTGCAACACTTGTTAAAGCAGAGAATTTGGAAAAAAATCTGAAGCCTAATGTTTTTGCGAACAGGGATTTCTTTACAGATGGTTACCTCAATATTTGAAACTTTATACGAGCAATAAGACTGTAATTTTATATATATGATGTAAAATAAGAAAAAAACATTATAGATCCCGGTTAATACATGTATAAAATTTCATTACAATCCACTTAGCAGCTATTGAGATAATTCAGTCTGGACTGAAGTGATGGACTGATCATCTGATGGACATTGCTAACGTTTGTGTGGGCTGAGGGAAGGCTGAACTCCTGAGTGCACATCAGATTTGGAGGTTTACTTTATTATATTTGCTGTGGTGTATAATTGTGCTGACATGCTTTACAAATGTTCAGATAACTAAGGCAGGTCTTGTTGAGGATAATGTGCTCTGTCACCACACAATGCCTCTCCTTTTTTGCATTGTTTGGTAAAATGATTCATGTGTGCCTGGCTTTTGATTATACTGCTGTGGAACAGTGCCCACATTTTATTTCTTTCATGCCAAACCAAACGCTATATTTACTCCCCTGGAATACTCTTGAAGGAAAAGTGGTTCCATACACATGTAAGTTTGCCAACCTGATGAATAATGTGAACAGGTAAAACGCAAATAAGAGGACACTTAGTTATTGTGTATTTTCTGCCCGAGCCTGTGTTAATTACTGGACCTGCTGTACTGAAGAGTTTTTGGATTAAGTGCCTGGTGCTCAGGGGAATATTGTCAGTTGTTGGTGATTGAAATGTCTCCACTTTCCATGGACTGAATATTGACTTATGAATCATTTAGACGTCATAATCTGAGAAGAAGAGAAATATTTATTTATTTATTTATTTTTTATCACATGATTGAGGAATTTTTTTTTAAAACACAGGGACTACCTTTCCGTTTTTAGTAGGGCTGTTCTCATCTTAAAGTGGCCTAATGTTGGGTGTCCACCTTGAAACTGTGCTGACTGTGGAGATGATCTGTGCTGCGGGGGAGGAAGATGTGTGTGAAACGTCATGTTTTCACAGATATGGATGTAAACTGTTGCTGCAACTTTGCAGGTTTGCATGCAACTGCGAGGCAGGGCAACACTTGAGCTATGCTGAGAAGTTGCTGGATTTTAACTTGTGTGCAGGAGTATGTGTGCGTCAGCATGCATACATCACTAATCACAAATATTTGTGGATGCTGTTCTGTTGACACAATGGTTTTATCATGACAATCCCCGATGATATTTGAGGTGGGCTATGTTTCTGAATGTTTGGCTCCGACACAAAACAAACAGTGCCATCTTGTCCAATCATTGGAGCCCTGTGTAAAAGATGTTTCCCTGGTGGTGCCACACACTGCTCTCGCCATCAACACTGAACATGCTGTGTTATCTAGAAAATGAAAAATGTAGGCTTTCCTCTTGTGTCTGGCAGTGAAATCTCTCTTTTGATTCTTACACTTAATCACATTACATCAGACAAACTCGAGTCTGTTCGACTGTCTGCTGCATTGTTACCGTTATTTAATTTGAAGGAACGATGAAGCTTAAGAAACATTTGTTTTTAATGGCATGCTTCAGCTGGTTCTCACTTTGAGGTTTTTCTCTGTAATGCCTTTTCAGGACAGCTTTCAGAATTCAATTTCCTTCACACAGATTTTTTTTTTCTTTGTTCCCTCTGTTTCTATTCCCAGACTCTGAAGTCATCTACAGAAACAGCGACGGCCACGTCATCAAGTTCAATATCCTCACAAACGAAACAGAGATCATCCTGACTAACACAACATTTGTGAGTTGATTCGCTTGTCATACTGTATATTAAATAACTGGTTTAAAAAATTTTCATAGTTTAAATGCTCTCGTGATGATTGACATTGCAAACCGTCTCTTTGTGTGTCTGTCTCTTTCTTTCTCTCCTCTTTCCACTAGATAAATTTCTATGTGGCAAAGTATTCGGTCTCCCCTGATCTGAAATATGTGCTCTTCGCTTATGATGTCAAACAGGTACGTTTCTGAACAACCATAAAGGTTTTTGCACAGAGGAGGAAAGACAGACAGCATTTCATATTTTCCACGTCCTTCAGTCCTGTATATATCGGGAATGTTCACACTCAAATGTAACCAGAGGATTCAGGAGGGATCTGTTCAGCTGGTTTTCATGTAGTTTCCTTCCGTTGACTGAAACTGCAGCTGTAACATGCTGTTGTTTTGGTAAAGTAAAAAAGCTGCTGCCATTTTGTGCACAGTCGGCTCTGAGGTGAAACCCAGAAGGACTGACGGCTTATATTTTTGTGTCTTAATTTGCACAAATCACAGAAGTGGTGACCGAGAAATGTTCATAATCAGGGGGTTGAGCCAGAAGTGTAAACACCCTGGGCTCAGGGGGTCCGGGGCGGGGCCATGCTCCCACAGGGAACGACCTCAGTGATGTGGTCAGGACCAAGGCGCTAGCACACGATGTCATGCTCATGATGGTAAAGCACACCTCCTCGTGTAATATTGCAATTATACAACAATTACCAACAAAATAAAAATGTATAATTAAAATGTATTCATGTTTTGGGGCAATTAGCTCTAAAATTTAAAAGCTTTTAGTGACCCTTTTTCTCTGTTTCCATGGAAATACACAGAGTCTGAGTTATTACTGGAAAACAACCAGTCACGTCAGGAGAATCCTACATATATGTCATGAAGTCTAGTTTACTGCTCCAGCAAGTAGGTTGAACCTTAATAACGACCGTCAGCGGACATGTTTTCTAGTCCCTGTTGAGTCCTCTGGCCAACTTGAGCTTATGCTTTCTAGGGATTATGGGGTTTCCCAAACTAATAAATACATCACATATAAACATAGAAATGCTCAGCTTGCCCAGTTTTGTTTTTTTTGTTTTTTGTACGACTAAGATATCTGCTAAAAAAAAAATAAAAATTCCATACACAGATTTAATCAATACATCCTCAAACTACTTGTATTTTTAAGCTAGTAGTTGCATGTCACCACACAGCTGACGGAGGATTCCAAACATTTCCAATTACTCAAGAGCAAAGTAAAGTCCAAAAGGCTAAATTAATGAAAAATTATAGCGGTCCGAAAATGTGCATGTTTTTATTTGTTTTTACCAATCCATATTTGATGGCGTTAAGCCTTTAAAAACAACATTTTCACTGCTGCCCTAATCACTTAGCCTATATTTCCCATCATGCCTAAGTGCTGGACTATGTAGTTTTTAGTTTGCAGTTGATTTTGCTGTTTTGTGCTCCAAAACACAAATGTCACTTTTTGTCAGCGTTTATAATGTGTCTCTTCAAAACATGGTGGTTCATGCTGGTTATTGTCATCTCTGTGTTTGTTTATAGTTTACACAATTAGTGAGTTGGCTGGTAATTTTCATAATTTAAGCTGTAATTCATTAATGTTGCAAGATGCACCTTAATTATAATAATAATAATGCATTTTATTTATAGGCGCTTTTCTTGACACTCAAGGTCACCCTACATCATCAACATAAAAGCAGACACAATATTAAAGAGACAAAATAAAATATAGAAATACAACTGGCACCCAACTGATAAACACTTCCACAATTCTGGAATTTCTGTAAGTTCAGTGTTTAAGACGTGGTGTAGTAATATTTTCAGTGATGGGGACGGTGTAGTGTCTGCATATTTTAAATGTCTTGTTGACCGATCAGATTGCTTGGTCGGCTACTTGTTTTATAATGTGGCTTCTGTAAGCTGTCAATCAGCTGTCAATCAGTTGCCAAGATGTGACATATATGTCACTGCACAGAGGATTGTGGGTAAGAATAGCTAGAAAAGCATGCTGGCTTGCATTCTGCAAAATCCAACTGGATGTAGTACATCCTTGTATTTTTGACATACTGCCTTTGACATACTATGTATTTGAACATAATCAATCTTTTTTTCCATACTATATAGTAAGGTAGTATGTGTATTGGAACACGAAGTGTATTTCGTCACTAGGTAGTCTAAATGGAATCAAATTATCTTTAAAAAAACTTATCTGTCAGAGTGTTGAGAAGTGTACTTTGTGTCAGCCCCCCACTCTACTTAACCAGGTTAAAATTACTGCTGTGAAAAGGACTTCACAGCCTCTTACAGCACAAGGAGGTTTGAGATTTGGGACCAAGAAATGTCAAGAAGTAATCTCAAAAGCAGCTGACTCTCCATCCCTCCTGTCACTCATATTTTGTATTTTCCTTGGTTGTAAAAAAAAAATGACATGACATGCCAGGGTTATAAAGACAAAGCCATGCTGGAACACAGTGTCAGGGGTGAATAAACATCTGCACCACAGTCCAGCGGTGCTTGATCCGTTTTGACAGGGGCGCGGGTCAGGGGGTGCTTAAAATTCTATTGTGGCCCCTGTGTGCCAGTGGCAGGTCACATTCATTCACTAATAGAGCAGCGGGGCAAGCTGGAGCCGTAATTACCAGCTTTTCATCAGAAAAGAGTAGATGCAAAATGAGATATGCAAATTGGAGCCTCCATTCTGGAAGGGATCAACAGTGAGGATTAGTGACAGGGCGATTAATCAGAACTGATTTGCATAGTTTGCATGAAGGGTTAGATTTACATTTTGGAACAATACGGCCAATCGCCTCAAGCCCAGTTTATTTTTAGCACAAAGTTGAAGGAAGAAAATAGCAGAAATCCTGTTTTCCTGATATTGGTTCTAAAGATGTTTCAGTCTTCTAAAACAATAATATTTAACTGACATATTAAATTAAATAAACTTCAGTAACTAAGTTTTATTTAAATTCATTTGAATTTGAATTTATTTCTCTGTTCACTTCTCAAGTCATATTATTCCTTATGATAATAGTGTTTGCCTGACTTGTTTCCTTGGTTTTTGTTTTTCTGTTGGCTACAGATAAAAAAGGTAGCAGGTTGTAGTGTTGTGTATCTAAGTTTAGCATTTATTTAATCAGAAACGGTGGTGCGTTGAACTCGCTGTTGTGTAAAGCAGGCACACTGCCTGTGTTTTTTTTTCACTTCACTTCAAAGGGCTTTTTTGACATAAAAAACATGTTTACATTTTCCAAAGCGTGAAAGGTAAGTGTGAAAGCTAAACAAAACATGACCAAGTGTTATAAAAATACATAATATAACCACAAAATGTCTCCATACCGCTCGTCCGAAGTAATCCAAGTGTCCTGAAACCTCAATGTGCTAAGTTGTTTTGAAAAACATCACTGGCGTCATGTTTTTAGCCTTGTTGTTTTTTACAAAAATCAAGCAAATTTGCTCAGGTTGAAAATGGTTAAAATTGACCTTTAAACCATTGTTTACATAATTAGGTGCGATTTTGGCCTTGTGCTGTTATGGTTCATAGCCTGAAAATACTCTTTCTTTGACTTGCAAGTCATAGACCTGAGACTTGACTTGGACTTGATACTCTTCAGTATCTGACTGTGACTGCACAATGAAATTCTTCCTGTGTGTATCTGTGTTACTATCTTTGTTTTCCACCTGGCAGCCCAGTGTGTGAAACAAACCAACCTTGAGCATGACACCTGTGTGATCAAGAGTAATAACAGCAGCTCTTCTAGGAAAAATAAATTACTTTTCTAATAGGTTCATCTCCGGTGCACTGAATGAAATAACACATTCATTAAGGCTCGGAGATACGACGGTGTCACAGAGTTTGATTCTTGTTTTTTTTTTCCCTTCTGATTCTTAAATTGAATTGTTTCGTTCAGAGATGACAATATGTTTTGTTTTAGTTGGAACAAGTTATGATGAAATAACATAATAATGTGTGAGATTTATCACTGTAAAATTGTTAGCGGAAATATAATAATGTAATGACTCGTGCTTCAGTTGCCATCAAATCAAAAATATATACAAAGAATGTTTTACTTCAGTATATAGTTAGATTAATCTGGTGTGCAGCCAATCCAAAGTATATGTATGACACTAGAAACAGAGGACTGGAACAACATGGGCCCAAGATATGTCCAAGATATAAAGACACACCCTCTCTGGCAGAGAATCATAGGGGAGGGCAGGGGACCAAATGAGGCTTTCAGGTTTCAGGTAGCAGAACAACACACATCAGTCAGGAGGAGACGCAAGGCAGGTTTTCATTACAGATTACAGAGATTGAAGCGATATTTTCAAAATGTCGATAAAACACAATTGCGAGATGACTGTTTCCACTGAGTAATGATCTGCAACTTCTCTCACAAATACATTCCAAGAAGCATGGTGATGGATGCTCAAAACATTAGCAGAATATAGAGAAATATTTCATATATATTTCAAAACAAAATTTTACAAAATACTTATTAAAGATTAATATTAATTAAAGAATCCCTTTTTATTTCTTAGGTCGGGTATAAATGCAAAACACAAACTATGCAGTAAATGCATTTCTGGACATTCACAGTGTCCCCTGCTGTTAAAATACCCCCCAAAAAACAACCTTTCACTGGGACAGATGTGGCTGCTGTGGAAAGGTTTGCTTTTGCTGGAGGGGAAAGCAGAGCGGGTGAGCTTGAAGAACTAAGTTGGTCTTTTTCCACTCAAGTATGATAAGCTGGGCTCTATCCTGGCTCATGTACTCGTTTGGGCGAGCGGGGTCGCAGCTTCGTTTGGCTGTGTAGTCGTCGTTAATGAGCTGGGCGGGGCAGAGCGGACCTCCTCACAGGGATGCCGACTCACATGCTGCCTCATGTTAGTTGTTCTGTTTGTGTAGTTCAACATATTAATATATATATATTTGCCGACTGTTTTTTGTCTTTTCTGTTATCTTCTCACCTTTATTACTTTCTGACTTAAGGAAGCTCAAATGCCACCACACTTCTGATTTGAAACTGGAGGGTGCATCTTCTATTTCAATATCGCCTGTCGCAGAGCCTTTGCTTTATCTTATTTATGTTAGCGAGTTGTCTCTAGTCTTGGACATGACATTGGACAATGAACATGTGGGGATGTGGCACGTTGAGCATGCAAAGTCAAAAGCAGATTACGCCCTCTGCTGTACAAAAAGAGCATCGTGGTTCATTTTTCATCTCACTGATTTAAATCTCACATATTTTTTATCTATTTTTAACTGCCTCACGATGCATCGTTACATCCCTAGCAACAACACCTCTTGTAGCTCCTGCTGCATCATGCCCGAAGGAGCCAGTTCCTACCGACAGGTGCATAGCCAAAGCATCATGTGACCCATGAAAGCCAAAATAGTGTTTCCATTGCAGTTTTACAGAATATGGTGTTTCTGACGTGCTGAAATACCTCCTTTTCCGAGCGTAAAAACTTTTTTGAGATTGAGAACACAAATTGACGTGTTTCCATTCTGCATATTTTCTATTCACAGTTTCAAATTGCATAGTTTGAGGGTTAATGGAAACCTGCCTGAAGACATCGCCTCTTTTGTGGATGCATTTTGTGATGTCACATCTGTCTTAACCATAAATATAGACACTGGAAACTAGTATCAGTAGATCTGTGTTTTCTGTTTTAGCAGCAACTGAAACTATGAGTAGAATATTGTGAGTGTAATAAATAATGTTTAGATCATTCTTTGCACATTTGGACAGCATTGCGCCCTGGGTGCCCTGAGCATCCATGGATATATAGTTGTCAGTTTTTACACACTCTGTCTGGTTTCTTGACACGGAAATGAGCATGTTTTTTGCAGACAGACGCTACTTTTAGGAATGGTACTACGAACATTTTTGGGCAAAAAATCAATAGAAACTTGTCTGAAAGAAATATAACAGTTTTTGATTGTTTTGGCTACAATGTTTATTTCTTTTCCCCTGATCACCAGAGTTTGGAAGAACATGTTTTAAAAGCCAAAAGTCTTGTTTGCTGTTGTGTTATGTGTGATTTGAATCAATATCTGTGAGATTCAACTTCTGCTTTTGTTTCTCTCTTGTATTTGTGGTCATAGAACTATTTATTCATTCATGTGACTTCACTGCAGCATATACATATATCATGACATGATTATGAGTTTGTCCTGGAAAAAAGATATATAACAGAATATGACTGTGAATTTCAGGGTTGAGGTTACACGTGAATTGTTACAAAGGAGATCAGGCAGATCTTCATTTCCTAAATCAACTAATGTTAACCTTTTAAATCTTTTTCATTTCATTTAGACATAAAACATGCAACAACAGTATCACTTTCAAGGAAAATGTTATTGCAGATGTCATGGTTGATTTGGGATGAAGTTAGACATTTTTCTCCAATATGAAATGAGATAAACACAACAAGACGGGACAGTAGAAGTTGAATCGAAATAGTAAAAATAGACTTGAAAAAAACTCAGAAATGATAAAAAATTTAAAGAAAAATCCAAATGAGTCCAAAAAAGAAATATGCCCCAAACTTAAAAAAAAAACCCCTCAAAATTATCATTAAAAAAGACCCCCCCAACTCAAATTATATATATAATAAAAGAAGACAAAAAACAATCCTCAAATTTATAAACAAAATTAAAAATAACACCCCCTTAAACTCTAAATCATTAGAAAAAAATAGAAAAATAATAATCAATCAATCAAAAATAATTGGCAATTACTTTTCAACTTATTGATTAATCAATAATTATTGCAGCTGTCCTTATATAAACTCTTTGGTAATTTAATTTATTATACATTATACATTATCATGCTTTTGTAAATCTCTTTAATTTGTAAAGTAACTAAAGCTGTCAGATAAATGTTGTGAAGTAAAAATATTTCCCTCTTAGATATATATAAAGTCCAGGTACTTGAGTAAATGTACTTAGTTACATTCCACCACTGTCCATGCTTTAATAGGTTTTTACTCTGGTCTTAAAATGGCTTGACGTTTGGTGAAGAGCACATTTTAGGTGTGAGTTGGGACTTTACCTGAGACTTGAGTGTCTTGTGACTTGAAAAAAAATGACTTGGTCCCACCTCTGGATTGGCCCACTTGCAATGTACCCCTTAAACCCTAAACCCTGAACTCTCACAGACTTTAAATATCACTTGTGATGTGTGAAAGTTTGAGGGTTTCACACACTGTGCACAATGGGACAGTGAAATCATCTTACTTGGACACCTGGCCCAAAAAGCGTTCTCACCACAGGCCATCATTATAAAAGACATGTCTATAAAAGTTGTTAGGACACCTTGACCTGCAAAGAAGATTTTTTCTTGCAGATTTTGATCTATAAAGATTTTAAACGTATAAAAGTTCCCTGGAGACGAGCAAAGTGATTTTAAAGTGCGTGACGTCCAGATAAAGTAAAGTTTATGGACTAAGGATGAGGGACCAGAGGGAGAAACACTAATGTACATTTGCAGGAGGCCACACAGCGTGGAAACAAACCTGGAAGCCAGAAACCTTCTTTGGATTTTGTGCTCAGTGAACAATTTTTATTTAAGTGAAACAGCGCCATTTTTGAGTCAAGTAGCCAGTGCTTACATCCATGATCAGCCCTGAGCCCTGATGACTTAATGATACAAAGTCTGTAAGTGTGTATGGGGAGGGCCTTGGAACTGGGCCACTAAGTAATAAAAATACAAAATATGAACATATGAACAACAATGCAACATGCCTTCTAAGCCCGAAGACATGTCTTCTTTAAAACATTTTTTCAAAACTTTTTGGTTATTTTTAAAGAAAAAGAAAAAAATTACCAACCTTGTCCTTCTTTAACATTTTAGGGGGATTTTTAATGAAAAAAAAAAATTGGCGACTAAGAAATAATATCGGTGATTATTTTTTTCTTGGTGATTTTTTAAGAAGACATGACTTCCAAACTCATCTGGCCCATAGCTTTGGAAATCACAGCCAGTAACTGTGAAAACAGAGAATATGTTTGGATTTTCACATTTGTTATAGACCTTGAACCCATCGTGTGTTATTATACAGATCTGTTATAGTGTAATTGTGTCGTGTTTATGCGTTGAATTTCAGCTTTATGACTGATGTTGATGGAATAAGAACATTATAGCGTCTGCAATAAAACTGTTTTGTACAGGTTGTTCTTTATTAAATCCAAGTATGAATATGCACAGCCAATCGACTCCTCTGATGACACCTGTGAGTAGTGAAATGTTCCTGTCGTCTGTATAATTTATGAAGCTTCAGCACAGCCTGTGTGCATGCTGCTGACAGCAGTGGAAACACTGTGTATCTTATTTATGACAAAGGCTTAGCCAGAGATACAAATGAATGCAGAATGTGCTGAACGTTTAATCCCTCCAGAGCGACACAAGAGAGGGACAAAAGCCTCCAAAGACAGCGGGTGTACAGTCATAGCCTTGATGCTGTCATGCTGTCATTTAATTGGTAGAGCCCATCAAACTAAAACCAAAGCAAGCCCCCCACCCCCACCCCCCTAGCTTAGCGCTGCCCAAGACAGTTGTAATTGGTTTTAAAGAAATACGTACAACCTTGGGTGTTTTTATTCCTCTGTGCTGTTTTCTGTATGTATGTCCCATTCTCGTGAACGTGACATCTCAAGAATGCCCTGAGGGAATTTCTTCAAATTTGGCACAAACGTCCAATTGGACTCAACAATAAACTGATTACATTTTGAAGGTCCAAGGTCCAAATTCTACTTTTTTCCTTAACCCTTTATACAACATCACTTTTCTTGTGCTGTGTTCAGATGCCTTTGCAAGTATTTAAACCTTTGAAATCCGAGCAAATTGGTATGATTACTTTTGAAAACATGGAACAAAACCCTAACCAAAGAATTGTTCCACAAATTGCAAGAAATTATTAGATTCTGAAAAAATAAATAAATAAATAAATAAACAAGGGAAAAATGTCAGAAAAGCTTTTATTTAAAAAATAAAAAATATATTTAGAATTGTTTACAGAATTTATAATAATAATAATAATAATTATTATTATTATTATTGTTATTGTTACTATTATTATTATTATTATTATTA
The DNA here is from genome assembly GCF_026936395.1 of Plectropomus leopardus. Lineage (NCBI taxonomy): Eukaryota > Metazoa > Chordata > Actinopteri > Perciformes > Serranidae > Plectropomus > Plectropomus leopardus. The sequence continues at coordinate 5,041,441 of NC_142185.1, forward strand.
TTATTATTCCTTTTTGTCTTCCTTCCTTCCCTCCCTCCTCCTCATTTTTAGTTCATTTATTTTGGCTGATTTTTGGGTCATTTCTTCTTCTGTTGCTCATAGGAAAGGAGGAAAGAAAAGAAATCATGACTATTTGTTCAGGTTTTAGAGGAATTAATGTGGAATTATGATGGGTTCAGTCAGACCCTTCTTCAGCAGTGGCACAGCACAAGGGGGTCTGGCTATGCAAACTGTTGCTGTGCCTCCTTTACATTGATATAGATACATTTACGAGACAGTACTAGAGGGCGTAGTCTAATGTGATGGTGAAGGAGGCCATCTAGCGCTGTAGATGGCGGTGGTCTGAGGCCATTAAATACATCTGTACATGTGGACCAGCCCATTCTCACTTTTGCTCAGTCCTACGGTCGTATCTCGGAGCGGCCTACCCTGCCCACAATAGTGCCACCACTGCCACTGCTACCACTACTGCAGTGTTTCGACTGTATTCGTACGTTATCAGAAAACATGACTAAATGCGGTTGAAGGGAACCCAAAGTATAGACAGCAGGCTTAGTCCATGTCCATATATGTATCTAACAATGAGCATAAATGAGCTGTTACTCCTCACTCCTGCAGTCTGACGAAATGTGAACCTCGTCTTTGCCCTTGTGTATTGTGTTTGTGCACATGCTGTAATGGGATCAGCTAAATGTTTAACATATAAATGTGAATCCTTTTGTCAGTGAGGTGCCAAAAACTGTTCACACTGCACAACAATGCTGTGTCTACGTATGAGGTCATGTCCAATCATTACAGGGTTTTGTGGAGCATCTGAATGCAGAGTGCTTAATTTAATATGCATTTAGTCATTTAGTATTACATGCATTTTTTTTCCATCATTGCTTTTGAAAGTATTTTTTTACGGGCTCTAATATGGGTTTGTTGTAATCCCGGCCTTTGATCTGGGAATGATTTCTGTGCTTGCGGTTAATGGTAACCTGTAATGGATGATGAAAAGAATAACAAAGGCACCTGGCTCTGCTCGAAATGAGTAAATGAGTCTCCTGCTAATCACACACTTTGATCCCATGCAAGCTTTGAACTGTTTCGTTGTTCTATGCGGCGCAGTGTTTGCACCCGGGGGTTATGGAGCTACGCTCGCTGGTTTTATGGATCCGCGCTGACATGAGTGAAGGAGTCTCCCCTTCCAAGGTGTTGGAGAAAGCTTTTTTAGCATCACCTGTCTGTAGGATTACATGCCGTTATCTGACTGCATCTGTATCCTGCAGTGATTAAGCTTGATAAAAGCTCATAATCTCTGGGATTCCTGTTTGTCACCGCAGACAGCCGGCTTGTGTTTTTTAGCCTTGTAGACATCTTGTAATTCTCTTGTCAGCACAAATCCTCACAGCCAGGTGACTTTTGCAGTCTTTATATGTCACCTGATGGTATCTTTGTGAGCCAGTGGTTTCAGTCATATGTTAACATTTGATTCTGATGGGGGACTTTCATTCCATCCTCATCCTTTTTCTTGTGTTACATTCAGATGCCTGTTTGACACAGCTATTTGATATTTTGAAACCCGAGCAGCTTGTTTTATTTTATTTTATTTATTCATTTATTTATTTTCAAAAAATAAGGGGAAAAAGGCACTGACCAACATGACAAAAAATGTCCCTCAAATAACAAGAAAGTACAAGGTGACAAGAAAATGATCTAATTAATCTTAAAGAAGAGGGGAGGATTATTAGAAAATATTTTTTTGAGAAAGGGTGAAATGTCCAGAAAACTATTTTCCTAATTATAATCATTTAAGATTAAAATTACATTACAGAATACAATTAAATTAATTATCTAAAAATAAATACATATATTTTTGACTCTCAGGCTTTTTTTAGGTCAATTTCATATTTGTTTTTCACTTTTTATGTCTATTATTATTATTATTATTATTATTATTATTATTATTATTATTATTATTATTATTATTATTATTATTATTATTGTTAGCTTATTTTCAGGTTATTTTCTTTTTCTTCTTTTTACTTATTTGTTGCTTAGCTTTGGGCCTTGTGCTTAATGCCTGCTTCTTATATTTTTAAAAGAAAAAAAGAAATCAAACCAACTTGCTCAGGATTTAAAGGGTTAATATACAGAGCCTCTGTTCCTTTTCCACTGAAACTAAAGCACCATTTAAAAAGCAAAGAAAAATAGGTTCCTAGCTTTAAGCTATGAAGGCTCAGAAATGTGTGGGTTTGACGCTGACTGATTTGTCACTGATTCAGAGTGACGGCCTCCATTGTTTGCATGTCAGAGCATAAATGGATTGGATGCTTGCATTTGTTCTGTATTTTACAAGATACAAGATTTCAGCTTGTTTCTGCTGTCAATACAAAAGTTAAAAGACATTTTCATACAACTTTGTCTTGAGTGTGTTCTCAATATGGTCTTACAAATCATTTATTTTATTAGAAGAGTTTCTAGTCCTTGGGCCTAAACTACAGATTGAAAGAAGAGATGAGCTCAGTTTTGCATGCGAGTGGGGAGTCATAGACATAATGCTGAATTCAGAGGCGGGACCAAGTCATTCTTTTGCAAGCCACAAGTAGGTTCAGGCATGAAAAGTTGCTGGTTTAGAGAAAGAAACATGGCGAGGATGTACCATGAAATGACTCAAAGTTCACACAATTCTGAATATGCATTTCTGTGGGAAAGTCCCACAGAGAATGTGGGTGTTTGTGACCCATCCACAACCCAACCTGCTACCTTACAAGACCACTCAGGACGGCTTCCTTGTTCACTCCCATCAGTGCATTGGCCATTTGATTGAAGCCTTTTTATAATACATGGGATATGTACAAATTTGGTTGTAGAACTTTCTGTAGAAAAACTCGTGAATAGTTTGTGAAAACAGTCTGAAATGATACACCTTTGATAAAATCATGTAAATGTTTTTTAGTGCCTCTTAAATCATTTTTTCCTATCCTTGATAACGGCCTTCCTCTCTACCTCCCTACACTTGTATTTTGATATTTTGAATGTAATTAATTTGCCGAGTAGAGACAAAAAACACAATTGGGGTGGGGGATAAATTGAATAAATTAAATGTATGGCGGCATGGTCCACATGAGATGTATAAAATTACTTTATCGTGAACATAGAGTATAAATTGTCATGTTTGTTTTTATAGCCACTGGCATGAGGCTCGCTTTGGCATTTTGTTTTTCCCTCTTGGTTTACACAGAATAAATCATCACAATAAACGGTGTTGCTCTAACAGTCAAACTTAATGGGTGGTAGTGGCGGTAGCTTGAGCAGGTGAGGCTTGTGTTTAGCTACAGATCTCCGATCGTGACTATTTGGTCCCACTTTGCGACCACAGACCACAGACCACAGACCACAGGTGCCACCTAGAAATCTTAGCAATCTATGAATTGGAGAGCTGTTAGTTTGTTTCCAGCTCGGAGTGGATCAATCCTCTTACCGCTGTTACAATTTAACTTTCTGCTAACGCTAACACCCAACTGGTGACTGGCAGCTTTAAATCCACAGCAAAAACATCGACACTTCTGGCCTGAGACAAGCCGGGTCTTTCAAAATAAAATCCCCCTGTGTTCCACTTTGATTTATTTAATTATCACAGTACTTTACTGTAACCATACTTTATTTAACTTTATACTTAACTTTATTTGAAATTTTAAGAGTATCTGACTAAACCGTAGTTCATGTAACTTTATTTAATTGCAGTAGCTACTTTATTTGTAATTGTAGTTCATTTATTTATTTTGCATTTTAGTAGTTTATGGTAGTTTAGAGGAGATTTTAAAATATGAAGATATATATTTTGCATTGGGATATAGCTTAAAAATATTGTGATATTATTTTAAAGCCATATCATTCAGCCCTAAGTGTATCCATAGAATTTTTGGTCATACAGTCCCCTTTTGCATTTGTGTATTTCAATTTAATTATAATAATATTTTATTTAACTTTCTACTAACTAACTACTCTAATAGTACTTTATTTAATTTTGTACTTTACTTTATTTAACATTTTAACAGTACTTTATTTAACTTAATCATAACAGTAGTTGATATACTTTATTTCATGACAGTAGCTACTTTATTTGTAACTGTAGTTCATTTAACAATTTTGCATTTTAATAGTAGTTTACAGTAGGTTAAGGTAGATTTCAAAATATAGAGATATATATTGCGTACTGCGGTATAGTCTCAAAAATATTGTGATATTATTTTTCAAGCCATAGTGCCTTGCCCTAAGCAAATAAAAATGAAATGAATTTGAAGAACGGAATTACTTTTTGCTTTTCAAATTTTGTAAAGATAATTTCATTATCGTGGAAAACGATATTATGGATATTGTGCCAGCCCCAAGTCTGACCCTAATCCATGTCATGTAACTAAAGTTCAAACTTCTGAAAACAAAGGGAAAGAAGAGACACACTCGGCTGAAAGGGATCAAATAATATCCAAACAATAATATGTCACTTGATGATGTAAAAACAGCACCTGCGTCTCTGTATTCTGTTTGTAAGCACATTTCAAATGTGTTTGAATGGTGTCTGCTGCAGTAAATATTGATACCAACTATATTAAATCTACATCTCTAAGATTTTGCCAACAAAATACAAACAGCATGCTTTGTGATTTTGTTGTTAAGTAAAACATCTGCGTTCCATCCACTGTCCCCAAAGACTCATGGCTGCTGTTGTGTATTCTGTTGTGTCTAATGTATTCTGAACATCAATAAATACAGAAAATTATGAGACATAAAGAAAGTGAGTAGCAGTAGGAACAAAGTCAACAATCACAAATCCCACGGAAATCAAACATACATTGAGCTTTGCATGCCTGGGTAATATGACAAAAATGCTGTGAGATGTTAGAAATGCATCACTCTGAGATGACTCACGCAGAGGTATATATCCCTCTAATACCTCTGAGCTGTATCGGGCGACTGTGGGCAGTGTTGCAACTCATGAGCAGGACAGCCTTATTTGAATGTGGGATTTAGAGGATTTTGCATCAGTATGATGGAGCAGCCTGCAGTGAATTATCTTGTATTCAAAACATTTTTTTTCACGTCATATTCTAAAAAACACACACACTGTATCAATGCAGTACCTAAAAGAGTCTCAAGAATAAATATTGACATTGCACATTTCTGCAAACCATGGATACATTACATCTGTACTAGGGCTGTCAATCGATTAGAATATTTAATCACCATTCATCGCATGATTATCCATGGTTAACTCATGATTAATTGCAAATTGATTTTTTAACTTAATGTACCTGTATTTTTCAAGTTTTTTTTTATTATGTTTTTAACGTGTTAACTTTGACAGCCCTAATATGTACGCTTCATATATAGCAAATAAAAGAAACCCATAGCATTTCTCCATACTTTAATTCCAATTTTGTGTTGTGATAACACTGTAGATAACACGTTTTTGAGTTCAGGAACAAAAAAACACTTGGTTGGGCCTGTTACCAAACCTCTGCTGGGATTGTTAAAACCACGGACTGTATAAAAAGATGGACGACGCTCCCCCCTTACCCCCGCTATGCTCAAGTAAAGCTTAAATATCCCACATATGGCCACTGCCATTTTGCACTGGTGATGTCATTGAGAGCTGGAGTTTGCACAGTAGCAAATTACCCGAGAGTTCCCGCCAAAACTCCTGTCGAGCAGCTCTATTAATTGTGAGTGCATGTCCCAACTGTCAAACTTGATGGAGAATTTCTTTTAGTAGAACTGAATAACTCATTAAAAACAAACTTTAATTATTTAATTTGAGTTTTTTAATTTGGCCTATGTTCCATTCACTAACATGGAGGGGCAGGCTTTATGACTTAAAGCCAGACACCAGGAGGCGATTCAGATTGAAATATAGAGTTAGAGTTAATATTCTTTAAGTTGAAGTATAAATTTGCCCCTATTAAAGCACAATTATTAAAGCACTTCTTATTGTCATTGCCCACTGTATGTGATTTATTTTTTATTTTTTTAAGTATTGTCTTAAGCACCATTTAGGTAGAGGAATTGGAAAAAATCCAAACAATACCCAACTGTGTCCACCCTGAAAGACACAGTTCCCTCTATCTACACTGAATGGGTCCAGACACCTATCATGTTGGAAACAATGGAAGTCAACTCATTCACCATCAGACACAGACTGGCAAGATCTGCTTGCTAGGTTGGCAGAATGGTCACCCTCTCTCTCTTAACTAAAATAATGGCCCTTTGAGACAAACACTCGGCTTAGCTCCTTAGTATGCATACCACACACACACACACACACACACACCAGTTTTCACTTGTATTTTAATTTTTCTTTGGTACTCGTTAGTTTCTTTGTCCTCTGAAGTTATGTATATATTGTCATTTACTCCTTGTTTTGTGCTTGTTTATATTCCAATCTTTTTATAAATTCAATGAAATGTCAGTCATAAGAAAACAACAACAGGAAGTTTGACTAATAAAAATATAGTTTGTCTTTGTCTTCCAGGGTTGTCTCCAACGTGTCTAATCATCTGAATGTGTCAGCTGGAGCTATACAAATAAAACCCAAGCTGTAATAAACTGTAGTTTTCCGTCAAGATTGCTGTAGCCTGTTAGTGTAAGATTTTTACCATGTCAAAAAGCAAGTCTTGTCAAAACAAAACAAGAAGTGTCCAAGATCTTCTATTTAATTAGACTTAGAGAGCAATCTTTGGACATTTTTGTTGTTGTTTTGGCTCCTTTGTTCAAGTTTTGGCCCAATCAAAGCAGATGGTGATGCAGTTTCAGCCTTTTGAAGTTTCGAATTTGGATCTTTGAGTACAAGCCCGGACCATGGAGCGAAGATGAAATAGATCTTCAAGTTATCTCAGAACCACACTAATGGTGTGTTTTTTTGCAAAGTCTCTAAATGGGCCTCTTATAATGGGACGCAAGTGCAGTGCTGCAAACATGAAGGTGCAGAAGTTCAAAGCCCAGAGCTTCTTGCCTGTAAGTGTACCCAGAGGCGACAGTTTCAGTGTGCTATACAGTATCAGCTGCACGTATCCCACAGTTCAAAGCTTTGTTATTCTGTGGTAGTCATTTGGCCTGACATGTTTTCCACTGTACAGATCCATCCAGGGAGCTACTCCCTCCTCACTATTGATTTTCTCTTTGCCTATAGTAAGTGGGCTGATGCCGAGCAGGGGAGGGGGAGACTCACTTACACTTCCTCTGTGGTGACACTCCCAAGACACTCTTTAAGTGTCTGGGCTGTTATTTTTTCTCTTTGTTTTGCTCAGATGTTGTAATTTCATGTCATACAATAGTATCTCTTGGGAGTCAACAAACAGCTCTTGTCTGGAACCAGAGCTTTGGGTTCTGAAAGTTTTCTAATAATACAAATTACACGCAGACAGGGATTGTCATTTTTTTAAATTAGGTCTTTTTGTTATGTCTTTACGTAAAGGGATAGTACCTATTTTTTTAGGTGGGGTTACATGGACTACTTATCCATAGTCAGTGAGTAACATATAGTAGATGTCAGTCAGCACACTTCCATTTTGAAGAAGCAAGCTGGAGTCAGACACGGAAGCTTAGCAATATACTGCTGTGGAGGGGCCAGCTCGACCTAAAAAAGTCAGAATCATTTTAAATGTAAGTTAAATTGAGGGTTTTTTCAATGCACTACATTTCAGCCAAACAGCCCATTTCAATGGGGTGGCTGTTCAAGGTGTTAGCTCCCCATCTGCAGTCTTGTTAAAGCCACGGGGCTCTCCGATTTTACCTCACTGAACACAGGAGCTGCTGGTCTACCACTGCCTCAGTCAGTTAGTACGTTTGTTATTGTGTAACTTTGGTGAATCCAAACTAACCCCTTTTTAAAATACAATTTATTTAGCGCAACAGCACTAACAGCACTTTCTGACCAAACAGCTGACCAGTGATGGATGAGAAATGTAGTGCCAAAGGAAAAGGCTGTGTGACAGCGAGGTAAAGCAGTGAAAATACTCTAAATACAGCACAACTTAGACTGATCTGTAGGTAGGCCTTTTTTAAAGTGGCTAAAATACATTATGATATCAACCCCTGTGTGGTGCACTCCCTGTCTGTTTCTATAAACTGGGAGCACCACGACCGTCAGTTATTGACTGTTGATTAAACTACAACTGACTGTAAATAAGTTTCTCATACGGCCCCACTTCAAAGTCCCTAACTATGCCTTTGAAGACAGAGTAATACACTGAAAACATTTTCAATTTATAAATCACTTTCTGACGTTCAAGTGAAGCAGTGAAAATACTCTATAGTGTACATTTAAACTGGTACTTTTTCTTTTTAGGCTGTTAGTTTTTTGACATGTCAGGTTCTGTGTCAGTCTCAGCTTGTAACATAGATAGTTACCTTTCAAAATAAACCTGAGGGGAAACAATTAGTTTTGTTGCCTAAACCTAAAGTAATTTAGAGTTTAAAAGAGTTTAAAAAGGTTTTTTTTAAAAAAAAAAGGATAATGGGTTGGGTTAAAATAAGTAAGTTTGTGATGTAAATTTAAGTAACTTACATTCTCACTGGAACGGGGTTCGGTCCGGGCAGGGGCTCTTCTGTGCGGAGTTTGCATGTTCTCCCCGTGTCTGCATGGGTTCTCTCCGGGGTCTCCAGCTTCCTCCCACAGTCCAAAGACATGCAGCTCAGGTTGATTGGTGACTCTAAATTGCCCTTAGGTGTGACTGTGAGCGTGTATGGTTGTCTGTCTATACCTGTCGGCCCTGCGATAGTCTGGCGAACTGTCCAGGGTGTACCCCCCCCCCGCGACCCTTATGAGGACAAGCAGTTACAGAAAATGACTGACTGACATTCTCACTGTCACTCACTGTTTGAAACTAGACACAATCTCTGGTCTCCTGTGTTAAAGTCCTGTGTTTGTTTGAACCTCCTATCCCACTCAGACTTTCTTGCTCTTAGCTTACGTCATTGCCACGGCCCGCTGATGGGTTTACACTGGAGATAGTTTAAAGCCTGGCATGTCATACTAAAGGGCACCTTGTGCAGAACAATCAGTTTTCAACAGCGACTGACCAAGCTAATGCATTTAATGCCCTGGGAATTGGAGTAGGCGTACTTTACAGTAAAATAAACCTAATAAAATCATAAAAGGGTTTCCAAAGGATTTCGATTTGATAAGATGCTATCAAACCCTAAGCCTAATTGTCAAATCACTCCAAAAGATGTGGCAGCATCAAGGACAACATTTAATTTCCTTTTTGAAACTATGTTTTAAAAATGACAAATACATCTACCTTGTATCATATTGTCAGAGGTGGTCGATATCTGCTTTCAAAGATCAACTTTGTAATATTAACAACATTTTGTTCTATTGGCACCCATGCTTTTGGTTTTGGATATTACATTCATCTTCACAGCCCACATTGTATTTGATTGTTGAAAATGTCACAACCTTTTTTGTTTTATCATCAAGCCGGCGACAAAGGTCACTGCCACCATGTGAGTCCTACACCTCATTTAATGGAGTCTTGCTGAAAAGTTCATTTTAGGGCTCATTTGGGGCCTATGGAGGGTTTTTCAATTTCATGGCAGAAAATTAGGAAGTTTCGCTGTGTCAGAGTTGAGAAATGTGTCGGAGCACCTAGGAGAATCAACTTTTACTCCTAGGCTCAGTTCTCTGTGAACACAGAGAGACATTCGTAATAATGGCCACAAATTTATATTGAACACACTCAACCTCTGTGTCAACTGCAGTACATTGAGTATGCACTGAGAAGTTACACTCTGCATAAAGTCGATATGAGTCACTTGGAGCTGGTGGATCCTGGTCTCTCTAAACACTCATTTACTTTCACTATGAACAAGAGTGTGTATTATTGATGTTCTAGCTTATTGTTATGGGCTGTTCATGGGTGCTTAGGCTGGAATCCAAAGCCTCATTGTAGTCTTTGTATAATGTCTTTATAACTGCCATAAGCCTCATTAACATCTGTTTAGTTTCTCAGGCTAGCACTTTGGAGAAAAAGATAATAGTATACTTTGTTCTCTGTAGGGGTTGAGTACCATTTACACTGCAACATAAACCTCGTATCATATGTAATAGTTTACATTTAAGGGAGGTGCAGCGTACTGTTCTGTATTGCCAACTTCTGTACAAAATATCGGCTTCTGTGGCTGCTAAATTCTCCTCTGTGTTCAAAAGTTAATCGCAAACTTTATATACAGTATCTGATGTCGGGTATAGTGGATTTGTTGGGAACAGCTGCCTTTCCCATGCGGGAAGCAACATAGTAAAGCTGTGAGCAAGAAAACCAAAACTACACTGGTCCAGTCACAGCTGTGATGATATACAGTACAACAGCTTAACCTCGAGCGTGATATTGCTTTTATACAACAGTTCAATAAGCGTCATTTATTAGTTAATAGTAAGTGACAACAGATTATTATTTGATTGTTCATTTTATTTTATTTTTTTGGTTCTACTGACATAAATAGTTCCACAACCGCTGGAACTGGCAGCTGTTGCCTACTTACACATTTTCATGCATACTAGCTTGCTAATCTGTAAAAGCTTGGTCTACATGTTTTGCGCAGCTGCTTGGTATCATATACATTTATCTGTGTTTTTCCGGTGAAATAAGAGTCTGTTAACAGTTGCTTTGGCAGCCTGTGTGAGTCAATTTGACCAGACTGTACATCGCCCCAGCGTGTGCCCATGATATCTGTCTCCCATGTACCACATGAGACAGTTTGTGTATGGTGGTGTATCTCATGCTTTGGTTGGTGTCAGACGATTCTGTCCCTGTCTCACTGAACATCCACGTAACATCTGTGACAGCTGGTATACTCCCAGTGAACAGCAGTATACCAAAATCCGTCCCTCACATCTGCTCCCCTCCTGGGCTGCTGGTCGAGGGCTTTTGCATGAGGTGGACTTTTTATTTTTTGAGCGATGCTACCAGTCAGACGTGTTTTCCTTGCTCTTCAAACGTTGATGCGGCAAGGTTATATGACTACTGACCGTTACTGTTTGCCTAATTACCAGTTTCTAACACCTGTAAAGGGGAGTGGTACATGAAGAGTTAAAAGTCCCAGTGATGTTGTACTGTACATCACCACTCATGGAATGCCTCTCGACTAATCAGATTGCTTTGTCAGAACTAACTGTTGTAAAATTTACATTAAGATGATATCAGCATGAGACGTTTGGAAGACATTGAATTTGGTTATTTAACAACACAACATAAAACCAACAAAATCTGTCGGCAGTACTTTATATCAAATTGATGTTGGAATTATGTATAATATTGACATTGAATTTTGGCCATGGCCCAACCCAAACCAAATAGCAATGTCTAACGATACCTTAGATGTTAATACCTTGTAACCCATGAGCTCCAAGTTTAACAACAATAATTGTCCAGTTATCTCTACCATGGTGCTTTTAACCTGTAGGTGCTGTTTGGTGCATTTTACGTGCTTGTCATTTTTTTGATTGTTTTGTGTTCATGCATATGGCATACATTTTGGCAAGATTGTGCATTTTTGTTTGATCTTGGAATTTCCAGCTCAGCTCCTACAGTAAGTGTAAAATACACTGTGGAAACTAAATTGTTACATTCATACTGTTAAGTGCAAAAAAATGCTCCATTGAAACCCATGCAATTTTTAATCCCACAGTCATCAAAGTATAAAAACATGCATTATAATTTTTCTGAGTGTCATTCTGGCCGTTTGCCTTGGAATTTGTCATTTTGACTATTTTCCACATATTTTCCACGTCATTTTTACCATATAGAGAAATACATGCTGTTTCCACTGGGCACACTGTCACAATCAATGTTGCAATCACTGACATATCCCGGGCTGTGGTAATTAAAAAAAAAAGTAGTGGCATTATGACAAAAACCTGGCTTTTAATGTGTTAAAATCCCAAAAATGAATGAATATTTGATAATTATGATTAGGACTGATGTTGGTTGAAAAATTGAAATCAATGAAAGTATAATCATAATTATATTAATAATCATATTAATGTATGATTTTTTTATAGTCTGATTTTGAAAAGCTCATTTTGTATGCAGAGCAATATGAGTGTGAGTGTTTGATGCTGCACAAAATATAACAATGTATAAAAATCAGTGTCGCTGCTAATCACTGATATATCCTAGGCTGAATAATTGTTTGGGGGATAATAAAGAAAATAATATTAATGTATAATATTTTTGAAGGATGATTTTGAAAACCGCATCTTGTGCGCAGAGCAGTACGACTGTGTGTCATATTAAAGCAGGCCCAAGGGTCAGTTGCAGGTACCCATACATTTCATTGATGTATATTGAAAAGGTTATGCTGAAATATACCTCAAGGTTTGAGCTTTTTTCTTAGTCAGGCGTGGATAAGATAAGCTCTGTGTGTAAGATGGTATACAGTCAGCGAGTCCTACAAGTTACTGAGAACGTCAAGTCATGTTCTAACCTGTGTGTACTGGGGAGGCAGCATCAAGCTGCCAGCAGGCATAATACACCTGTGAAGAAGAGGAAGTTAAAAATCAAACAAAAAAGGCATAGGGTCTGTTGGACTGGACAGCCTGCAGGAATGGTCTAAAATGAAGTCTTGGACAACACGTTCCACGATGATGCAGAGTTCTTGTAGCCTTTGGCTGACCCCCTCGAGGTGTACCAGGGAGCTCTTAAAGCTCTCATTTGTGCCATCGGGATGTGCGATATTTCTTGCTTTAACAGCCTCTGTAAAATGTAAAGGTGCTGATAGCAGTTGCTCTGGAATGATCTCTGTTCCTGTTTGGTGAGGTATAGCTGCTCTGCTGGTCCCGTTTGAATTGACAGCATGCTCCGAAACTTTCTATCTCTGTGAATGCACAGGAACATAATTCATTTATATATTACACTTTTGTTTTGGCCTTGTTAATGAGATAACCGGGGATAGCTGTTTGTATTGTCATGTCTGAGATGCTATCTTTATTTATCTGCATTTGTAATAAAAAGAAGAGTTGTACTTTTTCTTTCTTGCTGTATGACCTCTCGTTGAATGGCTTCAAACTTTCATGGGGACAATTTCAGCACAAATAGTACACAATAGTGCTTCTTCCAGTCATAGAAATCCCTGTTTAGCATTCCGCCGATGCGTTGCTTTGAAATGGTTTTGCCTACTTTATCGATACCCAGTTGGCGCACTTGTTGTATTTGAAACAAATGTCTGCCAGAGTCATCAGAAATCCCTCTCAGCTGGGCAAATCACTCATTTTGGCTTTTCATTGCTATTTTATTTTATTTAAGAGTCTCGGTCATTCATCAGTCTGTGCTGCTGTCACTGTTTATGTTTGAAACTCCTTTCAGCTCTGGCACAATCCCACACTCTATAATCTTCATGCATATTTTACAGCATTTAAGTGTGTGCTACCTGACTGAAAGAGCCTTTTTTTTCATGGCTCTCCTGGTGCTCCAGTGCACAATAACACTATTGTGTTTCCAAGAGTTCAGGGAGCACCATTTCCTGTTTCAACATCACAATGCTCCTTTACAAAAAGAAATGATTTCCTGAGTTTGGTTCTGAAGAACCTGTGTGATGTGCACACATAGCTCAGTATATTTTGGAATTATACAAATATTACAAGATCCTGCAGCTCAAATTTACTTTAATTTTTTAGGTCACCAAAAAAGAATTCAGTCATTATCTATCTATCTATCTATCTATCTATCTATCTATCTATCTATCTATCTATCTATCTATCTATCTATCTATCTATCTATCTATCTATCTATCTATCTATCTATCTATCTATCTATCTATCTATCTATCCTTCTATCCATCTATCCACCCTTCTTTCTTTCCTTTCTTTCATCCATCCATCTTTCCTTCCTCCCTTCCTTCCCTCCATCACCCCCTTCCTTCCTTCCTTCCTTTCTTCCTTTCATCCATCCATCATCCATCCTTCTTTTCTTCCTTCCTCCCTTTCTTCCATTCACATTTCCTTCCTTCCTTCCCTCCATCCATCCATCCTCCCTTCCTTTCATCCATCCATCCATCCATCCATCCCCTCTCTGTGTGTCTACAGAGTAATGAGAGTAGATTCAGTTAACTTTAATTTAAATCAAGGGCAAATATAAATAGAAAATCACCCCTCACGACACAATTCAATTTAGGATGATAGAAATGTAATTATGCCCCAGCTTACACCCCGTTGTCAGTCCACTGTATCTCTGAGTTTCTACATTAGCAGAACAGAATCTCCTCTTGTAACAGAATCCCCTGTTTCATACCCGAGCTGAATACACGAGTGTCATCCTCCTGATGAAAATGCAAAAATATGGCCTGTTTCTGTGCCCGATCACCAGCCGCGGTCAGAGGTCTATTATCATGTCAGCCACAGCTTCTCCAGGGGGTTTCCGACAGCTTTACATGCACCCCTCTGTCACTGTGAATGCCTCTCTCACTCGCGCTCTCCCTCCGTCTCTCCCTGTCTCTCACGGGCTTTCGGCACACAGGCACTCGGCGATGATGGGTTTCTCAGATGGAATTAAAATGTCTCGTCCCACAGCTGTCACCCATGCAAATTGCATTGTCTACAGATTCTATCACCGAGAACAGCCAGCAGTCTGTTTTGTTTGATGCCGCTCTTCCTTTTCATTTTTTGTCATGATGTCATTATCTGTGGCACTGCTGCCTCTCTCGTTAATGTTTCAGAAGGCCATATTTTAATCTGTCTCTCTCTGTTTCTGTCTCTCTGTCTTTATTTTGCTGCAGGTCTACCGCCACTCCTACATGGCCTCCTACAGTATCTACAATATTCACACACGGTAAGTGTTTCTGTCCTCAGAAGTTGCTGTGAGGCAACATGTGTGGTAAAACAACAAAAAAACAAACAAACAAAAAACAACACATCATCAGGGAGCAAATGCAGCTGTGGGCCACACTGTTTTTGCAAATACTCACAATACAGCACAGGTACTATCAGTACAGGCTTAGTGCAGTGAAAGCATTGTTATAGCCTGTTAACATGTTGCAACATGCATGAGGAGAATTTCACAGAGGAATTGTGGATTCAAAACTTCCGGATGATCTGCTCAACTTTTGAAGAGCTATGTGATGCAATAACACCTACAATTCTACAATTCTACAATTCTACAATTCTACAATTTCATTTAGCAGACGCTTTTATCCAAAGCGACGTACAACACAAGCAAGAATTTAGACTTAAGGAAAAAACCCTTAGTAAGTGCAAAAAGTGCTTCAGGTGGGATTGGTCACAGGTATAGCCATCTAGTGGCAGAAGAAGTGACCCCCCCTCTGTTTTTGTTTTTTTTTTTTGGAAACCAAAGTAATAACCAGTAGCGATCTCAGCATCTGAGATTCAGCAATCTCAGTATCACTACTTACGATGACAATCAACATACAACATCACACAACTTTGTCAGTGCTAGATAATCATTAAGTGCTGGGTTTTGGACCATCTGACTTACTCTACCCCAAAGGGCAAAGCGGAGAAGAGTCAGGTTAAGTGCCTAGGTGTTCTCGGAACAATTGAGTTTTCAATTGTCTCTTAAAAGTAGAAAGGGACTAAGCAGAACGCACAGAGTTTGGAAGTTTGTTCCACCATTTGGGAACAACAGAAGAGAAGAGTCTGGCTAGAGATTTAGAACCGTGCTGGGCTGGAAGCACCAGGCGTCTTTCGCATGCAGAGCGTAGTGGGCGAGAAGGAGAGTAGACCTGGATCAGGGACTCCAGGTAGGCTGGAGCAGTTCTTGTGATTGTTTTGTAAGCCAAGAGAAGTGCTTTGAATTTGATTCTGGCTGCCACTGGAAGCCAGTGAAGAGAAATTAGCAGCGGGGTGACGTGCTCTTTTGGGCTGGTTGAAGACCAGACGTGCTGCTGCATTCTGGATCATCTGAAGAGGTTTGAATGAGCATGCAGGGAGGCCTGCCAGAAGAGAGTTGCAGTTGTCAATGCGTGAGATCACAAGAGCCTGAACCAGAAGCTGTGTGGCCTATTGGGTCAGGAAGAGTCTGATCTTCCTGATGTTGTAGAGGGCATAACGGCAAGACCGAGAAACTGAGGCCACATGAACCTTAAAGGTCAGCTGGTCATCAATCACGACACCCAGGTTTCTGACTGAGTTTGTGGGCACAAGTAGGCTCGAGTCTAGTTGGACACTGATCCGAGGCTGAACAGATGGACAAGCTGGAAAGACCATGAGTTCGGTCTTAGACAGATTTAGCTGAAGGTGGCGTTCCTTCATCCATGTGGAGATATCAGCCAGACACGCTGATATCCAAGCTGAGACCGTTCTGTCATCAGGTGGAAAGGAGAGGAAGAGCTGAGTGTCATCAGCATAGCAGTGGTAGGAGAAACCATGGGAGCGGATCACTGCACCGAGTGAGGTGGTGTACAGAGAGAAGAGTAGGGGACCAAGCACCGACCCCTGAGGAACCCCTGTCGATAGGCCATGTGACCTAGACACCTCTCCTCACCATGACACTCTGAAGGATCTGCCTGTGAGGTAGGACTTGAACCACCATAGGACAGAACCTGAGATGCCGAGCTCAGAGAGTGTGGAGAGGAGGATTTGATGGTTCACCATGTCAAAGGCAGCAGACAGGTCCAGCAGCAGTAGGACAGAGGATTGACCAGCAGCTCGAGCCAGTCTCAGTGACTCAGTGACTGACCGGAGTGCAGTCTCAGTGGAATGGTCACACCTGAAGCCAGACTGAAAGGAGTCAAGTAGGTTGTTGTTCCGCAAGTGTTCAGAGACCTGGTTAAATACTGCGCGCTCCAGTATTTTAGACACAAATTGTAGAAGTGAGACTGGCCTGTAGTTTTCAACCTGGGCGGGGTTGAGATTAGGCTTTTTGAGCAGTGGGGTGACACAGGCTTGCTTAAAAGTAGCAGGAAAAGTGCCAGTTTTTAGGGAAGAATTGACAATGTGTGTGACTGCAGGTTTGATAGTGGGCAGGATGGTCTGCAAGATGCGGGTGGGTATTGTTTCGAGAGGACATGTTGTAGGTTTTGAGCTCAGAAGAAGTCTGGAGACCTCATCCTCGGTCAGAGGAGCAAAAGAGCAGAGTGAAGCGGCAGTAGTGGGTTTGAGCTGATTGGGCCGGTCAGGTTCAGAGAACTGGTTGCTGATTGCAGCCACCTTTTCAGTGAAAAAGGAGGCAAACATGTCTGGAGTCAGTGTAGTGGAAGGCTGAGCAGCTGGAGGAGAAAGCAAAGAGTTAAACACCATAAACAGTTTTCTGGAATCTGTAGCAGCACAGATCTTGTTCTGATAGAAGGCTTTCTTAGAGGACTGCAAGGAAGAGGTAAAGGAAGCAAGTTTCTGTTTGTATGAGGACAAATCAGTGGGTTCTTGGGATTTATGCCACTTTCTTTCTGCTGCCCTGAGTCCAGTTCTTTGTTCTCTCAGAGCCATGGACTTGGTTGTTTTTTCTTGGCTGGTTTGGACACCAGGGGGCAGAGTTTGTCCAGAGAGGATGCCAGAGAGGAACAGAGTGTTTCTGTAGCCTCATTAACAGAGAGTGAGGAGAAGTGTGAGTGGTCAGGCATGGCAGAGCTCACCTCATCAGACAGCTGTGCTGCTGTGAGGGACTTATGGTTTCTGCGGAGGGAAATTGTCTGAGTGGGTGTCTGCAATTGCAGAAAGGCAGCTGCAAATTTTACTAAGAAATGGTCTGACAGATGTAGAGGGGTAACTGTCACATCTGCTATGGAGTCAGCACCAAGTCAAGGACTTTACCAGCTTTGTGGGTGGGAGGATAAGGAGCTAGTACAAGTGCAAAGGAGGAGAGGAGTGCCAGAAAGTTGTTTGCCAGAGTACTGTCAATGTGAATGTTCATGTCTCCCATGACAATCAGTGGTGTGCCATCATCAGGGATGTCAGAGAGTAACATGTCCATTTCAGAGACAACCAGAATATATGCTTTGATGGGAGCAGTGACATTTAGAGCATGATATTCAAATGTTGTGTTGCTGCTCAACGGGCGCAGTGTGGAAAAAGACCAGTTGTCAGGAATGAGCACGCCAGCACTGCCTCCTCGTCCAGTGGAGCGAGGGGTGTGGCTTAGCGTAATGGACTCGGAGAGTACAGCTGGTGTAGCTGAGTTTTCTGGGCGGATCCATGTCTCAGTCAGGGCTAGGACCTGAATGTCTGAGAGTTTCACCAGTGAACTGATGAATTCTGTCTTGTTAACTGCGGACTGACAGTTCCAAAGACCAAAGGTAACTGAGTGTGGGCTGGGACCACTTTCTGGGAGAGCGGACAGGTTTTGCGGATTGCGTGTACGGCAGACTGTGCGTCTTTTCCGGTTGCCAACAATGACCGGGATGCATGAGAGACACATTGTGCGTTAGACTGAAAACAGACAGGCGGCAGCGGTAGTCGGTGTCCTTGCTCGGTGGACTCGCGCAGGTAGACTCGCAGGTCTTTACCCTGTGTGGGCTGACGCTTTCGCTGATGCTCAAGCGCAGTCTGTGCCCTTTTAGGTACCTGAACACAGTCACAGCTGTTTCCAACTTGACTGATTGCGCCCAGCTGAACCGCCCCTGTCTGGTTTCACTTGGGCAATCAATAGAGGGTGTGACCAACGTCAGCTGACCTCACCTATTGTTGCAGAGAGAAACTGAAAGTCCAGTGCTAAGCACTTAACAACCCCCCAACACAAAAACAAACCCAAGCAAGATTCACCTTACCTAAGCTGGCTCAACCTTCTTCTGTCTAAGATTCAGTGCTTGTTTTGTTTTGCACCTCTTGTAGCTCCTGCTGCATCATGAGGCAGCCAGTTCTTACTGACAAGCACATAGCCATAGCATCATGTGACCTAGAAAAGCCAAAAAAGTGTTTCCATTTTAGTTTTGCAAAAAAGAATGTTTTTTTTGAATTGCCTGAAATGCCACCTCATGCGAGCATGTAATGTAAACTCACTATGCTAAGGAAACTGTAAAAAGCAGAGATGCAATTTTGAGGTTCCCAAAGCGGACCCCTTCCTCCCCCGGCTGCGCCTTGAAATCCTGTCCAAGAATATCACAAACAGAAACTGTGACAAGGGACAACCCTGGCAGAGGCCAACAGCCACCAGGAATGTGTTTGACTTTACTTGCTGCCATTATGCAACATATGCCGAATTAGTTATGTACAGATCTGGATTACTGTGACACAAAAGAAAACTTTGCGATTCTCAGTGCAATTCTGGTGTTATAGTGTTTAATATTCTGTGATTTCTAAGCGGATTTATGAATATTTATTTGCAATGGACATCACAGTTTGAATGCTTTTAAGAAATGTCCTCACTTTGTGCCATCCTAAAAGTCAACTTTCTCTATTTTAATTTCCCAAAATGGGCTCAGACTAGTCTGACTACAATGTTTGGATCATGCTGATAAACTGACAACTTCAGCCTTGAAAAATAAATTTCTGGGCAGTTATGATAAAATTAGAAGACTATTAGTTGTCAGGAGCAACACGTTGCCTTATAGGTGGAACTTATGAACATCCTGCATAAAGAGTAGCTGTCACTGTCCAAAGAGCTGATCCCAGACATGCTGGGCTGCAGACATCCTGCCAGCCCTATCAGTCACGGTGATGGACCAGATTCCCACTACTGATCATAGAGGATTAACACTTTATATGGCTGATGAGATTTGCCCCTTCAAACACTGTTGCGTGTTATTTTAGGAAGCTTTGCGATAGATTTCTCAGATTTTGAGCCATTGTGAGGCCCCATTTACACACTTGTGTTTTTGTCTTGGTCAATTCTGTGCTGATCACTCGGTTGTGGGTCTGTTGCTAATTAATGCTCATTTGAACTCATTTTCTTGTTTTACTATAAAAAGGATACATGACTAGTGCAACTATTAGGCCTACCATATACTGGTTTATGAAACATCAGAAAACTTAAACAAAGCCCCTAAAAACAGCAGTCCAAAACATACAACATAATCAGTGTACTCTAACATGCATAGTGGTCACCACAGTAGTTTTGCATTACATTGGACTGTACACTATTGGAAAAATGGGTTCCAGAGGGGTTCTTTTTGAGGGGCTTTTCAAGGGTCGCTGAAAGCATGTGTATTAAATGATCCCCACCTTCAAGTGTTTGAATGTTTAGAACCAAGTTTCAAATGGTGTTTTTAAAAGTAGATGCACCCTTTACTATCATTTCTTGCCATACAATACCACATGCTCTGCCAAATTCTTTTTTTTTTCATGGGGACCTAGTACTTAGTGTTTTTATTCGGTTCTAAATTGAAATCGAGTGCAGGTTTCCAACCCTACTTCACCGTTGAAATACTAATGGTTTGATAAGTAGTAGGTTCACAAAATCTCCACCTTCTAAAAAACATTATTATGAACCATAAGTGTTGTGGGTTGTGCAGGATGAGATGAGATCTGACTCCCAAGAGCCCAGTAAAGCCCAGGCTTTTTTTTATCTGTCCCGTGTGCAGGTTCTAAATGAAACCGTGGAAAGTGAAAGGGTTTGCTATAGGTCTTCCTTGGTGAATTCTTGTTGGCATCCTAGGAAGGTGGAAAAATTTTGGATTGAACCCCCAGAGCAGGTTCTGGATTGAACTGTTACTCCAGAGAAGGGTTCTCTGTAAAACCTCCTATAGAGTTCCAGGGTGGAACCTTTTACAGATGGTTCTAGGTACAATCCTTTATGTTGGGTTTTAGATAGAACTGTTTAAAGTGGTTTCAGGGAACCACATAGGGTTCTTTTATGGGGACAAGCCAATGAACCCCAAGTGTTTCTAGTTAGCACCTTTATTTCAAAGAGTGTATTTGAACATGTTAAAGTGTGTGAACACATTAGTTTAACAGCATTAAAGATATATTTTTACAGTTTCGCACAGTATATACGTAGTTGTATTTACTGGTTGAAGTTTCTTCAGTTATAAACTTAGAGGCTTGCTGTCCACCTGAGTGGACATTTGAAAACCTCCTTGAAAAGTAGATGTTTTAAAAAACAAACATCAATTCCTCAAGAGACATAAAAATTCTAAGGAAAAAGTCTTGACTGAGGTTGTCATACAAATTCATGCATGCAAGAGATAATGTGACACCAAGTTTTTCAAAGCGCTAAGTTGTAAGAAACTGGACTTGCTTAAAGAAGTTTCACCTCTGATCCAGGAGGCCTCTTCAGTTCTGCAAATAAAGGAGCCTCTTGGATGAGAGGTGAAATGTCTTCAAGAAACTCAAGCAAGTCCAGCTGCCTGCTAATTAGCCCTTAGAATTACCATGACCTGAATGACTGAGCATCTTTACCACTGTAACACCAACTTATTTTCACATTTCAGAACCTGGAACTATTCTTTCTTTTTTTTGCTTAACCTTTTGAAACCTGAGCAACTTGGTTTGATTTCTTTTTAAAACATGGGGAGAAGGCAACATCAACTTGTCAAGACATGGCCCAAAACAAAAAAAAGTAATTAAGACGAATTACCCGAAAAAAAACAACCCAAACCTGAAAATAACAGCAACAAAAATCCCCAACAAGAAAATGTCGGGAAATTTGCTGAAAAAATACATTTTCCATATTATTTCTGTAAGATTATTCTAAATATAAAATTATTATAATTATTAATGTATTTTTCAGGACATTTTCCCTAATCTTTCTGATAATTTTCTTATAATCCTTCCCCCTTACCCATATTTAGGTAATTTTCTTGTCATTTTTTACAAAGTTCTTGAAATTTTTGGGACATTTCTAAATTGGTCATTTCTTTTCTCCCCTACAATTTCCAGAAAAATTAAATCCTTGTGCCTCAGGTTTCAAAGGGTTAAAACACTTATGAATGGCATGAATAAGTAACTAAATGAAGTTTTTAAAATGATTTTGTTTGTCCATACAGTGGCAGCCCATGCCCAGCACCACAAGGTGTTTGTGATGACTTTGTTTGTTTGTTTGTTTGTTTTCAGGGAGGTTTGGGAGCTGGACCCCCCTGAGGTGGTGAACTCCGTCCTGCAGTACGCTGCCTGGGGAGTGCAAGGACAACAGCTGGTGAGAACACACAAAGAAACACAGTGTCACTCTGCTGTTCAGCTCCGCCATACTTTGCCAGCATTAGCTTTATTGCATTTCACAGCTAGTGAGGATTAAACTCACGTACTTCATTTTTTAAACATTTACTCATTTGTGCCTCATACATGCTGAAGATTACAGTAATTAAGATATAGCAAACACATGTTTATTTCAAGGAGACATAAGAGTTATTGTGATGAAACCATATTTTCATTGACATTTGACTGTAATTACTAACTGAGTAATGACATTGAGTCGGCAGTAAGCACGCACAAGGTTTCTGTCCTTTCATTATGTAATTAAATCAGCGTGCCCGGGATATAATGACTTTTATAACACAGCCTTCAACTCAGTGTATTTCCTGCTGAGTCCAGCAATCTTTATCAGATGCTGGATTTTCTGCAGAAAACTGAAGCGCAGTATTTTGAAGGCTCTGTGATTGTGGAGCCACCAAAATCAGACTTTATCTTCAGCTCCAGGCCTGGATGAGGTGTGTGTGTTTCTGCTCTTACTACGTGTGTATTTGAACTGTGATGACACACAGAGAAATGTGGTTTTACTACCATCTAATGCAGAAATTCCTGGCTCCACTCATAATGTACTCTGGTTCAATTTTCGAAGGAACCTAATTAAATGCAAATATTCTCCCCATCATGCCTTTTTTTTGTTATTTATCTCCAGCGGACAGATGGGGAGGCTTTTTTTGTTGACAGCTAAAAGGCTAGAGAATAGTAGAGCTGCTTTGTCCATATTTGCAAATGTCAGCGTGTAATTTTTGAGAATAAATCAAACACGACTCCATTAGGAAGTCATTACGGTGATAAGGAGGTGAGAGCGAGACAGATGTGAAGGCTTTCGAGCTCTGGAGTGGCACGCAGCATCATTAGCCAGAGGTGCATCTTTGGAAACAAAGACATAATGTGTGAGTTTTAGTCAAAATCTGTTACTCAGCCTCCTAGAAATTCTTTGGGAATTTGTGTATTCTCATTAGAATTATTATCACGTCTTAAGCTAAACTGTACAGGCATAGCAATAAATTATACTTTTTCCAATTAGATGTTAATTGAATGTGTTATTTGACAATGTGGGCCACCAGATAACATCGAGACAAACACATCCTTCAATAATGCTGCTATGGATTCACTAAGTCCTGTTATGGGCTACAACTCAAAGCCCCTTCTTTAGCTCATATTTGTTTACATTGGCAAAATAACGCATTCAAAATATGATGAATAAGCTGTTAGCAGTTCCTGTTTGCAATATCGCCATGGATGTCCAGACAACTTTTACTGGATGACTTTTTTCCCGAAGCGAACTTAAAAATATAGTTTTTCCTAAGGAAGTTTTGTGCGGAGCTTTTTCTATGGATTCCAAGCAGATTTATGGATGTTTAATCATTACAAGGGATAATGGTGTCAGATATATTGGAGAGCGTGACTCACACTGATTCTAAAAATACACCTTTCATGTCTGTGTGTTCGGACTTCACTAAGTCTTCTTCAGGAGCTTTTGCAGTAAAAACAGCTGAGAGTGTTGTGACAGTACCAAACAGAAACCACATTTTCCTGCCAGGATTATGCCCCGAAAACTGGGTAATCTAAGCTAAAATATGATCTTTTCCTACTCATAATGACTTGCTTTTTCTGCTTAAACCGAACCGTACGTTAAACATGGTGTTGTTGAAACATAAGATTTAATTGTATCCAGAAAATAACTTGCTAATGTAACATATTTGTAGTTTGCACAAACTTAAAATGTCACATTTTTTTCTGGCGATTGAGTTGCAGTATGAGGCTGCAACAGAGATAGCCACAAAAAATAATATCTTTAGTGCAGAATTCAGTCTTTGGTTTACTTTCATGGCATTTGTTGACAATAGAACTATCACTATGCCAGCTTTATCCGTGTAAGTAAAGGTCATGGCCAGACTTTTCAGATCTTATTGTTACATTTAGAGTGGTGTTATGAGGACTTGGAAAAGAAGCTCTTTCTGTTCACAAAATGCCATTTTTCTATTTATTTATTACATTGAACAATGTCATCTACAGCGATCGGAATAAATCTCACAAACTGTCTTTTTGGTTGTCACATGTGAAAAAACCCCAACAATATCTGAATTTCCTGTCTCCTAGTCCCAGATCTCTAACATCCTGCTACAGTTTGATTGAACCAGCAGCAATAAAACCTCAAATAGCCGATTATACTCTTTCTACAGTTGTAGTAATGATCCTTCCCATTTTAGAACAGAACATTGTTCCTGCAGTCTGCGGTTAGATAATCATTCCTCTGAACCTTGGAGCACATGCACAGACTGCCTTCTGGACCGATGATATGTTGATGCCTTGCAGTCAGACAGCAGAAGGCCCTGCTGACTGTGAGGCCGTGTCAGTGCACAGAGAGGCTCTTTGCTAATGAATTTTGATGCAAGATCACATTAGGCCACTGACTTGTAGCTGTTCTGGAAGGCCAAAGAAAGATTATGCTTCTCAGGCGGACTTTCGGTCTGTGTAATGTTGATTGATGCTTGTTTGACAAGTTAGATTTGTTTTTTTGTGACACATGTCAGCCAAGTTCAGCATAGTTTTTTTTTTCTGGAGAGAAATGTGGGAAGCATTTTTCACTCTCAAGTTTTGTTCTTCTATCACAGTAATACAGTAATAGTTGTCTGTACATCCACAGGCGCATTGCAAACAAGACACGTCAGTAACTAGTTCAGCATATAGTTTATGCACAGGCGCCATTTGCACTGTCTCAGGGTGGTTCACCGAAGCCCCCCAGCAGCCATGCCCAAGAATGCATGTATTTATTTAAATAATATTTCAAAATTTTAACCCTTGGAAAACTGGGTATATTTGCTTGATTTCTTTCAAAACACGGGATCAACGAGCAACTTAATAAGGAATGTTCCACAAATTGCAAGATATTAGTAGATTTAGAAAATTATTTTAAAAAGCTAGGGAAAAACTTATAGGGCAAAAAAGAAAAACGAAAGAAACAGTTATAATTATCCTAATTATATATTTAATTATGTTACAAAATAATAATTTTTTAAAAACTTTTTCAAGGTCATTTCTTTCTTTTTTGGTTTTTTGCTTTTTCTTTTTTCCTTTATTTATTTTCAGGTAATTTTCTTGTACATTGTATTAATTTCTTGCTAATTTTTGGGTCATTTCTTCTTTAGATGCTCATTGCCTTCGTCCTGTTTTTTTTTTTTTTTTAAAGAAAACACACCAAATTGCTCAGGTTTCAAAGGGTTAAAGGCCTAAAGACACTTATAAAATAATAATAGTATTGATCTTGTTGTGTGTTCTTACTGACAAAATAAGAAAGCAAAAAGCTAACTTTCTGTGGTCTTTTTATGTACTTATAAAAGTAAACTAAGTCACTGTGTAGGGATGGAAAGTCCCTGCTAAAAGCTGGTTGCGGCCATGAGTGCATTCAGAAATGAAATCTGATGCTCTGGACTACAACGAAAGCATTTTGTTTGATTGTTTTTGTTTTGCTATATGAATTAACAAATGCTGAAATTAAGCACTTTCACTGCATTTGGTGGGCTGCTGTTCCATGCATAAGTGTCTCTGTAAAAACCAACCACTTTTCGTGGCACAGTCACAGGTGGAAACACAAGGACGGGTAGCTAAAACACTTTTGCCTAAATTGCTGCTTGAAACACAGCGACGACTCTAAAAAGCAGCAGCTTTTGTTGTTTGTTTGTCTTGAACAGCGGTCTGCAGCTTAGCAGGAAACTCTCCTAGATTACACGCCATCCCCTTCACCGCCCGACGATTGTGAGCTTATACACTGCGTCACTTTTTAAACATTGATTTGATACATATGAAATGTACAAATAGAATGTATTCATAGTTTGTCGAACACTACAGCGCCAATTTTTTTCTCCTGGCCACTGAGCTGAGGAGTAACAGGTTTACTGCCACAAATGCAGTTCACACTACATTAGAGTTAATCACTTGACGCCTTGCAGCTTTAATCCTGAAAGAATAGCGTGGATGCTGGAGCAGATACTGTGTGTATCGACTGTAAGAATTGTTAATCCAGTGCATGTGTGCTGAAGTTGGGAAGCCTGATATCTGGCAGATTCTTGAAAATGTTAAAGCCATGCTCCAGTGTTCCTCTCTTACAGCATTTCTCTGCTCTTCACCATCCAATGTGTGCCCTCTCTCTGCAGATCTACATCTTTGAGAATAACATCTACTACCAATCAGATGTCAAAAGTAACTCCCTTCGGCTAACGTCCTCGGGGAAGGAAGGGATCATCTTCAATGGGATTGCTGACTGGCTCTATGAAGGTACTTATCAGCATCTTCTCATACTTTTTTGGTCTACAGCAGGGGTACTCTACTTGCTTTGCTTGGGGGCCACTTTTGCAAGATGTCAGGAGGCCAGGGGCCAGTCGCAGCAGCTCCATAAATGTTTTAATTTTTTGGACATTTCTAGGATTTTACCACATTTATAGGATTTTAGCACATTTATAGGATTTTAGATTTTAGGACTTCAGGATTTAGGACGTTTCTAGGACTTTAAGACAGATTGCCAAATTGCTCCATAAATACAGTAGCAAAAAGAATACAAGAACAGAGCATCAAATAAGTGACAGTAAAAAACAAAGTGTCTAATAATTAATAAGGATTAATTATTTAATTAGGATTTAGGACGTCTCTCAAATTTTAGGACATTTATTAAATTTTAGCATAATTATGGGATTTCAGGATATTTCACATGATGAAAATCAATGATTTTGGGTCATTACTAGATTTTAGCACATCTTGGATTTTAGGACATTTCTAGGAAGACATTTGTAAGATACTAGCCCGTTTACAGAACTTAAAGGCATTTCTAGGATTTTAGGACATTTCTAGATTTTAGGACATCTGTAGGATTTTCAGGCTTTTCTAGGATTTCAGGATGTTTCTAGAACTTGAGGATGTTTCTAGGATTTTAGGACATTCTTAGATTTAAGGATGTTTCCAGGATTTTGGGATGTTTCAGGGATTTTAGGACATTAGGGGCTTAGCAAAGACCTCTGTTGGTCATGTGGGGGGTTCCTCATCCAGCACTTATTTGATAAACTAACTCTATTTTGATGCTAATTTATGCACTCTGGCACCTTATGTATTACTAAAGGTAAAAAACAATTCCCAGTGTAACTCTCTTTATTTTTATTGTGGAATAGAAAATAGCCGGGGTGCTACTCCGGCACCCTATCAGATTTGGCCCACAGGCCTTAAGCTGAGTGTCGCTGGTCTAACTAGTTAAAGCATGTAGATCAAATTTTTCCTGGTTGCTGTTTCGAGAATCTTAGTGACAAAAAGGAGCCTGATGTCACATAACGTAGAGGAGCTGCATTGCCTCGGGTGAGTTTAAACATTGCGACAGTACAGATGATGTTATCTAACTTAATTTTCACAGTGTTGGCAGGCTGTCTCATTAAACTGTAAATGCCTGTGTTGAGAAACATTACCTAATAAAAGGCAGTGATTAAATATTCATAATGTTTGTTCTAGTGCAGATATCTCTGTCGTTTTATGTGTCTTAAGTAAACACACACTGCATGCTCCTAGTGATGCTGGCCAATCCCTCAGGAGGAATGACGCTTATGTAAATCTTATAAAAAGATAAGCGACCGCAATAACTGCTCTGTTGTCTGTCCTCTTTTTTCCCTTGATTCTTAATTATATATGTGAAGTGTAATAATGTAGCAATCAGTGATGGTTGACCCCAAAATAAGAACTTCATCTAATAGCTTTTTTGTCATATGAGGTTTTTTTCCCCAATACAATGTGTTGGCTGGAACGTCTGTATTTAAAGAGTCTGTTTGTGTATGAGCATTAAGGACTACATGAGACTCTTTTCCTATCAAATTACAATAAGAGCACTTAATATTTAAATGTTTTATTAAATTCAGCTGGATAGAAAAGTAACCTATATTGTTACCAAAAGGACATAGATAAGTATCATCAGATGAACACGCAACCCAGCTGCCAGAAAAAAAAAATGTTGGCATTGTATGTTTCTGCAAACCAAGGATATGTTTGCACATAATTATAGCAGATACTTCCGACTTAACATTTCAACAGCACTGTGGTTGATGTGTGGTTAGGTTTAGGCACAAAAAACACCTAGTCATGGTTAGGAAATCATCATGTTTTGTTTGAAATACAAGTTTTAAGAGCACCTTCCCTTTAAAAAAGTGGCAGTGTCTCAGTAAAAACAAGTGCTTTTTGTCGTGGCAGGAGATGCCAAGTTTAATGTGCAGTGGACACAATTGAAATAAACTGGGATTTAAAGTTGCAATAAACCCTAAATTTCCAACCTCTTACTTTTTGATTCTCACATTTTGCAATATCAATTTGGATCAAAGAGTTTAACTCACCCTGTGTTTCCCATCAAACAGAGGAGATCCTGCAGACCCATGTGGCACACTGGTGGTCACCTGATGGAGAGAGGTTGGCCTTCCTGGTCCTTAATGACAGTCTGGTGCCCAACATGGCTTTACCTCGCTTCACCGGCATGGCATACCCCAAAGGAAAGCAGTACCCATACCCTAAGGTAAACCTTGTTTAGAAGATACTCATGCTATAATAATGTATCAAAGTTTACACACTGGATACATGGCCATTAGCCATAAATGTGAAGAAAAAGATATCTGTTCTTGTTTTCCCGTTCATCATTTTTGGAACATATGCTTGTTTGCTGTGTTTTCAAGTGAGATAAGAAAATCCATATTTTTCGCCCTGTTCTATTGGTTTACCCCGTCGAAGCTCTGCCTCTGCACCCTTAGACGAATCTTTGCTCTCATGGCCAGTTAGGAGGCAGCGACCACACACTATAAAGCCCCAGTACATCCACTGTTAATCTCCTTGTTTCACTCAGCCACCTCAGAGCACAGATCTACACTCACAGCCCCTCGGGTGTCACAGAATAATGTCTTTGCACGGCAACAAGCCTTTTGCCATCTGCTCTTGGCTGCTACCAGCCTGGGATGGCAACGACCCACATTAACTACCGACCCATGGTGCCCATCTTGTTGATCGAAGTGCTCCCATGGCACCCCGGGCCCTCTTAGCCTAAGCTCCCACCCAGATGCAAAAGAGATGGGGCAGCAGACCTCTCCAAGTATTGTTCTCAGCCGGAATAGATGTTTTCCTCGTAACTCCAGTCTTCATGATAAGCTAGGCTAACCACATTTAGACTCTATCTTAGAGATAGGTATCAATTTTCTAATCTGACTCTCAGAAAGAAAGCAAAACGAAGTTATTTCCCAAAATGTTTAGTTTCTGACATTGATAGAGTGCCCGAGAAAAGAGTCCTAAACCCTGGAAATACATTAGCACTTTAGCACCTCTGATTCCCTTTTCTCAAAGTCAGTGGGTTTTTTGAATGGGTTTTTGGTTAAATGCCTGCAGTCAGTTCTGTGCTTCATACAAGATGAGACTTTGATTTTTGCTCTACAACATAAAATACATCAGTTAATATCTCACTTCTGAACTTTTAAGCTTTAAAGTGTCTTTAAAAAAAAAAAAAAAGCAGTGGCTATCAAGTCGCTAAATGAGACTGACAATGTCATCCGGCCAAACTCTGCTGACCACAGCATTACAGCCTCGCTATGGTAGCAACTTTAGATCATGCGATGACAGTGAAGTTTGTTTAAAGCCTAACATTGGCTTTTTACCTCTGACGATTGCATTCAGGCTTCAAAACTCTTAAGTGTTCATATTAAAAGATTATCTTTCTGAACAAAACGTGTAAGAATAATAAAGGGTTGTTTGCCACAGAGCTTTTTTCTACAGTGATACAAAATCCAATGGATAAATCCTATAGGCTTTTTGACAAAGCCAAAGTCCACGTTGACCTACAGAAAAACATTATCCCTTGGACACTCTTCTTGTCAGGGCAACGTACCCTCATACAACAGTTTGCATGATATCCTGGGAATTAGTGCCCCACATATGCTGTTACGTCCTAAATGCAAACTAACATACTTAACACAAATCTAACATAAATAACACAAAAAAAGAGGTAAAGTTTAGAAAAGTAAAGTTACTGTGGTTAGGTTAAGGAAAAGAAATATGGATGACATACCGTAAAATAACATGGTCCTGAACAGCGGTCCCCTGGGGGAATGTCCCAGAGTGAAAGTCCTGTGTTTTGTTTCTCATTTAACCCCTCCTAACTCTTACTGAACTGCTGAGGACCACTTTCTTCTTTACTCTCATACATGATCGCAACCATCCAAAAGAAAGATTACTAGTTTTTCACTACATGGAATATGTATGAATTTTGGTGCATTACCTTTTTACATAGAAACCATCCATGAGAACAGCTGGGTCAAAAAGTCTTAATGTAAATACAAAGAGAAGAGATGTGTACAAATGTAGCTTCTATTTCAGTGTGCAGTCCCTGGACACACATTTGTGATTCCTAGGATAGCAAAGGAACGACCCGCCTTACTCTCCCTCAGATTGGTTGGATTGGTAAGGTTCATAAATTTGCTCTTAAGACACAAGCAATGTTTTTTTAAATAATGACAGTGTGCTTAAATTGTTCTTAAGTTTAGTATGCAGACCTTTTAGGTTATATATTATTTTTAGACTATTATGGAATGTCTTAGCACGCTATTTAATGTGGTTTCCAACTGTTTTTAGCTGTTTTTTGGGGGTACACAGTTGTCTTCCAAGAAAACATGCTCACAGAATAATCCAAAGGCAAATACATCTGAACAAAGCCAATATGAAGTCTTGTACCTGATCTCTATCAAACTGATTCTCAAAACATTTGCTGTTGAATGAACAACATCTGTGATTTGATATTTTGTTTATTCTTCTTATTCCCTTCACACTCTATTGTAACAATTTGAAATCACAGTTTTATATATTCAACATGGTTTGAAGTCAGCAAGATAAAAGAAAAACAGTTTATAAAAAACAGTCTCAGAGTGTCGTGCTGCCACCATCCACCAGTGTTCAGTCATACAGGGAGGCTGTACATTGTCAAAAAGAAAGGGAACAGTTGTCCCCACTGACAGTCGCCTGACTTGAACAGAATGCAGTGATCATACACAGATAATACACAAAGCAGTTGGCTAGCTGCAATAGATTTGCTGATCTTTGATTGAAAGCAGCACCTGTTGTTCTCTCTGTAGATTTTCCTATAGAGCTCTCTCTGCGCATCAGCACGAGTCTGCAAACACAGGAAATCAAAGATATCAAAGGTGGAGTGAAAGAGAAAACTGCACAGAATCCGAAATTATCTTCAAGAATTAATTTGACATCAAACATCACTAATCCCAACAATGTTCGAATATCTGAGGGAAGGCTTTTTATGTTTAAACATTTGAAACCAGGATTAGCAACACAAGAAAAGTGTTTCTTGTGTTGCTTTAGATACATTTTACAAGTATTAGGTGAGGTAAATATTGTGTAAATTATGTGTAAAAGTATAGAGTAAATATAAGTAAACCTTTAAACCCTAAGCAACTTGGCAAGAGATGTCCCTCAAATTGCAAGTAATTAGTGATTTTAAAAAACAATTTTTAAAAAAAGATAGTGAAAAATCTCTAGAGAAACATTGTATATATTTATAGTTATCATAGTTAGAAATTCAAAGTTATATTACAGGATTATTCAAAAAGATTTTTTCCAAGCCATTTCTTTGTTTTTCTTCTTTATTTATTGGTTTACTTTCCTGTGTGTTTCACTGTAAAATCTGATTTTACTTTAAAGTAAATATGACTATTAGTCTTAATTCATGTGTACTTTATATCACACTGTTAAGCTTACTTAAAATGTAGTCATATTTACTCAATTTTGTGAAGTTGTTGGAAGTTAAAAGTGTAAAAGTTTAATTAAATCAATCTTTCTACATTTTAGCAACTTCAGTTTACTGTGCTTTTTATCTGTAATTTGCTGATTGCAAACTAGTCAGTCATATTTCTATATTCTTAAACATGTTAAGAAAACAGATCTTTTAACTTCATTATTGGTAAAAATCCTCTTTGTAATGATCAAGGGAAGTTAGACTAACTTGGTTTACTAAAGTTGCTAATGAACAACAAGGTAATTCCACCTGCCATTTTAAAGTTCTTCACAAAATTAAGTAAATACAGCTAAATTTGAAGTAAATTTAAAATTTAGATAGAGTACATGTAAATTTGGATTTGAAGTTATATTCACTTTTATTTTTTCAAGGCAGTTGGTTTCCCAAGATTTTTTAAAGTAAGATCGACTTGTCAGATTGTCAGGTTTGTTTTCCTGTGCTAATTTTCAGGTAATTTTCTTGTACTGTTGTACAACTCGATCTTGGATTTTTTGCCAATATCCAATATAAACTCATTTGGCCCATCATCGTTACTGATATTGATATCTCCACTTCTTTCGCCACCCAAATTTAGTGATCGAGTCACTTCTGTAGTGGAACTAACATTATATTCAACATACTCTTATCGTGATGGCCCACCTACAAATGAAGATAAAATACAATGCTTTTCAGTGTATGTAATATTCATTCATTGTACATAATAAAAAAAATACTCAATATTTGTTGATAAAGATGATGTTTAACTATTGTTCGTCCCTAATTTCTGGGTCATTTCTTCTTAAAGTGCTTATTGCCTTCTCCCCATTATTTTAAAAGAAATCATGCCAGTTTGGTTACAAAGTGTTAAATGAGAACAACAGAATGCAAATGTCCAGTGTTTATGATTGTACTTCACAGTTGTTTGAAGTGTTTCTCAGATGGATCATGTTTAATCAGCAGACTGCTGTTTAATTTGATACAAATCCTCTACATAACAACACATGCATTACTGTCTAACTGTATGTGCACTTTAAAACATTTAAAAGGGCTTTTAAAGGGATGCTCTCAATGAATTATTCATTCCAAATCACTCCATCAACACTTAGTCACTCTTGCCATTTTTGATGCTGTGAGGCTTTTGTCTAAAGCTTGGACTGTTCTTCTGCCTGCAGGCTGGCCAACCCAACCCGGCGGTGAAACTCTATGTAGTCAATCTTTACGGGCCGACGCACACGCTGGAGCTCATGCCTCCAGAGACGCTCAAGCTGCGGTAAGACGAGCTGCATTTTGTTTGTCAAACTTTTGCATCAGCTGCTGTGTTACTGAAAGGGATACTTTTGACATTTTATGGCTTCAGATGATAATTTTTTGCTCACTAGACACTCAGCACATTTAATTGGGGAATGGTGTGCACTGCAGCTCACTGTGCCCCTGCATTGCAGTTACAGTAGCTGTAACTTTTACTTTCAACGAGGAGAGCCCTTAAACTCAAGGACGAAGTACGACCAACATATCCAGGCCTGCATGGGCCTGCTGAGAGAAAACAATATATTTTTATGATTATTTCACAGTGAATACAGCTGCATTTGTCATTTCAGCATATTTAAGAGACCTCGTGATAACCTTCAGATTTAATCAGACTGCATCACTGTTTGCCTGAACTCAGTCTCATGACTGTTAATGAATCTCTGGTGACTTTATGTTTTTCAATCTATTGTCTGTCATCTCCTTGCATTAGGTGTATGAATGTATTTTATTGTGCTGGGCTGAGCCTTGGACCGTCCCACCTAATAAAACAGAGACATGTCTTGTACTGCCATTATAGGACTAAGTAGAAAAAACATGACAAAAGAAAAGCCACCCCTGTCTCCTAACAATTACATGTGTATGTTACTAACTTGCATTCATAATGATGTAGCAAAAACATAATGTGCCTGGATTACGTACAGAGACATAATTTCTTTGTGGTAATAAAACACAACATTGAACACGCTGGATTAACTGGGAGGTGGTCGGGGTTGATGGCACACATACAAATCACAGGACTGTGACAGTGAACTGCTCAGTAAAATGAGCCTGTGACAAACTTTAAAAATGTTTGCAGTGGTCACATCATCCAACAACAGCCAGGACATTAGTATGTTTCCAAAATTTATAATCTCCCATATGTGCACATCTTATATCACATAAGATTAAAAAGTCTTAATCTAATTAAATGTATTATTATTACTATTATTATTATTATACTTCTAAAACAATCCACAATCCAAAACAGTATAAAGACAATTATAGAACCTAAAAAACCCCTAAAAAAACAACAACTGGGTAATTCTAATGGGAACACTTTTGATGTATATCATAGTGTAAATAGTCTGGTGGCATTCAGTATTTGTGCGTCATAAGAATGAAACAGTTTACCTGCTGACCTTAGACCTACTCTGACACTGTGTTCTTTCAAAACCAAACTTAAGATTTTCCTTTTCACTTTAGTGTTTTCTTAAATCAACACACAGTATGTGTACATCACGTTTATTTGGATGTTTATGTTTCATTTAATGTCTGATTTACTTTTGCATGATATGCTGCTATGCAGATCAGCCTGATCTGAATGAATGTTTTCAACAGGGAACATTATGTGACCATGGTGAAGTGGATCAGCAAGACCAAGACATCTGTCAGGTGGCTGAACCGGGCCCAGAACATCTCCATCCTGACAGTGTGCGACACCACCACAGGAGCCTGCGTCACGGTGTGTACTTGTGTGTGTGTGTTTGTGTGAGTGAGAGAGATAAAGACACAGAAGTGTGTCCTTGGGTAGAGAACAAAGGTTTTGGTAAGCATCTCGCCCTTCCTTTGTGTTTATGTTCGCAAACTATCATCTAATTTGGAAATGTATTGTCAAGTAAATAAACGTGTGGAAAACACTTCATTACATGTGCAATGACACATAATCCTCAACACTTACTTCATGGAAGGCTAAGCAGAACTCATCAAACTTTAGTGGAGTAGCTTTATATTTGATGAAGCTATTAACAATTCTTGACTTCTGAGTTGATTTCCAAGGTAACGCTCTTGTGTTGTGTTCGTTCCCAGCTCTTGTTTACCTTCAACTTTTTCACGAGCACTTGTTATTTTAAATCATTTTCATCTTTAAATCCTCTAAGTGGTTACTCGGTGCTTTGTTATTGTGAATTCAAGAGGGTCTAAGTAAGAAAGAAAGTTGCATCTATTATTCATGTTAGACAGAAAGTACAGGTGCCTTTAGTATTTATGTGAGACACTCATTAACCCCGTCAGCAGTCACTGAAACCAGAATTATCTCAGGCACTTAAACACCCAGTTAAAGTCTGTTCTGCACCATTTCGCTCTCCAGTTTTTGTTTATGTTAACGCTAATAGAACACAGCACCTTTCAAACTTTTTTTTTCTTCATAGCTTTATTTAACAAAATATGTACAAAAAATGTCTGACAAACATACATGAGAGCACAAAAAACTGACATTCTACACATGACAGACAATAATAAATAAGCATATCAATTATAAACCAACAAAATGGACATGGGCATAAACAAAAATTAAAAAATTAATAAAATCAAAAATAAAAATACTTATTCATATCATATCAGGGGTTATGTCAAATAAGTTTTTATAAAAATCTAAATATGTGTTGCTTTTTTTGTTATTTAAAAGAGTAAGAAAGGAAAGTGTTGAGTTAAAATCAATCATCTTTCAAACTCTTGGTCTTAGTAAAGCCCCATATACACCACAACTTAAGAAAGCATAGCTGTTAGAGAGGATCAATCCCCAATTTTTTGAATATGAATACAAAAAACAAAACAAAACAAAAACAAACTGGATCCATCAGATCAGATCACATCCTTGCAACATGGAAACTCTTTTTTAGTGCTACAATCTTTGCATCTTGCTATTTTTGATAACTTTTTCCTTTCAGAATAATAGCATAAAAATAAATGCTTTGTGTTTGATAAATAATTTCATGGTTATTAAAATATTCAGAAGCAGCCCATAAATGATGCATTAACCTTACAAATCACTATATGTTTCTTTTAGATAATAGTGCATTAGCTGCTGTTAACATTGAAAAGTCTCAACATTGCGTACTGTTATCATTGAGTTTGGCCCTGTTAGTACTTTGTATTAAGTTGGAACCAAATTTGAGGTATTACCCACTCCTACACTGTAGCCTTAAAAATAATTCCCAGACAGCTTGCTACACATTGTAACAGTTATTAAACTATAATTGGACAGTCCTGTTTGAGGGGCGGGAATTTGGGGAATGGCCAGCGATGTGGAGTCCTAAGAACAAATTGCCATGGGGAGTAAACAGAACCCAGCTGAGACGATAGAAAAAGCTTTAGAGAGTTTTTTTGATTGTTCCTGACTTGATACCAGCTG
This sequence comes from Plectropomus leopardus, assembly GCF_026936395.1. Lineage (NCBI taxonomy): Eukaryota > Metazoa > Chordata > Actinopteri > Perciformes > Serranidae > Plectropomus > Plectropomus leopardus. The sequence continues at coordinate 5,077,693 of NC_142185.1, forward strand.
CAGATGTTCACCAGCTAACCCTGTAAACTGTCACTATAACAGTTTGTTATGTACCTGAATAATGAACTGAATAATTAGTCACGTAATTACTAATTGTGTACTATGTGATATATTTTTTATTTACCTTTATTTAACCAGAAAAAAAACCTCTGGCGATTAAAAATCCCTTTTTCAAGAGAGTCCTCACCAAGACAGGCAGCAACAAAAGTTACAGACAGACAACAAAAATACACAATTTTGCTGAAATTAATGCCATATGCATGAACACAGCCAAAATTATCGAAAAATGAAGAATGCGAAGCACGTAAAATGCGCCAAAAAATTCCCTAAAGGTTAAGAGGTGCTAGATTATTTACACATTATCATATGTGTATTATTAACATAATAACAATACTTCATTTTTAAACGTCAGGGTTATTGTCAGTACTGTATTGTAACAGCCTTAGTTTACACTGGAGTTAGCTGACAGCCTGCTACATCTTATACAGACATTAAAGGGTGCCTTGTGCGTGGGAATCAGACGCTGATGTCCACTGGCCAAGCTGCCATATTTGACTCCCTGGGGATAAAAACGGGTCGGCCTGTTTTGTGAGGACATGTGGATGAACTTTGTTGAATGACAGTTCTATCAATTAATTCATCTTTTTTTTTTTATTTACTTTTTTTTTTAAAGAAAACATTGCTGAAATTGTAGCACATCAACTGGAGTAAACTCCCTCCATATTCTCTCCATATTTGGATGACACAGAGCAGTGTTAACCCCGCAGTTGAACTGTGGCTCTCACCGGCCGCTCTCCAGCTCTGTGCTTCCTGATTTGGTGTGATTTGCACGAACAAACACGCGGCCCAGCCAAGAGGCAGCTTAGCTCCGGCCTGGACACAGCGCCCGGCCTCCTCTGCCAAAACTGCAGCTCCCGCTCATGCATATTGGTTTGAAATGATGGCTCAGACTGGGAATGGTTTTCCCCAGTGGGGTGTTTAAATAAACAACAAAATCAGGGGTCCATTATGTGGCAGATGATTCTGTCTGGAAAATGTGCCGCTGAAGTGGCCAAAAATAAGTTTGACAAAGTATGAAAAATGGGACGCTTTTGCAAAAGTTCTGCTGACATAAAAGAAAATTCACTTTGGGAGAAAGAATGTGATTACACTGCCTCTAAAATACTGTCCCACTTTCCGAAAACCGCTGTTTACCCAGTCTAAGTTTAAGGTCAGACAGAAAGGCTGCAAGTTTTTTGGTGATCTGGGTGAATTAACCACACTGACATTCTGCTCTGACATCTTTTTCAGAGACATGAAGAAAGCTCTGAGCTCTGGCTCTCCAAGCAGGTAAAGTGCCCTTCATCCCATCTATATGGAACATTTCTGAAAGCATGTGCTCCAGTGCTGTAATCATCTCTGTCTAGGTATCGCTTAAATTCTGCCACATTATTATTTCATCTCATCTCCACGTATTTCTCCACACACTCTTCTCAATACTGGTGAGGCTCTGTTCAAATTCTGCACCTGGTGATGCAAACACAGCGTGAGCGGCTGCAAGAGCCACTCATGTCGGCCCTTCCTATCGTCCTTTTCAGCAGATAAAGGTGTAAACTGTGAATTCATTTTCACCTGTAGGATTTCGGAGCAAAGAGAAGAGCCTTTGGAGATGCTGAAGTGCTTTAGGCTTTTGCACTTAAACAAATTTCTGTCAAAATTTGGCAAAACTCTCACAGTAATGTACATTTTTTTAAAAAATACAGTTAATCATTGTAAATCTTGATGCTTTTTGGGGCCAATGTTACGCTGTAAACTTCACACTGTACTGTAGAATACTGTAATACATTTTTCTGTTGACGAAATGTGCGGAAATTACACTATAAAATAACAGTAGGATGCTAGCAACGACAGCTGCCATTAGTTTACAGTAATTTTAGAGGACAGTTTGTCACAGTGTTGCTGTTAAAATACAGCCATGATATAACTGTAATGTACAGTTTTTTTCCCAAAAAAAAATACAGTAAAACTCCATAAATCTTGATGCTTTTTAGAGCCAGTATTACACTGTAAACCTCAAATTCTACTGTAGAATAATGTAATAAATTTAGCGGAAATATACGGTTGAGGGAATTTTTTAAAAGACGGTGTAAAAAAAAAAGTACGCTGTAAAATCTGACAAGTTAATCTTATTATATTATATATATTTTTTTATAAAATAATTTATAGTAGTGCTGCAATAAAATAACATTTGGATGCTGGCAACTTCAGCTGCTTTTAGTTTACAGTTATTTCAGAGCAAAAGTTTTTGTTTTGCTGTTAAAAAGCAGTCATATTATAACATTAATGTGCAGTTGCTGTTTTTTTCTAAAAATACAGTAAAACACCATAAATCTTGATGCTTTTTTTGAGCTAATATTTCCCTATAAACTTCACATTCGACTGCAGAATATTGTATTAAATTTAAAAGAAATATTCTGTTGAAATAATTAATGGCAGTTTCACTGTAAAAATAATAGAAGGATACCTGCAACTAAAACTGCCAATAGTTTGCTGTAGTTTTACTTTAGTCTTACTTTTTATAATGGACAAGTTAAAAATCAAAGCAGCAGCCTCTTAAATGAGTGTTAACATTCAGTTTAGAGTTCATCTAAGAAATTTGCAAAGCTGCAGCACATATTGAGCTTTTTGTAATATTTTCGCTGTGAGAGAAATATTTTTGTAATCTATTCTTGTCAAGACGGACCTCTGCAAGGCACCATACAATTGACTTATTAAATCAGCCTCACCGGAGCCATACAGATTCAAAACCAGGCATCTGATAAAAGCCAGCAAGGCCAAAACATGTCATTCTAACTCTAGTACCTTTTAGATTTGACTCCTTTTTATTTTTTTCCTTGAAGAGTGCAGTCGACTCTCAGCTCCAGCTTTTTGTATTTACTTGAGGAAACAGAATTTTTTTTTGGGCAAGATTCGGTCATATAGCCCTGAAGCCATACATATTTGGCTGCAGCGCTGGGTAATTTAAACCACTTGATAATCTTGGCACGCAGAGCTGCTTGTCTTTGTTACGGTGGTAATCTGTGAGATGCTCGTTCACTGACTGTGAGGTTGTGTCAGTGCAGAGAGAGCCTAAAGGGTTTTTATGTAAGATTGTCTCAGATGCCAAAGGCTCATTCTGGGTAAACTCCCTCTGTCTGAGACAGAATGTGTTTGTGTTACTGAGTGAGATATTTATTCACTGATTGTGGGTTTTATAAATTTAAACTTGATGAACTCAATATAAACCACACAGTCAAACATGACAATACACAGCAGGAAGATTCTAATTTGGTAGTAATTCATGGGGTTAAAAAGTGTCTTGAAGACACTCTTTTGGCTTGTACAGTCAAAGTTGTAGATATCTTGATTGTAAATTCTATTTGTAGAAATGTTATTGGGGTTAATTTTAAACCCATTTGAAACCTGGATGGACATCACTTTTCTTTTGCTGCATTCAGACGCCTTTTAACAAGCATTTAACCTCTGAAACCTGAGAAAATTGGTTTGATGTCTTTCAAAAGGCAGTAGGCAATATAGTGGGAAATGTCCCACTAAATGCAAGAAATTAGTAAAAGGTGAAAAAAGAGAGGGAAATACTTTAAAAATAAAAATAAAAAAGCCAGTGGAAAATGTCTAAAAACTAACTCACGAAAAACTATGGTTTTAATTATAAAAACTATATACTTAAAAAGATGTTACGGAAATAATATATATTCTATTTTGTCATTATTATTATTTTAATTTATTGCACTTTTTTCCCCAGGTCATTTCATTGTTTGTTTTCCTTTTTACTGTTTTTTTTCTGTATTTTTGCTATTTATGGGGTAATTTTCTTGTAATTTTTACTAATGTCTCACAAATTTTTGGATAAAATCTTGTGAAGTTGCTGTCTGCCTTTTTTCCATGTATAAGCTAATTTGTTCAGGTTTCAAAGGGTTAATTACCATTCTGACTGGTGAGAATACAATTTTAACCTGAAAAATGCTGTTATGGATACCTGAAATGTAATCACAGAAGGTGAAAAGGTTTTATCATATGTCTCTTTTCTCTTCTGCAGAACCAAGAACCAGTGTTCTCCAAAGACGGCAGCAGATTCTTCCTGACTGTCCCGGTCAAACAAGGAGGACGTGGAGAGTTCCATCACATCGCCATGTTCACCACGCAGGTGAAGCTCCACTTTATAGTCAGCCTACAGTGATGCAGCATATAGATAAAGTTTCACACCCAAATGATCCAGCTAAGTCCTTTATTCTGACAGCATGGGTGCTGTATGGAGCCACAGATATTAATAGGGCTGTTTGATTTAAAGTGCAGCCAAGTGTATACTCTCAAATAGTTTCACCGTAAGTTGAGGAAATTACTCACAGCAGCCCAAATTTGTCATGCTGTTGTCGAGCCGTTAATTGAGGTGTTGCCATAATCAAGCAGCTTCTTGCAAGTGATTTATGATACCGCCTTCTGAACAGTATAGGTCTAATAAAAAAAGCCTGTTCTCATCAACACAGATACTCAAACGTACCCATCCATATACAAACACTAGCTACCATGTTCAATAGTATTAGTAAGAATGAAGAGGGATATTTTAAATCAGGTTGCCATGGATAGTTTCACTGCTGTTGTTGTAGCAAAAAGGTTATCAGATTTCACTCCAATTATAGGAACATTTTCCCCCATTTTAAATTCATGCAGTTAGTTTCAGGAGGAATAAATCAATGGGTGTGCCTGTGTGGCTTATGATGAATCTGTCAAACCTGATCAAATTTCTGCAGTGTATGAGCCAAATTCTAATGTACCAGCAAACATGAAATCCAAGAAATGCCCTCAAAGCCTGGAAACATCCTAAAATCTTAGAAATGTCCTGGAATGCTAGAAACATCCAAGTCTTTATATTCTAACAGGGAAAAATGGGTTTGTGAATGTCCACAACAACCCGTATGTGTTTTTTCTGATATGCTACCACTATGATTAAAGGTTTCTTTGTGGTTACTGCATGGCATTCCCTAACCGACACTCAGAGACACTCAACTTACAGCCAAAAACTGGCCCCAAAACAGGGTGCTGGGTGCCCCCCCAGAGCTGAAGGAACCAGAGCGACACTACATCTGCTTTAGTGACTCTGCCCTCTAGTGCCACCTATTGGCTACATCTATGCCAACATAAAGGAAGCATTGCAATATGGGAGAAAGTGACATTTACAATGTTTGAAATAGATATACCTATTGTCGTATGTAAAGGGAGTATAAATGAGTCCTTAGTTATTCTTCAGAGATTTACATGCCCACTCATCCAGCCGCCCTCTTCCCTACACATGAGTTCAGACTGAATGCAAAGCATAATTTGCCTGGAGAGTCAGTCCGGTTTATGTTAATTTGCAGCAATCAGCCAATGTGCCGCCTGGCTCTATGTTAACAATCGTGTGTGTGTGTGTGTGTTTTGTGTAAGAGCTCCTAACACTTTCTGCACAGTATATGAGTCATAGAGCCTCTGGGTAAGCATACATGTTTTGCTTTGCCTCAATCAGGATCTTCTATTCAGATATTGTGTCTTTGCAATCATTCGCAACTTTACATCAGTGCAGTTATATTGTGCCTATAACTTTTTCAGTCTGAACACACTTTGAGGTGTTCTGCAGCATTATAACACAGTAGGCGGCTTTCCGGATTTGTTGTAGCAAGAAGGTTAATCAGATTTATTCCAATTATGGGAAAACTTTCCTCTATTTTAAAATTCAAGCAGTATTAGTTTCCAGAGGAATAAATCATGGGGTGATCCCTTTGGTGTGATGAATCTTTCAGACCTGATCAGATTTTTTACAATGTATGAGATAAATTCTAATGCACCAAAAAGTCTTCATATTTTAATATTAAAAGTGTGTTTCCGAATGTCCAATACTACCCATATGAGTGTTTTCTGATCTGTTACCACGATGGTTTAAGATTTCGGTTTTTGGTTAACCCCAACCAGTAATGACTAAAGGCTCTTTTTTTTTGGCGTAATCAAAACAAGTTGCAACTGGACTTGGACTTTGACACCAATGACTGGTGACTTCACTTGAATTTAAGCCTTTTTTTTTACCAAAAGCCTGAGGTAAAACTTTTTGTACCTCAGGCCCAAAGAGTAAAACTATGATATTTAAAAAGTGGGCTATGAATCAATTCATTCTTCCTTCATTTTACTGAATCAACTTAATCCCCTAGAGCCACTTTGTTTGAACCAATCCGACAGCATCTGAAAGAACCATGAAGAACTAACATTGTGTTACAACCAGTTGGCAAAATGATACTAAACATAATATCATTCATGGGCAAAAACAAGGTGATGGTCAAGAAAAAAAAAAGAACTGCAATATGCAAAATGTGCAGGTCCAAAATTACAAAAGAGATGCAACAATTTCTAGTAAACTCATTTTAACAAACAAAAACACATATTAAAAATTAGTCATGGTTTTTGTAAATTTCATATTAGTATTACTGTTGTTAAAATGGCTTTACATTTGGTGAAAAAACTTTAAAACTTGACTCAAAAGTTTAGGACTAGTTAAGCAAAGTCGGATAAGGCGGTATCTCAGTACTACGTTATACAAGGGTACCTAGTAATCTGGAAGGTATGTTGTTCAATACTGTCATAAATACAGTGCTTCTCTTTCTATTAGATTAATTGTATGTAGTGCACAGCATGTACCACCAGAACTCAATCTTTAGTCTCTATTGGTGGAACATGGCAGCTGAGCTGAAAGTGACTGCAACACCTAGTGGTGGTGGGGGGGAGTTACAGGACTGTAAACAGCTGGCGGCCAACATCCGACTTGGTAAATTAAGGTTTTACCTCTTCCAGTTGTTCCGATTGTTGGAACAGTGGACTTACTAACTAGATAGGTGAGTGTTTTTTTTTTTTTGTTTTTCTGTCAGGTCTGAAGTGTGTTTTACAATGAGTTAATGAGGCAATGAAGCCTCGTCTATCTTCTGTGACCGAGAGAAAGTTGATTTCAAAGGGTGTGCAGTTTTATTTGTCGGTTAAATTTTGAAAATGGGTCTGAGAATATTATTTTTCTTACTACTTTGTGGATTTCTGTTAATTAGTTTAAAAAGGTGAAAGTAAGTAGCACGCTTGCAGTCACATACTGTATACCTGGGTGAAATTTCAGGATGGTATAAAGATATGAAATATAACATAAGTCCTAAGCCTAGTGCAAAGACTTGAGAAGTACTTGTGACTTGCAAAGCAATGACTTCATCTCACCTCTGTTTTATGACATTTAGAATACTAATATATTTGCAAACCATTATTAGCTTTGTAAAGATATAGTGGAGTAATGTCGGTCTAAGCAGAGAATCATGTCTACCTCTGTGTGTTGTTTCGCTGTAGAGAGAAGTGGATAGTCTGCGAGACTGCAGTTAGACCCTTCTCACACCATTGCCATTGTTTGCATTGTTTGCGCTGTTAGCACCGTTAGCTGCCAGCCAAAAGCTCAGCCATGTTAACAGCCATGTGGGGGCAATCCCATCCTAGACTCTAAGTCATAGGCATGCTCCTATTGTAACATACAGCACCTTTAAACACTTTAGGCTTGGAGCTAATAATTAATGCTGCTTTTTATTTGGTATAGACAGCATCATACACTCAGCACACAATGAGGCCTAATTATACAGATGGAAAATGATTGGATGGAGCTTACCAAGTTCAAACACTTGACCTTTACTCATCTTCTTTTGTTTCTCTCAGTTCAGAGCAGATCAAAACGAAGTCCGGCATCTAACATCAGGGAACTGGGAGGTGACCAAGATAATTGCCTATGACGAGAACACAGACAACCTGTAAGTCTTATAAACATTATACCACTTATAAACATACATTTTATAGAAAAGCATCTGGTTTGTCCACTGATTAGTCACATTTGAGACACTGAACACTGAAATGGGTGATTTTCTCTTCAATTCTCCATGGATACCACACTCAGAAAACAGAGTGTGTGCTTTGCTAATTACATGTATGGACTGAGCTTAAACATGGAGATAATGAGGTTCAGTGTTTAATCTGCCATGTCTGTTAACTGTGATTGTTTTTGTTTTCTCTTGACAGTTATTTTCTCAGCACAGAGGGTTCACCACGGAGACGGCAGCTCTTCAGGTTTGTTTTGGACCCGCTTATTATACAGCGCTTGCTGCTGACAGTGATCGTGCCTGTAGCACTTCATTTGAAAACATTTGTGCACAAAGTTTTTTAATTAAAATTGACAATTTAGACATTTGTCATAACAAGATCTTTGCAAGCCTTTCACGCGACACTCCTAATACCTGTTATAATTGTCAGAGTATTCACTCCTACTGCTGGATGTTATTTTTAAACAACAATTTTACTGACAGTAAACATAAGTACATTAGTGGATAATGTTTGTATTATTTTATATTTTAATCACCTATGAACATATCCTGCTAACAATCATGGTATGTGTATCCAAAGCCTGTGACCACATGAAACACTATCAGTAATTTTCTGTCAGTCCACTAGTCATTGCACCTCTACACTGCTTTGCTTCTTTGATTTACCTGAAAGGAATAAAGTGCATCTATCTGAATGCCTCTGCACTGGCAAAAAGCCCTCAAGGTGTTCTACCTTAAGAGAATTTTCTTGAAATTTGGCGCAAACATCCACTTGGACTCAACGGTGACCTGATTCGATTTTGGTGGTCAAAAGTCCTTGTGACCTCATCTGTCTTAATCTTGTAAATGTGATATCTCAAAAACACTTTGAGGAATTTCTTCAAATCTGGCACAAACTTTTGGCTGGACTCAGTGATGCATTGTGACCCTTGCATGCGTCTCATTCTCATAAATGCAGTATCTCAAAAATGCCTTGAGAAAAATTTCCTCAGATTTGACACAAATGTCCACTTGGACTCAAGAATGAACTGATTTCAATTTTAGTGGTCATAGGTCAAAGGTTAAGGTCACCGTGACCTGTCAAACACCAAACACCATGAGAAAATTTCTCCATATTTGGCACAAACTTTTCATCAGACTTTATTGTGAACTGATTAAATTTTGATGGTCAAAGATCAAGGTCAGGGTCAGATGACTTTGCGTACTGTCATTTTCTTAAACGCAATATCTCAAGAAGGCCTTAGGGGAGTTTCCTCAAATTTGACATAAAGGTCCTGTTAGGGGCTGGTGGTCCACTGACTTTGTTGACGTTGCTCGCGCTGAAGCACGTTAGTTTCGAGCAAGAAAAAACTCCACTGAACTCCGACATAAAAGATGACAGATGACGGTTTATTCTTCCACAGGCGAAATCTTATTACAGGAGTAAATTATATTTCCTCGAATAAAACTATAAACTTGGCTGTTCGCCACAAATAATGCTTCAGCTACGGTAAGAAAACTGTATGCTCAGTGCAAATTCACCGCCGAACCCCCCCCCTTCCTGCTCACTCCCCTCACAGACAACCAGCACAGCAAGCGTCCCTTAAAGGGCCAGTAGCCCAAAAAACGAACATGAGCTCTGAGCTAAATAAAAGAGTTTCCTAGGCTAATCTTACTTAAATAAACATGCCTAGTGCAAATATATCCAAAGTCATCAATATAAACATTAATTAGAGACTGAGAAAATACAATAATGTAACATACAGCTAAACTGGGTTTCACCATTCAAATTAGGCTATGGCTGTAGGCAAACAACCTATAGAAATAAAATAAAGGCCTATCCCATAATAACATCCAGGGTGTTTTGGCTCCTACAGGTCCAGTTAAACTAAAAAACGAACTGATTAGATTTTGGTGGTCAAAGGTCAAAGTCACTGTGACTTGACAAAACACATTTTTGGCTATAACTCATGAATTCAAACACGAGTTATGATAATATTTCACACGATTGTTGTATAGAATTTGATGATGAGTGGCTGAAGTTTTATATCTAAAAGCTCTAACGTCAGCTTCACTGACACATCATAACATTCTGCAAAAAACACTTTTCTAGCCTTTACTCATCATCATATCTCAAGAACAGAAGGAGAGACATTTGGTCAGATACTGAATTGCTGACACTAATCTTTGGTGTCCACCTTGAATCTGTGCTGATTGTAGAGATCTGCTGTGCTGCCTGAGGGAAGATGTGTGTGAAGCATCCATGTTTTCACTGACATGGATGTAAAATGTGCATCTTGACATACAACCTCAAGGCTGTGATTCTAGTTCCCTTTTATATTTTTCATACATTTCGATACCTTCTGGACAATTTCTATATTTAAGCCTTTTGACATGTGTAACATGTGTCAGGTTGTGACGACATTGGTAAAACATTTAGCTGATTAAGTTTTATTGTTGGTTTTGGTCCCCTCAGGGAGTTCTTTTGGCCTTAAAATGAAGACAAATTTGTGCCAGCACTACCCTTGATCTTTCACTCAAGACGTTTGTTCCCCATTTCTAACCTCCCTAATTTCTGATCTCCTCTCCTCAGTGTTAAAACTGTAGGTCTGTTCCCACGACGGTGTTTGACATGCGAGCTAAATAAGGCTCACTGTCTGTACTTCGATGCTGACATCAGCCCCACAAACCAGCACATTATCCTCCACTGTAAAGGTAGGTTACCAAATATCCTCATTTAAGGCTCTTTCACTGCCTGCTCTTAACCATTTAAAACCTAAACAAATAGGTATGATTCCTTTTCAAAACAGGGAAAAAAACAGGCAATGAGCAACTTGGTAAGAAATGTTCTAGAAAATGCAAGAAATTAGTAGATTAAATTATTATTTATTATTATTTATTAATTTTTAAAAGCCTACAGAAAATGTGTTGGGGTAAAAAGAAAAAACTGTTACCACAATTTTTACCATTATTAGTTATTATATATATTAATGATATATGTATTATTATTATTAAAAATATATTAGAAAATTATTATACGTATCAAGCACTTTTTTCAGGTCACTTCTTTGTAGCTTTTTTTAAACTGTCTTTGTGTGTGTGCGTATGCATATGCGTGTTTCTCTATTTTTGATGCTTTTTTTTGTCCACAATGTGTTTAATGACTTTTTTCAACAAGGACAGTTCAAGGCAGTAAAAAAAGACAATAATAATTGGTCAGTACAGTAAACATTAAACAAACGTGTCAGTTGCAAGTGAAATAAAGAGCAAAACAAAACCAAGACAGGACCACGACAAGACAAATACTACAAATCAAATCAGTACGAAGACCAACACAAAAACAAAAAAAAAAAATTGAAAAAAAAATTAAACAGAGAAATATGTAAATATATGTATACAATGATAAAAGTAACATAACATATTAAAACTTAATATAATGGTTGTTAGTGACCCAACTGCCTGTCACATCATTTTTTAAATTCATTTTTAGTGATTCTTTTAGTACTTTTTACTATTTTTTGGGTCATTTCTTCTTTTGCTGTTCATTGCTCTCTTCCCATGTTTTTGAAAGAAATCAAGCCAATTTGCTCAGGTTATAAAGGGCTTAATTCACAAGTAAAATTATCGTATTGTTCGGATGTGTAACATAAAAAGCACAGCATAATTGAGCAGGTTACCACTCTACATTCAAATACAGAAGACTTCTCACATTGCATACTGTACAAATGGATAATTGTGTCTCTGAGTGCAGGATGAGTCATCCAGAAAGACTATGTCTCATTAAATCTATTCTTGAAATGACCTGTCTATAGACAGCACACTGCCAACTGCATCATCTTTCAGTCTCTAATCAGCTCCACTCATATTTGGAGACTTGCTTTGAGTAATCATCTTCACTTGTTTGGGATCATAATTATGTGACTACAATATCTCTCCACTGTAGATGAAAGCTGACTGGCAGTTGCTTCTTCCCAAAAAGTGCTTCTTTTTTTTCAAGCACTGAAAGAAAATGAATTGTAGTTTGTGATACAGAGGTAACACTTTGATTGCACTGCATAAATCAGCTAAATCCATAAAAGATAACACACAAATCTAGTTGTGTATATACTGAAGTGCACTAAACTTGAATAACCTCAGCTTTTAGATTTGGGCTGTAATTATCTTTAGAATTAAAGACTACACTTCAGATGGTTGCGGGTAACATATTGAGAAATTATTTAAAAATTGGGGGAACTATGTTTAATGTTCCTAATTTATTCTTCAATTTTCATCCAATCTGAGATCATCTGGCAGGCCTCGCCCATTGTAATCTGTCACCCTCCAACTATCCAATTTTAAATTCATTTCTCATCAGTTCCAAATGAGAGGCATAAAATTAAACAATTAGCCACTCTTTTGTGTATAATTACTTTTAGGTAGCGTTATTGGGCGGCGAGTAGATATTTAATAGAGGGTAACACTTTATATTGTTTGTGGTTTTAATTTATTTTCAGCAGATGACAGTGCTTCATGCTCAGAAGCATTTGGGCTTTGGTGCACTGATTTATTGGACAATAACACAGTTCCCTTTCCCAAAAGCAATAAAAATAATGGAGAAAGCTTGTTGTCTTCGGAGGGCCAAGTTCACATGACCCTGACAAGTTTGCGCTGACACCTGTTTTCATCAGGAGGAAGTCAAGCCTTTTTAATTCCACTCGTAAAATGCTTCTGATTGGTTTAGTGCTGAGAGATGGTACATGCACATAATGAAACCATTACTCTGTGTGACATAAGCAAGTGTAGTAAGAAATGCAAAGGTCAAAGCGAAGGTAGACTACCAACAGTAAGTCCAAGAGAGGAAATAAAAAGGATGTGTTTTAGGCCAAAGAGAGTAGAGCAAGAGGAATGTTTTGCAGCTGTGAAGGACCAAGTCAGTCGCAGCTGAGCTATTGAGCAAACCTGCCTCCTATTAACCTCTGACTATGTATTTTACAGCAGGACGCTGAAGAGAACTGGCTTAATTTGACAGTCTGAGGCTATTAGGGAGGCACTGACCTTTAACCTTTAATTGATACAACAAGACAGCTGCCTGCATTTGAATTTTGTGCAGCTACTTTAGAAGAACAACCCTGTCACACAGAAAAATACCATTTATAATGTTTGTAGAAAATTTTTACTTGGTAATTTAAAAAAAAAAACAGCCCTTCCCTTTCAGCAAGGTACACATAATCCTTCAGTTAGGATTAAAGAGGAGCACGGAAACGTTTTAAATTTCTCTCACAAGCTTTAATTTTTTCCTTCCAGGTCCTGGAGCGCCCACAGTGATCTTACACAGCCTCAATAATTCAAGTAAGGACGCCATTTATTCTTGTTAGAATTATGAGCAAGGATAATTCCAGTTTATTTCAACTTTGTGTATTTTCCATGAATGTGTCTGTGTGGGCCAGGCTAACTTTGCAATCAGCATAGCTGTGGCGACTCGGGGAAATGAGGTTTAACAATGTACGTTGAGGCAAGCTGCGTAAATAACCATGATTTGACGTGAAAAATTTGAAGCAATTGTCTCAGCTGGAAGTAAAAACAGGGAGAAGCTGCCTGAAATGGTCATTATGCTTACAGCTGCCGCATATTAGCGCAACAGGTTCAAGTTTTAAAACTGAAGAAAAAGAGATTTTTGGATATTGTTTTGTTAGGCTCACAGAGTTTAAAATTTTGTGGGTATATAGCCTGACCCTGGCCGCCTATCTCAGACCGTCATGACATAAATCTAGTCTCACACTGCCAGGTTGCCTTGCCATTGTTTGGATGGCCCATAATTCCAAAACCTGTTACCCTGAAAACAAACATTAATTGCTCTGACGGGCCATTTCTCCCCCCAAAAAATGCTAATCTCTTCTAAACAGAAGCGCATGGCAAAGTATTGTGCAGAATGACATCATCAGACCGTGATGCTTTGGCGATGACTTGGCTCAGCCTGATATTCTAAATCCAGCCTTAACCACTCTCACTCCTCATGCCTTAAAATAACCAACCCAACCAACAAAGGGTACTAGCCAGTCAGAGGCAGAGTAGGGTGCCTTCGCCGTAAGATGATCCATGATGTCGATCAGGTAATTAGCCATGTGTTCCTGTTTGGGAGAGTGCAGTTGGCGAAACAACCCTTTGGAACCAATGAGTGTTTGTTTTCAGAATAACGGGCTGATGCACAAATGGACTTTCTGTCCAATGGGACATTAATGGGCCGTTTGCAGCAATTGTCAGTCCCCCATAGGGCCACACCTATCTCCACACACTGTGTTTTTCCATCAGTTGATGAATGAATGAATCAATCAATCAATCAATCACCAGTGAAATGTGATGCCATCAGCTCCTTGAAGTTGTGCTCTTTAATTTAGTCCTTTTTTGCCTCTTCTTACATTGATGGCTGTTCCTTTATGATTGAACTGTTGCTAAGCCCCGCCCTCGAATGCCATGAGCCAATCACATTTTATGCTACTACACAATGCACTCTGACATCTTGCTTGTAGACCCCCTTAAGAAAGCAGTTTTATTTAAATGTATGCATTTATAACTTTTTTAAAAAATTCATATGATGTGCAAATGCAACACTGATACGAGGTATCCTGAGAGGCTTGAGAATGAAGTGTATTTTATCCCGTTCCCCAAACCTCACATAAACAGAGCGAAGTGTCTTCTTTTGGATTAAGCTGTATGAAAGACACAGTAAAGAACATAAAGAAGATCCTTGATGAGTGACTAGCAGCAAAATGCCACGCTGACCACCAAGACTTGCAAAATACACATAAGAGCATAAATTTAACACAAATTTAGCGAACCGGACAAAGATTCAGTGGAAATGTCTGCACCTTTGTTTTGCACAAAACAATAAAAGCATCAACTTCTGACCCTGCAACCCACACAACACCGTTAACATTGCATGTGATGTTTTTTTTTGGTGGGGCTTTAGCCATTTTAATGCAGGGATCACTTCCCAGCCAAAACAAGTTCACTCCTCACACTATTTATAAGAGGATGCTGCTGATTGGTTTAAACGGAATACAAACAACCCAAGGCGTTTTCTTCCTTCGTGTGAAATTATGGTCGTCCAGCCAGAAGTGGGTCTGACTGGACCAGAATAGATATGGGTTTCAAACCAGGAGTATAAAATGTGTGATTCCACGTTTTATTCAGGTTATTGAATAAGATTTTGAAGCTAAGACAAACCACATGTTGTCTTTCAGAGCCTCAAACCTTAAATTCTTTTGATTTGATGTCATTCTGCACAAGTGATTTCGTGATTGCTTTGACAGGGTTGCAGAGGCAAAGGTGGGAGTCTGTTAAAGGTGCATTATGTGAGTCATCAGTCATAAATAAGGCCACTCATAAACCAAAAATACCGCCGGTCAAAATAAGGCTGCTATCTTCCGATCTTCACTTTTATAGTTTTATTGTATGGAGCACTTTGTGTTATAGCTTTGCTTGTATGAAAATTCATTGATTGATTGATAAAAGGTTCTCATTGAGGGTTGATGAGTTTTTGTTTTTAAGACCTGCCATCTGTCTGAGCCAGCAGTGTTAAAAGACCATTTGAGCTCCACCTCATTTTGGGTTGATTCTGGTCAACAGGAGGACTTACCAACCTGGATTTCTTCCTTCGTCTTCCTCTCCCACCAGCCTGAATACACACACATGAAAAAGACAAATACACACAAATGGTCGCATTCATTACCAGCACTTGCCAACACTTACAGCACACACATGCTTCTTCTTGTTATCCATGCCTGTATGTCTGTCAGTAGATTTTTTTTAACAGCTGTGCTGCTGAAAAGCAAGCAATTTGCCCAGGGTTATTTGGATAGGCCCTCCATCCACAGCTGGGAACTCAAGGCCCCTGGTGGTTTCATAATGAGGCGTCTATTGATTTTGGGTTTTCCATTAGAAGTGCTGGATGAATTCCATTTCATTTAGCTGCTTCTCAGATGGCTCAAATGAAAAAATGGCCAAACCAGAGTCATTGTTTATTACATGTGGAGGAAACACTGGAGCTCCTGTTTTAACATAACCAGAATGAGGAGGCTTCTATGTGTAAAATGCCTTTTAGAAATAGAACCTTTTGACTGGATATCTTTTCTGCTCATCCAAGTTTAGCAGTAGTACAAATTACCATTACTATTGTTATTATTATGGTCGGAATTTAGGTCAGCATATAATTATTTTGTTTCTTTTTTCCAATTCACAAATTAGTACCAGCTTTAGCTATTTCACAAGACGTTCTTTATTATTCCAAAGCTAAAAACACTTGTTAAAAAAGAGATTTACCATAGGCTGAATGTGTTATAGAACAACCTCATTACTTATTACAATTTAGAACTACCTCCTTTATTCGCAACAGCTAAACCCCAAAGAGATGAAATCCAGGAATGTATTCAGCTTCCCGAACCATTTAAATTGACCACAAAATGAAACAATGACAGAAACGATCCGCAGTACTCAGATCTCTCACCACCCTTACCTACACCTTCCATCTCATCTCATTATAACAGCAGCTCCAAAGACAAAGCCTCATGTTATTATGGGTCATTTGTATGCAGCAGCACTTTGATTATTGGCAGCAATTTTTGGACTTTTTCATCCTTTAAACACGTTCCCTCGTCTTTACAGATTACTACATCCTTGAAAACAACTCTCTGCTGAAGGCGGCCTTAAAGTACAAAAGGATCCAGCTGACTGACTTCAGAACTGTTCAGATGGAACATTTTGGTGAGAATAATGTGTTGGTTTCTATACCCTTATTGTGATTCCTAAATGAATTGGTGTTACAGTTGCTCATTTTTTCTTTTGACAGATTTACCTTTGAAGATTTCCTACCCACCAGACTTCTCAGAGTCCCGTCACTATGGACTATTGTTGGTGATGTACGCACCATTTGTAGTAACACATTATACTGCAGGATATGTCAGACTGCAGACTGATAAATTCTATTTCTGACATCTCTTACAAACCATGGTCTACACTGTTATCCAAGGAGAATGGAGAAAAGATAATGTATGTGTAGCGTGTAGTCAAAGCCTGGTGTATTTGCTTCCTGTGAGCCCCATTGTTGTCCAAGAACTGGAAAAACACATCAATACTGTTGCACTGCTCTGTTAGTACCATGGACACACACAATTTATTTTCACTCAATCCCACATACACGGTCCTGCTGCTGTAAATACTCACTGAAACATTAATTGTGTATTAATCCACACCTGGAAATAGTCCCCTACAAATATAATATTTTTGTGTATTTTCTATGATATTTGCCTTTTTTTAAAAAAGTAAAGTATGTGAGATGTTTCAACACGCACTCATTCTCAGTCATCAAATACCAAAGCTGTTTCAAGCCTCTAGGTGTCTCAGGGATACATGGGGAACTCTTTAGCATTGATGACATACAGCTGAAATATATTGTAACACATGGTTAATGTTGTGGAACAGCTGCAGCTAAATTTAGGTAACTAAACCAGTTGGTTCAGTACAGAAAGATGATAATGCTTTGGGTTGAAACAAGTACTTTTGTCACAAACATCACATAACATAACATTACATAACGTAATGTGACATAATATGACATGA
Source organism: Plectropomus leopardus (assembly GCF_026936395.1). Lineage (NCBI taxonomy): Eukaryota > Metazoa > Chordata > Actinopteri > Perciformes > Serranidae > Plectropomus > Plectropomus leopardus. The sequence goes on from NC_142185.1 coordinate 5,095,164, forward strand.
CATAACAAGACATAATGTAATGTGGCATAACATCAAGTAACATGATGTAAAGCAACATGATTTTACTAGGGCCGGGACTCGATTAAAAAAATTAATCTAATTAATCAGAGGCTTTGTAATTAATTAATCGAAATTAATCACATTTTAATCGCATATATCTACGCTACCATCCGCCCACTTTTTAAAACAAAATTTCCCATCCATGGGGCCAACCAAAGCAGTCTCATCTGCTTCTTCGTTCATTGTTGTTGTCTGTAGCATGGATGGTCTGAAGTCATGAACGGTAGGTGGTGCGCTAGTATAATCGGTCCCCCGGAAACTCATCAAGTGAGAAAGGTTCCGCGGTGCAAAAATTGGTGTGATTAAAATGCGTTAATTTTTTTAACGCATTAATTTTTGTGTAATTAATTAATCGTGATTAACGCGTTAAAGTCCCGGCCCTAGATTTTACATGACGTGAAGTAACTTAATGTCATGGAACATAACGTAACTTAATGTGTTGTGACGTTAAGTAACGTATTTTCAGGGAACGTATCATAACATGTTGTGACATAAAGTAACGTAATGTTGTGTTGTGTTGTAAGGTAACGTCATGTCAAGGAACATAACACAACATAACAACATAATTTAACATGTTGTAACATAAAGTAACGTAATGTCAGGAAACATTATTTCACGCATTGTGACATAAAGTAATGCAACGTCAGAGACCATAACATCACGTAATTTAACGTGTTGTAACGTAAAGTGGTGCAACGTCAGGGAACAAAACATAACGTTACATAATGTGTTTTGGTGTAAAGTAACGTAATGTCAGGGAAAATAACTTCATGTAACTGAATGTGTTGTGATGTAAAGTAATGTAATATCAGGGAACATAACCTAGCGTAACTTAGTGTGATGTGACGTAAAGTAACACAATGTCAAGGAACATAACGTAAGGTAACTGACTTTGTGACATATAGTAACGTAATGTCAGGGGGAACATAACATGTTATGATGTAAAGAAACATAACATAATGTAAAGTAACTTTATGTAACGTAACCTTCCTAAAACGTCAATTGACCGATATCAGTGCGTGTTGACTTTTTGAAACTGAAATGATTGATTGTCATAAGCTCAAGCTGTCTGAATTTGGTTTTTGGGCTTCTCCAAGTTCTCCTTGTTTGCATGTGGTGTGCTCTGTGCAGTGACAGTGCCCCTGGTGGTCAGGCGGTGAGCGACCGCTACTCTCTCAGCTGGGACTCAGTGCTGGTCAGCTCAGACAGCGTCATCGTGGCTCGTCTGGACGGCCGAGGCAGTGGCTTCCAGGGTCAGAGGATCTTGCACGAGGTTCACCAGAGACTGGGAACGGTTGATGTTCAGGACCAGATCGCAGCAGTAGAGTATGTTACCTTTATTCCATTTTAAATTTCGTACTTCCAAATGACAAACTTACTCAAATCAAATCCAAAACCCCTGAACAGGAGCTGCTTTTAACTAGTATGAATCTTATTTGTTTTGTTGTGTGAGTTGGTGTTTGTCTTTAATTGTTGCAACTTTTATATTTCTTAGGCTGCTGTCTTGGCCAGGCTTCCCTTGAAAAAGAGGTCATTGTATCACAACGGGACCGACCTGGTTCAATAAAGGCTAAATAAAATTTAAAAAATTGAAAAATCAAAGAAATACTGGCCAACTTTGAGCATAGTGTTTTGAAGTAACAATACTGAAAATATGGTGTTTTTATGGTTTACCAATTGCAGCTGCTGCTTTCTTTCCAAACACAATTGTGATTGAAATTTGTGCTGCTTTCTTTTCATTCCTTGAAGGTGCAAACAAAGAGAATAAAACTGGCATTGCTTTTGTTTGCAATCTCTTTTCATGCATCTTAATTGACTGCACCTGTCAATGTGGTACTAAACTCCCCTATTAGATGTTTCTCTGCTCTCATGTCCCTATTTCTCCTGCAAGAAATGTTTCTCTATGCTCCAGCTGGGTTTTCTTTTAATTTCCAGCCAATTTTCAGCCGATTTCATAGTATTTCACAAGTTACTTCTTGATTTCACTTGTAAATTGCTGCTTGAGACATTAAAAATTTAGATTACAGCTTTTGTAGAATACTGTAATAAAGGAATATTTCATCCCCAGATCACCATTTGTGTACCAGTTTCTCAACATATGTTATGATGAATTCTTGAAGAAAATGTTTTTTTTCCACGATGAACAAGGAATCCAAAAAAGGATAAAGTGATAAATTGAAGTCATAGGGGTCCACGTTTAACACCAGCAAGAATACTGTATGTCCCAACATCCGTTAACAAACTCTCACACAACTTGTGCAGTATAATCCAAGTCCCAAGTATCTAGTTGTTTTCTCAGTACTTCCCAAACAGGCGTTTCAAATGGGGAACTGTGCTGTAAGTGCAAATCATCAGTGCTGTCTGGAGCCAGACTCCATTGACCAAAAACTGTAATTTTATCTCACTGAACACAGGAACTGCTGGTGGACCACTGCCTCAATCAGTTGGTTAGTTTGTTGTTGTGTAAACGTGGCATTTAAAAGGGTTCGCTCGGATTCACCGAACACACATGTTGACACTAACTACTAATCAATTACTTTAATTTACCGGCATTATCTTTGCAAATTTAATGGAACACAGGGTGAGTAATTGCTACATGAATGGTCATAGGGATGATGTAATGTAGGTTTAACCATACTATACATGTGATCAGTCACATGATTATTTGAAAATTGCCCCAGATGCTTATTCAATGCATCACTGTCAGCAGGAGTGAGTCATTTAATAACTGTGTCTTGTTTTTTACTTTTAGCACAGACCTTTTTTTATTCCACTAACCTGAAGCTGCAGCTCACAGTGGGTTGCCAGAGAGATTACAGCAACCTTAATTCAAAAACAAATCAGTCCCATTAAACCACTCATTACTTTGCATTTGATTAGCAAACATCACTGATGTGCTCAAAAGTAACAACTCCACCACCACAATCTTTGGTGTGGATCTTTTGCAACTAGATGATTTACAAAAAAGCACAGATTCTACAAAATTTGAAACACAGCTACTCTGATTTTTGTACAACTACACAGTAAACACAGAAATAAAAACAAGTCATATAAAAGTAAAAGCAGAAATTTTAGCTAGATTAATCATATGAACACTGTAAATAATAGCTAATGTGGTGTCTTTTTTGTTTGTTTTCTTTTTTTAATTCCAGATTCATGATGAAATTTCCATATATTGATCGGACACGGATAGCAGTATTTGGAAAGGTGAGCCCATTTTTTTGTTTGTTTTTTTGCCATATACATATTACGGTCGCTGATGCTGAGCAAAATCCATTTCAAGTATGTAGATTTGGAGAAGTATTAAAAGCTTCTTTTGTTATGTTACATGTTTGGTTTTTATATTCTATCAAAGCAGTATTTTTAGAGTTCTAACTGACCAGTATTTTTTCCTCAGCAGCAGTTTGTAGGGTTTGAGTCACAGGTTAATAATTGATCTGTTGATCTGATCAGAACTGATCAAGTGAGATGAGTGGATGAAAGGTGCAGCCACTGTTGGGTGTGAAAGCAAACTTTTAGACCCAGCACAACTCACTTTTACTAATGTTTTGCTGCTTCATCTGTGCCCAGAATAGCACACAGTGAATAGTATATACTATATATTCCAACAGTGCACCTGATAAACACTCCACCTCCAAAAATAGAAAATGTTGCGGTAGATGTTGTAATCTGGGTGGGTGCCCCCAATAAATGAATGTGTTGGAAACTGCACGTAAACATTTTGTAAAACTCTCTTGCATATAAAATTGTTAGTGTGCCATTAGTTAACTTCCGTTGTGCCAGTGTTGGCACACGTGCCCAAGTTTGCCGAGCCTTGCTCTGATTTATAGATCTGCTTTGAATGTTGCATACAGCTCCTTCAAAGTACGAAGAGGCTTTTTTTGTTAGATTTCTAATGAATTTTAAAGCTTGAAGAATTTAACCATCAAAGTTCCATAAATGTTTTTCTTTTTTCGCAGGGTTATGGAGCGTATATAACATTAATGATGCTCAAGTCGACCGACAGCCTCTTTAAATGTGCGTGTGCAATGTCACCAGTGGCAGACTGGAAACTCTATGGTGAGTACAGAATCCTTCAATCCATCAGTCAGTCAGTCAGTCAGACTTAATATGTGTAGCACTTTTCATACAAACACACATGAATAAAAACAAGACGTTGTGATTAAGTGAAGTACTCATTTAAACCAGGAACTGAGGAAACGCTACCACAAGTGAGGCAACACCAAAAGGCAGGCTAAAACCTATAACTAGAAAGATCAAAATAAATAAATAGATAAGTAAATAAATAAAATGATTAAAAAAATAATAGTAATAATAAAAGATAACTAAAATGCTCAAACTGTAATAAGAGGACAATGACAGGATAAAAACACAAAGTAAAATAATAAATAAATATGTCAAAAATAATAAAATGATATAGTAAGTAGTTTGTTTATTTTCATTTTATTTTATTCATATTGATAACACACATTAATCAACATTTCTGTAAATGTGCCAGTGTTAGCCATCAGGCTAATTTTCAACTATAGTCCTTTGGCAAGATGTTTTGAAACCTATAAAATGATAAAATTCACATAACAACAACAGCAGGACACAATAAAGACAGCAACAGCCACAACAAACAGGAACACAAGCCAAGTAAAGCAACGAGAAACAGCACAACACATAAAGCATTTTAGCACAAAATGGCCATGCACGCAACATAAAGCAACAACATATAGCTGTTGTGTACAAATAGTCATGCACGCAGCATGAAGCAATGACACACACTAAGCAAAAGATGCAGACATGCAGAACGACAAGAAACAGCAATAGACCGAAGCAGAGATAGAATACAAGAGCAATAATGTCAACCCTTAATAAAACGTTAAAAGATGCAGTTACAGATTCAAAATGTTCATATGCACTAAAACACAGGCATGCAACACAAAGTTAGGCAGGTTGTCAATAAGATAAATATTTCATACATGCCCATGCAAAGATGGCCGCCTGGTGACGGGCAGTGTTGATTTCAAATGTTCACGTCAGATTTTCCAAAAGCCAGGCCTTGAGCCTTCATGTGAAGGTACGATAGGTGTTACAGTTTCTTATATCAGATGGGAGAGTGTTTCATAGTAGAGAAGCTCTTACAGAGAAGCATGGATGGCTGAAGGTGCTGGACCTGTAAGGGATTACAGTGTGACTCTGCTGTTAGGGTTTTTGGAGCCTGACCAATCAGTGTATTTGATAAGATTTTCCCAACAGAGGAAGTCATGTTTCTCAATAATTTTGCAGTAATGGGTTTTGGGTTTTCTGTGCAGCACTTTGAGAGGCTGCTTGTAAATGAAGAGAATGGGCTTTGGAGTTGTAACTTTTACTTGAGTCCAGCTTGTCATAAAGTATGTTAGGTAGGGAAAATCATTGCATTCATATATAGTTTTGCTGCTGTAGTTGTTAAACAGTTTTGTGTGTACTTAAAATTAGACAGATTGTATTTGGCTGTTTGCATAACCTTTTATACCTGTTCTTTGAAGGACAGGGTGGAGTCAAGACTGATGCCAAGATATTGTTTATTGTCTAATATAAGGACCCCCCAGTCTTCCTGGGGTCCTAAACAACATAACATTACATTACAACAAAAGCAATCTGTAATAATGATAACAATAGTAATCAATAAAATACTAATAATGATAATACAAAAATACAGCTACTTTAACAATAATATTTAAAAGAATAATTCATTCACTATCAATCAACCAATTAAAAAAAAGATATTTAACATGAGAGATAACTTGGATGGTTTCTCCAGACACATAGACTTCCTGATCACAGTCAGTTAAACTCTGAAACACACTTAAATGCTCAATAGTCAATAGAAAAATAAAGTTCAAAAGCCAAACTGAAAAAGGTAGGTCCTGAGTTTGATGTGGACCATAGTAATGAAATGTTGACTACAGTAATGAAAAAATGCCTCAAGATGCATCATGTTGAATTTCTTCATAAATGCTATTTGGCAAGTCAAATGAAAGTGAAAGTCTAAAATTTGACAGCGTGTACTGAAGCTTTGACAAACAGTGAGGTGAATGTGAGCCATGCATGTACAGAGCAGAGTGGAGAGTGTCCTTAACAGTCTTCAGACGACACAGAGGGCCCTCACATCCACACAAGGTGTTATTTCCTCCCCGCTGGAAGCATTTCATTTGGACTCAGGATGACAGGAACTCCACTTTGTTTAGGCACTTAGCTGCAGCTCAAGCTCTGTCTGTTAAACAACGTATCACTTCTCATTTGCACAGCATCAGCGTTCTCGGAGAGATACCTTGGCATGCCATTACGGGATGACAGCAGATATCAGGTGCGTGTTTACCACCTCCCCTCACTTGTTTGCCGTTGATCTTTGAAAGCGGCTTGCCGAAACATCACTAACACACCTACAGTTAAGCTCCCACAGTTAACTGAACACCGCTATCAAACTCAGAGCTGGCGATGCTTCACCTTTTCTTGTGTTTTTTCATGCTCCGTAGGATTTTGTCACTCATCTCTCTTTGGTGACTGTGTGCGCCGGTGTGTCAGATCACATGCCCGAGTTGTTTTTTTTTATAAATATAAGCTGCTGCAAAAGAGTTGCGTGGCTCTCCCAGGACTCCCACAGATGTTAAGCTATCAGAGGTGTTTTCCACAGCGATAGGAAGGAGGCGGTGGCAGAGAACAAAAGTGCTTTTTGCAAGCACATTGTAAACAACCAAACAAGTAATTCACTGCTTTCGATATGCAGCAGCTTTGCATTTCCTATCTGCAGACATTTTATTTCCTCACAACTTACACAAATATTTAAAAAGCCTAGAAAATACTGTCAATGGGAGGTCCTTTATCACTTGAAAATATCAAATTAGAGTGTCTGTGTGTGCGTGTAATCAGGGTGTAATGCAATTTACCACAGTGTCTTTCATTTGATCATATTTCTTTCTTTTTATTGCTTTCTCCGATGCCAGTTAGCATATTTATCTATCTATTATCTCTCCACTTTTTCTGATTTCTCCGCAGTTTTCCAGTGTGCTGCAGAACGTTCAGGCACTTAAGGAGCAGACGCTGATGCTGGTGCACGGCACAGCAGATGGTGAGAGAAAATAAATTGTGATAGAATGAAAATACTGTATCTGTGGTGCATCGCCGCTGAGCATGACGACGCGTGCCGTCCCGCAACGTAATGAGGCAAATGGTTTTTAATCAAAAGATAAAAAGAAAAGTGGGTTATCTAAATTGATGCTGGGATTTCCAGAGCAAAACATTCGCCGGTGAACCATGCATGTAGTATTTGTTGAGGTATTTCCATCCTGCCAGAATCTGATTGTCTCTTCTTTTTCCCCAGTTAGGATTCAGTCTGAATCTTGCTGACATGCTTCGTTTCTTTATTCCCAGCCAACATCCACTTTCAGCATACTGCTGAGCTCGTCAAGAACCTTGTGAAAGTTGGAGCAAACTACTCAATGCAGGTGTGTGTATCGCACAACAACAACACCACCGAGGCACATTCTCAGACTGCGTTTGTAAAAACTGTGATGGAAATGCACATTTTATATAATGCAACACATACAAAACAATGTAAATAATACATTTAGAATTGCCTTAGAGTCAGAAAGCATTGAATCAGCTCAAACACTCAGGCCTGGAAATTATGTGCAAACACTGCTGCTTGGGAGTCAGATTGACCTTATAGATCAGGACAATCACCAAAAACAATCACAGGGGAGTCAGACTGTAGAGAGACGTGGATGTAGAGTAAGTTAAAGGTTTCTAAAGTTTTGGAGTCGAGTTTACCATCTGCAGAAGTCAGTTTGGACTCAACAATGAACTGATTAGTTTTCTTTGGTCAAAGTCACTGTGACCTCACATTTTTCTCATTCTCGTAGACACAATATGTCGAGATGGCTTTTAGGAATTCACCAATCGCTAAGCCCCGCACTTGTATGCCACAAGCCGATCACATTTCATAATTACACAAAGCACTCGGACATCCTGCTCATAGATTTTCCTGCAGTTTTATTTAAATCCATGCAGTTGTAACAATCAAACAAAGTGACAAGTATATATAACCTCATTTATTAAGTCGGCAACATTGTGTATAACGTCACCTTGCAGTCGCACAGACGCTGTCGTGATGGCCAACTTCAGCTTCCTAACGTTAGCTCATCATGTCATCTGTTCACTTTAGTCTTAATATTTTTGTCCTTTGACAGTTGGACATCATTGCTGACTGTAGCAGAAGGTTGTAGTTAAAGCCCAGTCAAGTGAAAACCATTAATGTTAACTTAATGTTACAAAGAAAGAAAAGGCTGGCTAATGCTAACACCACAGCAATGTGAAGACCCTTTTAAATACTTCTGTGTGAAATAAGGAGCTTCTGTCGCCAAAAGTCCTGTATAGCATCACTGGATGTCTTTGACGCTGACTTCTGCCATTGTTAGTTTAGGTAGCGCACTGATGGAGTGGGGCTTAGCGATAGGTCAGTTATGTTTTGATATAATTCAGATTATCTGTTCATCTGTCCGTCCCATTCTTGTGAGCGTGATATCTCAACAACACCTTGATGGAATGGATATAGTAATGAACTGATTAGATTTCGTGGTCAAATGTCAAGGTCACTGTGACCTTTGCCTTCTATAAGAAATAATGATGGATAGTGTGGTGGTTGCAATGGAAATAAAGCTGCTAATGTTTTGAACATCCATCATCATGCTTCTTGGAGTGTTATCACCAGAGAAGAAGTCACATAACATCACTCAGTGGAACTCTTCTGGCAATTGTGTTTTATCGACATTTCGAAAATTTTATTCAAAAGTTTTCTGCAAATCTATAATGGAAGCCCGTCTATTGTTCGTTGAGCACATATTTGCAGTATCGTAAAATACAGTGTGGCACACAGCTGCAGTGTGTACATCCCCTTATTCAGTCCCAAAGCTCTGTCCACTAATTTACCTCCCTTCCAACCGACAGATCTACCCAGACGAGGGCCATTTCCTGTCTCAGCAGAGTCGCCAACACCTCTACGCCACACTGACCAGCTTCTACAGGGAGTGTCTGAAGGAAGAGTTACTACCGCTGCCGGATGATGAAGAGGAGGAGGAGGAATAGGCGGGAGGCTTTGAGGGTCAGACCTTTGGCAGAGCTTGAAGAATTTTGCTAAAATCCGTCAAGGCCTTTCACATTTGGACCAAGTGTTTCGCTGGACATGGATACTGGGTTAGAGCTGCTAAAGCTCTTAAAGTGAGTGTGAGTGTGTGTTTGTGTGTGTCTGTGTGTATGTGTGTGTGTGTGAGCACTACTGTGTGACTGTGTATGCCAGTGTATAAATGTGTTGACAAGATAACAGAAGGACACGACAGTGACGCTCGCATTGCCAGGACTTGAGGCGGGAACTGCCCTCTAGCATAAAGTCATCAGTTTCGGGACGCTCCGTTTCTTGGCAAAGCGCACGGAAGACCACCTTCATCCTCTGCAGGCTCTCTGGGCTGCAGTCATCCACAAGTGCATGGTTCTTTTTTTACCCTCGCGGCTTCACTCATTCTGCCATGTTAGTCTCCTTTGTGCTAGCACTTGGGAAGAAAAGAACACAGATGTACACTTTTGATCTCACCTCTCCTTTGGTTGTCGTATCGTTGCACAAGGAAATGCTCCAGTCGTCTGCGAAAATGTTTAGTCACGCAAGTTCACCACAACAGAGCCGATCCTGAATAAGTGCTACTTCCTGCTGAAAAAAACCCTCCTCCATCGCCCTCCCTAACTGAAAACAGTCTTTATAGGTCACACTTTATTGTACAGGGGTCTTGTGTAGACATGTACAATGCCTTATGAGGTGCAACATACTGTATTATTACTTGCTGGCAGTCGTAGTCATCCATTAGCAGTGTCATGTTAACCTATGTCAACTCAGGTCCTCGAGACACAGCATTGCAGTCAGTTTAGTATTACTTACAACGCCATGTCAGCTGTATGGTCATGGTTAAGAATTATATATGATGATAATGGATATTGGCCATACGGTTATTTCAGTTTCAAGCTACACTGCAACTTCTCCATCTTAATATGTCATTCTTGTTTTCCTAAAATCTGGTGTGTTTCCTAAAAAGGTGTGAGATGATTTTTTACAGTGAGGCTCCACCTGATTCTAGAGCTTTCTTGAAGTTGATAAACATTTTCCTCTATTTCTTATAGTGGACCTGTGGGTCAGTGCACAACAACATTTCAGAAAACAAAACAACACTACAGTATTTACCAAAACACTGCATTTCTCAGAACAAAACATTTCCCAAAAATACTGCAACATTTCAGAAAACACTACAACATTTCCAAAAAACGAAACATTTCCGAAAACAAAATAACATTTCCCAAAACACTGCAACATTTCCCCTAAAAAAACATTTCCCCAAAACTACTACATTTCAGGAAACACTGCAAAACTTTCCAAAACACTACATTTTCCAAAACACTGCAACATTTCAGAAAACAACACAAAACATTGTTGAGACTCAAACTGGAAAGGGTAGGTACTACTGGGCAATGACTGGATGCACTGTCTGTCAGTCTGTGACAAACAGAAGCACTTCCTCCTCTGTTTGCTTCCCAGTACACTGGGTGCTTTGCAGCACATTGCTGCCGCTCACAGGTCGGAAGTAAAAGATCAATTAAAACTTAATGTATTCCCAAAAGGAAATTACAGTGCAGCACTCTGCAGTGTGCAGAGCTGCTACCTTGCGGTTCTGTTTTGCCAAACTTCTGGTTTATGAGAGTACTTTTACCATAAAGAGAGCGGCCAGCACCTGCAGGTGAAATGTCGTAGTGTTTTGACCCTCAGGGCCACAGTAATTTCGAGATATGCTCTCACTTCAACAAACGAATACTCAATAAAATGGGTGTACTAAGATGGACAATTTTCCAGTGTCAGTAAGGTGTTTGCATGTCTACAGGGAATGTGTCAAGTGTTGTCACATTTTGTACAGTACAATACAGCAGAGTGTGTACATAAATATATTTTTGAGATGTCAGATCTCATAGATAGTTTAGTCTATGGGGATGGATTGATTTGACCTGGATGTCTTGTACATTTTATTTTCCAGTTTTCCTTTCAGCTGTTGATTTTCTTCTTAGGATGGATTTTGTAATGCTTGTTCTTGTTCCTTTTGCTGTTTTAAAGGGGGAAGGGTAGGGTCGAGGTTTTGGGGTTATTGTGATTGTCCTCTAGTGATGATTATAAATAAAAACGACTATGAAAAAAAAAAAGAGTTATGCTGATAAATAGTGCACACGTTAGAGCGGAGAACCAGATCAGCTGCCTTTATTGGAGTACTGATTCAGATTTCAGTTTGGTTTTTCAAGCTTGGGACTCACATTAAAGAGAAGTTATGGTGTTTCATGGCCTAAGGGCACCTACATTAGTTACTCAGCTTGAGAGATGTGCTTGTCTCGAGTGCTCGTCGCTGTCTCAACACTGCATGTCTGCGTACATTAATCAGTCTCTGCGCTCAGCGGCCTTGGTGGCTGAGCAGATGTGAACTCTGCTGAGGGACAGAAACTCTTCAGTCTGCAGCATCTCAAGCTGTCTGCGCACATGAGCCTCTTATCCAGTCCATGGAAAGTTGTTGTTGTATTTTGAGGGAAAAAAATATCAGCTTTGACTCCACTTATGCAAATACATCTAACTCGCAAATACTCACAATAATGCAAGCTAAGAATAAAAGTCAAATGTCGTTGGCCACCCAGGACTTCTAATAAGCAGACGCATCACATGACAGGATGGGTTGGGGTATATACAATATCATCATAAAGACCAAGAAAAGTGTCATGCATCGGTGTGTGATCAGGATATTAAACACCCAAAATGACCAGTTTAATGCAAATGTAGATTAATGCAGATTACAGTTGTGGTTTGACTTTAAGGCAGAAACAGTGATGAATTGTTAAACATTTGGGGAAATATAATTATTTGCTCTGTTAAAGCTACAGTCAGCAGCTGGTTAGCTGGCTGAGTGGATAAAGCAGGCACCCCATGAATGAAGGCATTGTCCTTGCTGCAGCGGCCTCTGGTTCGACTCCTGCTCGAGGCCCTTTGCTGCACTCCCTCTCTCCCTTTCACGCTATTGATCTGTCCTGTCTAATAAAGGCTAAAATGCTAAAAAATAATCTTAAAAAAGGGGTGAAACAGCTAGCCTGGGCCTGTCACCAAACAGCAACTTCTGGGGGTAAATACAAAAAAAAAGCCAATGCAGAAGTGCCAAAAAAAACATCAATCCTCTTAGACCCCCAATGTTAAAATGCCCAGCTTTACAGCAGAAATAAACATGTATAAAGGCTCGTACACAAACAATTTTGGTCTCTGTTACTGATTTCAGCATTCTTTAACAATACAGGGGACTGAATTTTTAGTTTAACTCACCTGTTTACATTTTATATAAAGTCATAAAGCCACATCCCGCATTTGGTTAGCTCCACCCCTCACTTCTCCACTGCTTCAACTTCTCGTCCAAATAAGGTCACTTCTGGGTACACAATGCTGAACTCGTCACTCGTGTGTACTAAATAGTCAACACTTTGACTATCATTTCTTTGATCTGCTCAAAAACCAAACTGCAAAAAAAACAAATGTTGTGATTTTACATTATGTTCCAAACTATTTTTTTGCTCAGGAGCGGTCACCTTAAAGTTGCCAGGCAACCAGAAGTCCAGAAAGTCACTACTCCCTGCAAAGAAGGTATTCCCACACATACACAACTGTCCTGCTGTGTTCCTAACCAGCAACTACTTTCGCAAATACTCTTAACTAACTATTATGTGCTTTTTACTTAAAGGATAATTTAAGTATTTTTCAAGACTGATGTGAATAACAATTTTTTAAATTGGTTCACTACTGAGGAAGAGGGCAGCAGCCGCGCAACTCGCCGCAATGTAAACATAGGGGACAATTTAACCGTCTCGTCTCGTCTTATCTGGTCAGGTCCAGGTTGAAAGACGCTGAAGTTAAACTTTAAGCATGTGATGTGGTTCTAAATCAAGGGCTTCTTGCAGACACATGGAATTTTATTGAGCTCGTCAATATCTGCAGAATGATAATGATGAAATCAATTTAATTGTAGACACTCAAATTCTCATTAAATTTGGTCACATTATTAGTCTCTACTGCCGTTTCCAAAGTCAGAAATTAACTTGCACCTGCACAGAATGTCAGTTGGATCATCGGGTCAAAGGCGTTTGCGGCACAGAACCTGAGTGTTTTTCACGGACCAATGTGGCGTTTCCCAGCACCGTTTGAACCACTGATCCTGGGCAGTTTTCACCTAACTGTCCTTTCCTTTCCTGCAGAATTTGTGCCTCCAAAAGTGGTTGTTTGAAGCCAAAACATGATATTTTCCTAACCAGAAGCAGTCGGTTTTTCTGCCTAACCCTTCCACATGTTCATCACAAAAAGTTTATTAGTTAATTTGAGATCCAGCCAGCTGACTGCTTTACTCCAAACTCTCTGATTTCTGAATGTATTTCTACAAGAACAATGCACATTAATCAACACCCTCATAAATGTGCTGATGTTAGCTAAAAGCATTGTTTGTGACTGCTGTCCCATGTTAAATTAGCCATTAACTGATGAGATTAGACTAATGCTGTAATTAATCAGGATTTTTTTTTCTCCATAGAGTCAAATCTGATCTGTTGTTTAACCCTTTGAAATCTGGAGCGACATCACTTTTTTTCTGCTGCTTTCCAACACCTTTCACAAGTATTTAACCTTTTTAATCAGCTCAAATGCAAATTTCTTCTGCTTTTAACACAATTCAGCCCCATATTTTAGCCCATAAACTATTCACAAATTTTAACCTGTGTCTTGGCATTGTTGGTTGGATTTTAAACTTTCTTGTGGACAGATCCCTGTGTGTCCAGGTGAATAGCTCTCTGTCTTATTCACTTTTCTCCTCCACTGGTTCCCCGCAGGGCTGTGTCCTCTCGCCGATTTTATATCTTCTGTACATTGATGACTGCAGAAGTTCCCATCCAGGAAGACATATTCTGAGTTCACAGATGATACGGTAAGTCTGCTACAGGGGGAGGACACAGCACCTGGACCAGTGGTGGATGATTTTAAGGAATGGTGTGATAACTCCTTTTTAAAACTGAATGTCGCCAAAACCAAAGATATGTGTATAGATTTTAGAAGGAAGATAGATCCACCAATTTTAACAGTATTGAAAAGGGTGACAGTGGAGCGCGTCCAAAGTTATAAGTACCTGGGTGTTGTCATTGACAATAAGTTGTCATTCAGTGAAAATACAGATGTACTTTGTAAAAAATCACAGTGGCGACTGCATTTCCTCCGGAAGCTCAACCAGTTTGGGGTGCGTAGCAAGTTAATGACGATTTTTTACAATTCCATGGTTGAATCTGTCCTCACCTTTGCCATCATCACCTGGTTTAGTAGTCTTTCATTAAGAGAAAAAAAGAGGTTAGTACACATTGGTAAGGTTGCAAGTAAAATCATTGTTATCAAGTTACCTGATTTGTCTCAAACCTTTTATAAGAGAGTAACATCTACAGCTCAAGACATCTTTCAGTGCCCTGAGCATCCTCTGCACGCTAAGTTGAGCTCCTACCCTCTGGCCGGAGGCACAGACTGCCAAAGCCAAGATCCAGCAGGATGGAAAATTCCTACATCACTCAAGCCATTACACAACTAAATCTTAGAAATGATCTATCATGATGCTTTTCATGTTTCACTGTGGACATCTGACAATGGTTGTAAGGACAGGTTTACTTTCAGTGTCCTTTAATTTATTTTTGCATTTATGTATGTCACTGTTTCTTATGGCCAACTCTGTGTGATTGTTTATTTTGTGTTTTGTTTAACCTGACTGCAAGGCAAATTTCCCTTAGGGGACAATAAAGTTGAAAGCTGAAGTTGAAGTATTAGGAAAAATTGGCTTGATTTCTTTCAAGGGAAAAAAGGCCATGAGAAACTTTTTAAGAATTACATCACACATTTAAAGAAGTTAGTAGATTTAGAAAACTGTTTTTAAAAAGCAAGGGAAGAATGTCTTTGGAAAACAGAGAAAAGCTACGAAAAATGTATTTATAATAACATGATTAAAATTGTGTTATGAAGTGATTATAATTTTCAAACACCTTTTCCAGGTAATTTCCTTGTTTTGTTGTTTGCTTTTTTACTTTTATTTTCTTAACTCATTTTTAGGTAATATTTTTGTAGTTTTTTGTTTTGTTTTGTTTAGTTGTTTTTTTTTTTTTTACAAATTTCTAACTGATTTTTGAGTCAAGTCTTTTTTGCTGCTTCTTGCCTCCTTCCCAGGTTTTTGAAGGACATCAAGCCAATTTGCACAGGGTTCAAATGGTTAACTAATGAGATTAGACTAATGGCATTATTAATCAGGCTTTTTCTTTTCTGTTGTTTAATATCGTCAGAAAATTATTTTCTTCTCTGCTGCAACTAGAACACCAAAACAGCTGTCAACTGTAGTTCTTGTGTTGGATGCACATCTCAGGTAAATACCTAAAGACTGAGCCAGTCGTTCTGGGATATCTCACTGTGTGATGTTGCTAAATTGAATGTTAGATTATTTTAAACAGTTGAGTGAAAGTCTTTCCTGTTTGTACTCAGCTCAGCTCCCAGCAGGATAGACTTGCTGTCACACTTTAATGCGAAACACTTGAACATACACTTATTTGCCTTCTTCCTGCGAGTGAGATGAGAGGGCTGATATCAATCTCATGTCTGCGTGTCAAGCACAGAGCTGGAGTCAAGATGTGTTTAGCTTATCTAAGAGATGTTAAATAGACTATTTATGGGTTTCGGGGGATGTTAGGCACTGGAAATGAAGCTTAACGTTTCAATCAGACATTCTGTCTTCCTGCTTATTTATTATTTAAATTACCCCTGTCTCTCTTCTGTCACCGACCCAACCTCAAACTCAATCAGCGGACTGAGAATCCAATTTTTTTCCCCCACAGCTTTATTTATCAAAAAAATTTGTACAAAATAAGTCAAACCACAACACAACTATACATGAGAGCACTAAAAAATCAATGAAGATAATAATAATCAGTAAGTATAAAAATTAATACATAAACCAATACAGATATGTTTTTATAATAATCTAAAAATGGGGTGCCTTTTTGTTATTTGTGCAAGGAAAGCATTGAATTAAATTCAATCAAGAAAAGACTAAAAGAGGGATGTGGACCTACAAAATGTTTGTTTGTGGATACATGATTCAAATATGCATTACTTGTATTATCGTTATAGCCAATGATATATTTGAGGGTAGAATCATAAGTGATGTTATAATTGTTTAAACACGACAAGTTAAATTAGTCCAAAGATTCCTTTGAGTTCTGCGTTAGTGACGGCCAGAGCACTTTTTGTTTATTCTAACCCTTTTTGTTTATTCTAACCCTTTTTGTTTATTCTAACCCTTTTTGTTTATTCTAACCCTTTTTGTTTATTCTCGTGCACTGGTGACGGCGTCCAGTGTAATGACGTAGGCACGTCCGTGCGCGCTCCGGTCAAAGCCTTTCCAGTATGGCCGGAGGTGAGTCGTCGTTGAGCAGAGCTCTGCTAAAATAAGTTGTTTAACGTTAGTATCCATTGTTTTAACGCGACCGAACAGTTGTGACTTGTCTCGTGTAACATCTGATTCGTCTTGTGAGAGTCCTGATGAGTTTTGTGTTCGCTAATTTCAGTTTTTAATGAGTTTAGCGTCGCGACGTGAAGAGCTAACGCTAGCATGCTAAGCTAGCTTCTGTTGTTGATGCCCTCAACCAATCACAGCAGCGTGCAGTTTGGGCTCATTTTTAACATGAAGAACTTCAACTTTATGTGCCTGCACCGTTACATGTAGTAATTGTATAGACTGCACCCGCGCAAATCAAATGTTTAAGTATTTAGCACAAATGTCCAGACCTCTTTTTAAATCAACCCAAATGCAGTTATAACATCAACGTGTCACAAAACCTACATTTGTTTAACCACTTCAATTCAGTTCAGTTGAAGCTGGGAGAGAAATGGTATTAAGAGCTGAATGTAGGCTACTGCATGTACGAGATCTCAGGGCACAAAGATGAGCGTCACTGCCTCCTAACCCAGTGATACTGGCTGGGTTTAACTCCCGTAATGTAGTTAGTTACTTACAATTTGAGGTAGCTTTACTTGGGTAATTCCATTGGACTATGTTATACTTCCACTTCATTACATTTCATTGTGAAATAATGTACTTTCTAGTCCAATAGATTTATTTGACATTAATTTATTCACTTTTCATGGAGATTTAAGTCATTTGTTCACTGTTAATCTCTCACCTTTGTCATTGTAATGTCGCTCCACACTGTAAATAATAAACTCTTTCTCCACTTCTTTAAGAAAAGAATCCAACTCTGCAGAGTAATCACATCTGATCAGGAGTGATGCAGACAGATCATAGACTGTATGTAAAGATACTGATATTAAACACAGTCTGTGAGACTGATAAACAGAAAAATCTGCCAGAAATTACACGCTGCTGTGATTGGCAGATTCTGCTGTGAGCATCTGATGACGTGCAGTGGAGATCCCGCCCCCCTCCATCCGGATGGTCCCCTCTAGCATCAACTGTAACCACGGCTTGGCCTTCACTGTTTGATGTTGCCATTTTGTTCCTTATCAGGGGATCTGAGCCTGACCGCCGCCACTGCACACACAGTTCATTGATGTCCCTCTGCTTGTACCACAGGTATGGAGATAGCTTTATGAAGATGTTTTCTTTTCCATATACTGGAACAAACGTTCAGCTATTTTAGCTATCAAACATTAAGGGATGTCTGTTAGGAATTTTAAAGAATCTGTTTCACATGTTTAATTATGAAATTCTAGTTTTGTTCATGAAAAATAACAAATTTGGGTCCTCTGGTATTTAAATGACATTGACTCGCTCAGTTATTCAAGGTTTATATAATTTAAGTGGAATTTCTTTTGAAATATGTATTTCTGTAATTTTAGAGAAGATAGAGAAGAGTTCCTGTGTAAAGGAGCAGTGGCTTATTTTTTTGTAAATTAAGTTATCGGTGTGAAATTGTTTATTAGTTAGGAGTTATCTGCAATGATTTATGACATGTTTACAAAATGTGAATTGATAAGAGCAGGAACAATTTTCAAAAATCCTGGTGTTTTTTTTTTTGTTGTTTTGGGTTTGTCTGTCTGTTATAAAGCGGCGCATTGCGACATTTGCTAGCAGCATGTGTGGCACCAAACCTGGGTGTTTTTTGCATTTCCCAGCTGTGTTTGGCCACAGAACCTGCGTATTGCCATCGATGCAGCATGGCATTTCCCAGCAGTGCTTGAGCCAGCAAACCTGGGTGTATTACCAGACCCACCCTGGTTTCCCAATGGCTTTTTGGCCACCAAACATGAGCATTTTATGCTATAACACAACATTTTCCTTACCAAAACCAGCTGTTTTTGTGTCTAAACCTAACCACACTCCACCACAGCATTGCTGAGATGCATATTTTCAACATATTGGCAGATACAAATGTAAAATCTGTGGCTTGCAGAAACGTACAACATTTTTCTGGCGATGAGGTTGCTGGATCAATGTTTAACTCTTCGTGTATGGCATCACTTAAACAACAATATTGCAGCAGGCTGTGGCTTTGACTTGAACGTAGCTGCAGGATACTGTCTGTCAGTGCTGTTACCTCCAAGCATTGTATGTCAGCAGCGCACCATCAGCACTTTTAAATCAAGGCGGGCTGTGTTGTATCAGATACGACTCTAAATAAAATCCTCTTTTCATGGCTTTGTCCTCTGAACAGAACAACACACAAACAACACACACACAACACACACACAACACACACTGTCTTGTTTAACAATTTATTTCAGCATATAAATTATCCCAAATATACAAATGTCAGTATAGATGCAGTTTGACAGAATTAAGCGAGTGCAGAGGTGTGAGCAGCACAGGATCATGGTCCCAAAATAATAATAAATGTATCTGGCTTGCTTCATCCTACTCAGAGAAGGACATGTTGACCATACAGTTTTACAGAGTCTGGCTCCGGACAGACTAACTGCACAGAGTAAACCAGTATTATCAAGTTTCTCATTTTCACATTTTGGGATGTTAAACGCTACATGTAACAATGAGGAAAGCAGTCAGTCAGAAACAATCTAAAAGTCAAGTGTTGTCATGAAAAAAAACATCCATCTTTGAGAGGACTTATTCATGAAAGGTATGACTGCAGTGATTCTGGTCTGATCTCCATCAGGTCTAATCTTCTCATATATGTGACAGACAGACACTCAGCAGGAAAACAAAACAAACGGGGAGCTGAAGGGGAGGCAAATTAACTCGAGACAAAAAAATTTTGCTCCTCCTCGTGACTCAGAGTGCATTGTAAAATAACATCTGTAAATCCGCTTTAAAATCCTAAAAAAAAAGGCGATTTCGAACGTAGTTGAAGTTTCCTTCAGTGTCACAGTATTCCAGCGATAGTTCACACATCCACAGGTGCATCACAATAGAAACGGCGAATACTTCATTTGGCGTACTTTTAACCTTTTAACATCACTTTTCTTGTGCTGCTCTGGTGTGCCTTTTACGAGTATTTACACCTTTGAACCCTGACAAAGTTGGTTTGATGTCTTTCAAAAACATGGGGAAAAAAAGGCGATGACCAATTTCACAATAAATGTTTCACAACCTGCAAGAAATTAGTAGATTTAGAATGACTTTTTTTTTTAAAATCCAGGGAAAAAAAGAAAAATATAGGAAAAATTATATTTGTAATTATAATTACAAATTTAAAAATCGGTTACAGAATTATTATAATTTTACCACGCTTTTCACGGGTAATTTCCTTCATTTTTCTTTAGCGTTTTTTATGCTTTGTTTTGTTTTTTGCGCTAATTTTCAGATAATTTTTTGCATAATTTCTTATTTCATTGCTCACTGCTTTCTTCCCATGTTTTTGGAAGAAATCAAGCCAGTTTGGTTTCAAGCACTTGTAGATGTAGATAAATAATAAATGTAGATAAATATATGCCAAAGAATAAACAGGCTTCAAAGATAATGCCAGCACCTACCTAAAGCTGACATATTTCATTCACTTTTACAGGTTCTTGATCACTTCAGTCTTACATCAGTGGGTCTATGTGCCCATGTAAGCATGCGTCTCATAGATTTGCAAAAAAACATTTTTTACTTAGTCCATTTTCACAAAATTTCCCACTAGAATAGAAGGACCGGCTGCTCAGAGGTCCAAAAAAATATGAGGATGTTGCCTCGGGTTTTATTTAATTTACAGAAGGAGCAGCGAGTTCACTGAAAAACTGCAGGTAATTGTGGCTGTAAATATTGCGGACGGGGTGAGAAACTACCCACCATCCACACAGGGTCTAAATCACTGAGCAGTGCAGGTATTGTTAAAATCATTCCACCTGACCCACAGAAATAAATCCACTCTGAAAGTTTCAAAAAAAGGTTCAAATCCAGAATGGTTGTCAGAAAAAAATATTGCCAATGTATGTTTCTGCAAACCACGAATCAATCTGTCCACTGTTCAAGAGCAGCAGACAAACAGCGGCTGTTATTTGGCGACCTTTTGCAGTGTTTCCAGCTGTGTCTGTGGCACTGAACCCGGGTCTTTTCACCAGACCGTCGGTTTTTAGCTGGACATCCCGATGGAAGAATTTTGAGGCCCTCTATCTTAATGACAAAGTGTTAAACTTAACTCAGCCTGATTGAACCATCTCTGCTGTTTGGTTTAGGTTTGTTATGCTACAAAAATCCACTTGATGTCATTATCTCATTAAATATTTTGTCTTTTCGGGTCACCTCCTGCAGGAAGTTGGACGCTAGACGGCAGGGCTCTGTGCAGGGGCGCTTTCAAAGGTAGGCTTATTTATTCAACATGTTAGAGTTTGACAGTTCCTACTAAGCACATTTATGTAACTTGATACAAAAAATCCAGTAAGAATGAAATTATTTTTAAAAACATGGTCTATCACATGGATGATTTGTCCTTTGGTGGTAAAATTAAGTAAGTAGTAAATCTAAGATTTGTTATTAAATTTGTATGTTTGTATTACAAAATTAATATAAAAAAAACAGCCAATAACTAATGTTCATTTATTGATGTTAAATTAGTTATAGTTTAAGAATTCTTATTAAATAGATTTATGATACTTTATACAAAAACATGAAAATCTAGTCAAACAATAGTAAAAAAAAAACTTGCTCTACCAAACAGTTGATTTGTCCTTTGATGGTAAAGTTAGAAAAGCTAAGCTAATTAAATAAAAACTTACTATGTGCTACAAAATAAAATTAACAAAAAGAAACACTTTACACGGATCACGTTTTTCTGCTGGAATGAATTAGAAAGTATATATATATATATAAAAATGTCTTTTCAGGTCACCTCCTGCAGGAAGTTGGATGCCAGACGGCAGGGCTCTGTGCAGTGGGATTCTCAAAGGTACGCTTATTTATTCAACATGTTAGAGTTCTACAGTTCTACTAAACACATTTATGTAACTTAATACAAAAAAAGATCCAGTGAGAGTTGACTTTTTAGACCATTCTCTGACATTCTGCACTGTCATATTATTCTGTTATGCCATATGTTTTATTGACATCTGGAACGATGATTTTTTTCAACCCTTTTTTCCACATGCTATAGGATGGCGTGTGTTCAAGTACTAAACTACACCTTTTTTCTAACTTTTTTTTTTAGGATTTTTTTTTTTGGGCATATTCCCTTTTATTTATAGGGCAGTTAAACAGAGACAGTAAAGTAGGGGGAGAGAAGGCGATATGAGACGCAGCAAAGGGAGCAAGCCAGACTGGAACCTGGGTCACTGCATGTGGGGCGCACACTGGACCTGACGAGACAGAGGCTGTCCTGATTTTTCAACACTTTTAATGTTCCCTTTGTGGACCCTTTATTCCACATTGTATACTATAATCTTCTTCTAAAAGCTGTACTGTGACTCTTTTTGACATTTGGATCGATTCATTTTTCGACCATTTTTCCACATGCTATCAGATGGTATTTTGTAAGGACTTTTTTCAGGATTTTAAATGTCGACCATTCAGACTGCTCTTTTGAATTTCTACACAAAAACTTCTTCAAAATGCTGTACCACAAGTTTTATCGGCATCTGGAACAATATCTTTTTTGACAGTTTTTACTGCATGCCATAGTATAGCATTTTTCGCCACACTACAGTACGACTTTTTCCAACATTTTAAATGTTGACTTTTTGGACCATTCTTATGACATTCTACACCAGGAATCAGCAAATAAGTTTGGCATCAGGCTGGGATATGCAGAGAATGGATAAAAATAACAGAGGACATGGATAAACCCATTACGAAATTAATCATGAATTTCATATTTACAAATGAGTCATGAAATGCTCTTAATGAGCTTGGTTTTATTTCTTCTTTTAACATTGTGAATAATAAATATGTAGCAGCCTGTCATTTTAATTTTGAAAATGACTGCTTGTTTTTTGCACACAAAACATCACCACATGAAATTTTATTTGCGTGCTGCTATCTGGATTTGTGAATTCAAAGCCGATGTGTCTTATCTGCAGTGAAGCTGTCGCTACGTGCAAAGAATATAATCTTAGATGGAAAGTCGGCGGATGGTATCGTTGCCGCCGTGAAACAGGTGCCCCTTTCTGTGAGGTCCGCTACTCGCCGCATAGACGCGCTGTCGGATGCCGTGCACAGAGTTAATATATCCATGGTTTCAGTCAGGCCGGTTACTTTTCCCGAGCTAGTGCATGACTCAGGGTAATCTGTCGTTTGTAATTTAACAGTAACGGGCTATTCGTCAGATAGTTGCATCACTGTGTCATTTACGTTATGTCTGTGTTTTTCATAAAATTAAACTAAATGACCTTTGTTCCTGTTCACACGTGTGGCGCTGTGGCCCACTCACATAAGTAAAATAACGTTTGAACGATTTACTGAACTGCTGCTATTATTTTCATACCGCACATCGCATGGTGCAATCTCAGCACCAGGCGCAGTCAGAATGACCGAAGCTACCTTTCAAACACTGACTTTTTGGACCGCTCTTTTGAAATTCTACACCATGAGCTTCTTCACGATGCTGTACCAAAAGTGTTACAGACATCTGGAACGATGACTTTTTGACCGTTTTTACCACATGCTATAATATGACTTTTTTCAACATTTTAATTATTGGCTTTTTTTACCCTTTCTTTCACATTCTATACCATAATGTTCTTTAAATGCTATAAAAGGACTTTTTTTGACATTTTGAACGGGGAATTTTTCGGCCATTTTTTTCACATGCTATACTATGTCGTTTTGCGACATAGTATAGCATGACTTTTGACCCCAAACCCTAACCCTACTTTAGTTAGCAAATTTTGACTTTTTAAATGTTGACTTTTTGGACTGTTCTTTTAGGGTTAGGGTTAGGAGGTTAGGAATTCATCGTTTGGGTCAGGGTTAACCCCCCCCCCCCAAAAAAGTTTAGAAAGAGTGAAATGACTTTTGTTTTTCTTTTTAAGAACATGCTCTATCAAATGGTTGATTTGTAATGTTAATGAATTTGACCATGTACTACAAAATGTAAAAATAACAAACAAAAAAACAAAAACCCAACAATCAATGATGATTTATTGTTATAGTTTCAGTATTCTTTCTAAACAGACTCATGATACTTTAGACAAAAAATTGAAAATGATGTAATAATGTTGATTTGCCCTTTGATTGTAAAGTTACTAAATCAAAGCTAATGTCATAAAAACTGACCATGTGCTACAAAATAAAATTAACAGAAAAAAAGAAAAACAATTTATGGCCAATTTATGATGAAATAAATTAGTAAGTATATATATTTTATTATTATTTTTTAAATATCTTTTCAGGTCTACAGGAAGTTGGACAGCAGAAGGCTCTGTGCAGTGGGATCTTCAAATGTAGGCATATTCATTCAACATGTTATAGTTCCAGAAAAAGTGAAATGATTTTAAAAAAACCAAAACAAAAAACATGCTCTAACAAAGGGTTAATTTGTCCTTTTATGGTAAAGTTAGCAGAGCTATGCTAATGTATTAAAAGTTAGCCATGTACTACAAAATAACATTTAAAAAAAAAGAAAAGAAAAACAATAGCTTCTGTTCATTTATTTATGCTGCAGTGAATTAGGAAGTATAATTAGTATGATTAATTACAGTACAATTAAAAACTATGGTTAAAAAAAGGAAAAGAAACATTGTTTTTTTTTTAGCACTGCCCCAAAATAAATAAAACGTTATTAATATATAGTTGTTAGATGTCAGTTATAGTTAATATTTATTTATATTTATAACCACATAATACACGGGGTAATACGTATCCGTGGTTTGCAGAAACCTACTACGCCAGCGTTTTATCTGGCGTTTGCATGGTTAAAACCATCATTCGGCGATTGTTTTATAGCAAATGATCAGAAATCAGAAAACAGTCTACCACCACTGGAGATGCAGATGCTCTGGTAACCCTCAGTCCCGACAGTATTTCATCTCCTTTATCTAAATAGACGTGATGTGAAATCTATGAGCACTGTTTTGGCTACAGGGCTGGAAGATAGTGACGACTGTAATGAGGTAAAGGCACCTGCAAAAATTCTGTTGTGATATCATCTCCCAAGTGAAGTGGAATAGTTACGTTTGCAGTTAATAGAAATATTCACAGTTGATTACAGCAAAAATTATACTCTAAAATGGAAAAATACAAGTTTCTTTGATTCCCTGACACATGTACTCAGTACATGATACACACAATAATTTGAATCTAAAGCCTACACAGAACACAGGGACAAGACAACCTTCTTTTTCATCCCAAAACGTAATCACGGCAGCCCTGGAATCACCACGCTGGTCCTGGCAAATGTAAAGCTACATATCTGAATTAGTGATGGAGCGCCTTTGCAGATAGCAGCCCTTCACAAAAACACAGCCTCTCTCTGCTGGCTCATGTCAACAGTTGCTAAACCCTTCACAAAACTGTCTGATGGCAGGAGGTTCCACAGGCTAGTCGTCCTCTTTAGACATCTGCGAGACAACAATAACCTGCTCCTCCTCAAAGCAGCGCCTGAAGAAAGTGAGCACTGAGTTCAGCATGTAGTGTTGGCTTTTGGTGGAGACAAGACGGTGTCCTTCATCTGGGAAAATCTACACAGCAGGAAATAGAAAACAGTGTCACTTACTTAATCTCCTTATTTTTAAATGATTTCAATCAAGCTTAGATTCTAAAGGTCACATTAACCTCACACAGCAGAGGCACGTGGACAAAATTAACGTCAGATTTAAAGAAATAGTCTGGCATATTGTCTTAACTTAAGCTGTGAGAACTTTAACTTTACCCAAATAAAATACTCTAAAACGTCAAAAAAAAGAAAGCAAAAATGTATTCAAAAAATGATTTGTACTGGAGTGTATTAGGGCAATTGTAGGTTTAAAAAAAATTACTATAATAATAATAATAGTTATTATTATTTTTATTTTTCTTTAAACAAAACAAAACAAGAATATTCTGATATTTTGAGATTATTTGAACATGAATTTGCAGTAAAAAACAAACTTCCCTATATTCCTTGAAATCTAAGTCCAAAATCTTTATATCTATATATATATATATATATATATATAAATATATAATCTAATTTTTAATATTATATTTAATCATTTAATATTTTAATAATATATCTTAAATATCTTAATTTTGCCTCTATTTGACAAGACAGTTGTAGCGTGAAAGGGGGAGAGAGAGGGAAGGACATGGAGCAAAAAGCTGAGGTCGGACTCAGTTATATTAACCCCCGACCCCAGCTCCATATGTTTGATTTTTTTGTACTCACACTGGCTCTCATACATAATTATAAATGAAATTCTACAATAAGAAAACATGATCACATATTTGACCAGAGAGCTGAGAGAGTTGCTTGTTGGACCCGCAGACACAACATGAAGGTCTCTCTTTGGTTGAATGAAATGAACTGGTCGCAGTTACCTGAAGAGTGTAGTTCACGTTTGATGCAGCCAGCAGTTTGACGAGCTCAGCAGAATGTTGGAAATGGACAGTGGCTGAAACAGAGGCCAATAAAAATTCATCAGAGCTAGTCCCGTCATTACACTTGCATGGTTAGAGCTTTTAAAAACCATTAATTGTAGTGCCAAATCATGGGCCATGCAAGTATTATTCTGCAAAAAGGCACTTCACCACACAAAAAGTAACATTTGTATTGAACAGTAATGTAGTCACTGTAGTGCACTGAGAGACTATTAATGTATATAAGCAGGTTTATGTCATTTAAAATAGCATCAAAAAGTCATAGTATAGCTGTTATTCAAAATAGCATAAATAAAATCTTCACCTTTTCCACCTTGACTCCGATCTCAGCCCATATGAGCCACTCAGCAGATACATCAGCTCGAGCTATGCATCACCTCAACAGCCACTCTTTCTTACTGAAACAGGAATAACGCCCACTCCATTTTGGTTCCAAAAACATTTTCAAAGTCCTCCACATTTCAGGCAAAACTTCCAATCACTACTCAAGCTATTGTAAAGTATTGGTGCAGCGTCCACAGCAGCTAGACCGGGCGTCTCGGATCAAACTGTCCAGGCATATCACTCTTACATCCGCAACAACCTCAAGGACCTTCTTCAAGTCCACGTTCAACTCAGCTCCATTTAAATCTGATTCTTCTGGGAGCTTGTAATCACTATGGGTGGACCCATGCCTGAGACAGAACCCCCACACCGAGTCTCCCCCTACCCGCAACTGAAGACATCCCTCTCTCACCTTCACTCCGCCATCCATTCATCAGTCCTTAACATCTGCTGTGTCCTGAAAAACTTTGAACCTTTGAACGACATATTGTTGTGGTGTGGTCTTTGCTCCCGAAATGAAGACCGCACCTCTAATTACCTGCCTACTTATACCTGGTCAAACCCTCCTGCTCTGTTTGTCTTAGATTTCTTGACCCACCCCACCTGTCCAAATGCCCTCCTACCTCTTCCCTTCATCCTCTCTTCCCTTCTCCCCTGATTTCTCCTCTTTAACCCTGTGCATGTCTCTCTCATGTCTCATTCCAGGTATGTCTGGGGACATGGAATCAGCTAAATGGACACACACCTGAGATGGAATCCTCACACTGAGTCTCCCTCTATCCGGCAACCAGAACATCCTTCCAGACCTGCCTAACTGAGGACATCCCTGTCTCACCTTTGTGGCAGCCTTCCACACTCACACCCAAACATCAGCTCATAATATACAGTACTTCCTAAATGATATTAAATCTTTGAACGACAAATAGTTGTGGTGTGGTCCTTATTAGTGAAAATCATAAAAATAGCCATACTAAAACATGTCGTCCAAAATAGCATTCAAAAAGTCATAGCATGAAAAAGTAATAGTACAGTATAGTATTATCGTCCAAGGTGGCATCAAAATTAGCATGTCATCCAAAACAGCATCAAAGTGTCATACTTTAATGCCAAAATGGCATGAAAAAGTCATAGTGTAGCATATCACCCATATTGACATAGAAATTTAACATTTTAGCTTGCCGTTCAAAATGGCAAATAAGAAGTCAGTATAGTGTTTAATCAAATTTGCATAAAAAGCCATACCATAACATGTCCAAATAAGCATACAAGGTCATTCTATATCATATTTAAAATAGCATAAAAAGGTCATACTATAGCATGTTGTCTACACTAGCATGCTCTCCAAAATAAAATAAAGTTATCATTTACTGCATATTGTCCAAAATGGCATGAAAAAGACCAAGTTTAGCATGTCATTAAAAACATCATAGAAATGTAATAGCATGTTGTCTAAAACATTAATAAGTAATAGTATAGCTTTTTGTTCAAAATTGCATGAAAGTCATACAATACCATGTCGTCCAAAATAGCAAAAAAAAAAAGTGATACTAACTGATGTCGTCCAAATAAGCATGAAAAAAAAATGCTCTATAACATGACCTTGGAAACAGCTTAACAACATCATACTATAGCATGTCATCCAAATAGTATAAGGTAACAGTACAGCATGTCAAAAATAGCATAGAAAGGCAATGTATAATATGTTTTCTAAAATAGCATGCAGTCATAGTATACTGTTGTCAAAAATGGCATAAAAACAAACAAAATCATATAAAAAAAGCATAGAGCATGAAGTCCAAATTGCATGAGAAAGTATGTCATCCAAAAACATCATAGTATAATATGTTGAAAAAAATGGCATAACGTGGCAAAAAACATCACAGTATGGTATGTCAACCAAAATGGCACAAAAACATCATGGGATAGCATGTCATCCAAAATGGCACAAATATGTCATATGTTTTCCAAAGTGGCATAGAATCGTCATAGTATAGTGTGTCGTCCAAAATTGCACCAAATGGCACAAAAATGTCATGGTATAGTATGTTATCTAAAAATGCCTAAAAATGTAATAGTAGGCATAGTATTAATAGTAATAGTATGCATTCAAAATGGCATAAAATGGCAAAAAATTGTTGTAGTAAAGAATCGTCATAGTATGATATGTTGTCCAAATTTGATGAAAACGTCCTGGTGTAAAAACGTCACAGTAGAGCATGTCGTCCAAAATGAAAAAAAATGTCATAGTGTAGAAAAATATTTCTGAAAACGTTGTTGTCGTTCAAGAAATGTATAAAAATGTCATAGTATAGTATGTCGTTCGAAATGGCACATAAACGTCATGGTATAGTATGTCATCCAAAAAAAATCATGGAAACGTCATAGTATAGTATGTCCAAAAATTGATAAAAACATCATAGTATAGTATGTAGTTCAAAAACTCATAGAAACATCATAGTATAGCATGTCCTCCAATATGTCTTAAAACAAGTCATAGTATAGTATGTCGTCCAAAATGGCACAAAATCATCATAGTATAGTACGCTGTCAAAAATGGCACAAAAACATCATAGTATAACATCTCATCCAAAAATGCATAGAATATTTATAGAATAGTATGTGGTCCAAAATGGCACAAAAATGTCATATTATGGTATGCCATCCAAAAACAGATAAAAACATCATAGTACAGTTTGTCGTTAAAAAAATCATAAAAATGTTATGGTATAGTATTTCGTCCAAAATGGATAAAAATGTCATGGTATATTATGTCGCCCAAAAGTGCATAAGTATGTGATCCAAAATAGCATAAAATGGGACAAAATCGTCGTAGTATAGTATGCCATCCAAAAATGCATAAAAATGTCATATTATCGCATGTTTTTCAAAAATCATTCAAAACGTCATAGTTGAGTATGTTGTCCAAAATTAATAAAAAATATAGTATAGTATGACGTCCAAAAATCATCAAAATGTCATAATATAGTATTGTATGTCGTCACAATACCAAACTATACAATATAAGGAAAACAAAGTACAACACCATACACATAACACTCAATATGTGTCATATGTTATATTTGTACTGTATCTGTTATATTGTATTTTAGATACATTTTAAAAATAAATGTATGTTTCTGTACCTCATGGCAATACATGGAAATGAGATGAAAGTGCATTTTTCTTTTTTGCAGCCCAGTTGATATGTTTGATATCAAAATAAAGGCTATTATTCAGTTATTACATATACACAATACACATAAACAAGCAGACAAGCAGTGTCTAAACTATGAATCTACAGCCAAATTATATTTTGGCATAAATAAAATATCGGCTGATATATCTGTCTGCTCTGCTGATATAAGGGTCATATGGTGATGAAACAGAAAATTCAATATCGGCTGTGACGTCTGTCTAAACTCGATTGATATATGAGTCAGGCCGATAACTAAGTTCTTGGCAGGGACGTCTGTCTAAACTCAACTGATATATGAGCTCCTTGCTTCTTATTGACAACGTTATATATATTTTAAGATGATTTTTTTCTCACTTTATTTAACAGTGAGAGTCACATATTTAAAACTAATGGTGGCATCATTATGATTCATCCTGTGGGGCTCATGTACTGTATGTATATTAAAGATGTCCCCACAGTCTGTATAGAGGATGCTCATATGTTTCAGTTGTGATCAAAGTGATGTTCTGCATGTGTGTGAAAGAAAGAGATCCAGTCTGTTGCCTGAAATTCAATGAAATGACTTTCATATGTTTATTTCAAGATCCTCATTAAGGCATTCATGAGACACTGCAATAAGACAAAAACGGACACTTGGGGGATGTCAGTACGAATCAATGCTCCATTGTGTCATTGCAGTCTGCAACCTGAAAAAATGATATAGTATAGTAAGATGCCCAAAAATCAAATGGTCAAACACAACCTACAAGTTATAATATGTTGTTTTCAGCCATTTTTTGACATCTCAAAATTTGACGATTTTCCACATACTATACTATGGCATTTTCAACCATTTCTCGACATGCTAAATTCTGATGTTTTTAGCCTTCTTTTTGACACGGTATATTATGACCTGTCTCTTCAAAGTTAAATTATGTTGTTTTCAGCCATTTATTTGACATGTCAAAATTTAAGGTTTTTCAACATACTATACTATGGCGCTTTCGGCCATTTTTCGACATGCTAAATTAATGAAGTTTTTGGCCTTTTTTTGATCATTGTAGACCACGTTTGTCTCTACAAGCTATAACGTAGTTTTCAGACATTATTTGGAATGTCAAAATTTGACGTTTTTTGACATATTATACCATGGCATTTTCAGCCATTTTTTCAGCCATTTTTTCTACAATTATGACGCTTTTGGCCTTTTTTTGGACATTCTATACTATGTTGTGTCTCTTCAAACTATAATATGTAGTTTTTTAACCATTTTTTTGACATGTCAAAATTTGACGTTTTTCGACATGGTACACTATGTCATTTTAGGCCATTTTCTGACATGCCAAATATTGACGTTTTTGGCCTTTTTTTGACCTTGTATCTATGTTGTGTGTCTTCATTTTTCAAAGTACTACACTGGCATTTTGGGCCATTTTTTGACATGCTAAATTATGATGTTTTTGGCCTTTTTTTGATCACTGTATACTATGTTTTGTCTCTACAAGCTATAATATGTGGTTTTCAGCCATTTTTTGACATTTCAAAATTCGACATTTTGCATCATACTATACTATGGCGTTTTCAGCAAGTTTTACAACATGCTAAATTATGTCATTTTTGGCCTTTTTCGACAGTGTATACCATGATGTGTCTCTACAAAGCTAAATTATGACATTTTTGGCCTTTTTTGGATTATGTATACTATGTTTTGTCTCTACAAGCTATAATATGTAGTTTTCAGCCATTTTTTTGACATTTCAAAATTTGACGTATTTTTGACATACTATACTATGGCATTTTCGGCAATTTTCTCGACATACTAAATAATGACGGCTTTGGTCTTTTTTTCATCATTGTATACTATGACGTGTCTTTACAAGCTATAATATGTCATTTTCAGCCATTTTCAAAATTTGACATTTTGTGCTGTCTTGTCATTTGCAAGTGCCTTCATCGTTTCTAATGTTGTTTTTGACATATTATACCATGGCATTTTCAGCCATTTTTTCAGCCATTTTTTCTACAATTATGACGCTTTTGGCCTTTTTTTGGACATTCTATATTATGTTGTGTCTCTTCAAGCTATAATATGTAGTTTTTAACCATTTTTTGGCATGTCAAAATTTGACATTTTTCAACATAGTACACTATGTCATTTTAGGCCATTTTCTGACATGCCAAATATTGACGTTTTTGGCCTTTTTTTGACCTTGTATCTATGTTGTGTGTCTTCATTTTTCAAAGTACTACACTGGCATTTTGGGCCATTTTTTGACATGCTAAATTATGATGTTTTTGGCCTTTTTTTGATCACTGTATACTATGTTTTGTCTCTACAAGCTATAATATGTGGTTTTCAGCCATTTTTTGACATTTCAAAATTCGACATTTTGCATCATACTATACTATGGCGTTTTCAGCAAGTTTTACAACATGCTAAATTATGTCATTTTTGGCCTTTTTCGACAGTGTATACCATGATGTGTCTCTACAAAGCTAAATTATGACATTTTTGGCCTTTTTTGGATTATGTATACTATGTTTTGTCTCTACAAGCTATAATATGTAGTTTTCAGCCATTTTTTTGACATTTCAAAATTTGACGTATTTTTGACATACTATACTATGGCATTTTCGGCAATTTTCTCGACATACTAAATAATGACGGCTTTGGTCTTTTTTTCATCATTCTATACTATGACGTGTCTTTACAAGCTATAATATGTCATTTTCAGCCATTTTCAAAATTTGACATTTTGTGCTGTCTTGTCATTTGCAAGTGCCTTCATCATTTCTAATGTTAATTGTAAAGAGAAATGTTATTTCGGCATTTTTTTCGACATGCTAAATTATTATGTTTTTGGCCTTTTTTTCAACATTGTATAATCTTCATAGTATAATGTCATCCAAAACACCTAAAAATGTCATAGTATAGTATATCATCCAAAATGGCACAAAATCTTCATAGTATAGTATGTTGCCCAAAAAAGCATTAAAAAAAATCATAGTAAAGCATGTTGTACAAAAACATCATAGCATTATTTGTCGACCAAAATGGCACAAAATATCATAAAATGATCATAGTATGGTATGTCATCCAAAAATACATTTCAGCTTCATAGTATATAGTATGTTGTCCAAAATGGCATATAAACATCATGGTGTAGTTTGTCATCGAAAATAGCACAAAATTGTCATAGCATAGTGTGTCGTCCATAACAGCACCAAAAAGTCATAGTATATTATGTCATCCAGAAAAAAATGTCATAGTATAGTCTGTCATCCAAAATGGCACAAAAATGACATGGTTGAAATGCCATCCAAAAATGCATTTCAACTTCATTTTCCGAAATGGCATATAAACATCGAAATGTAGTATATCATTGACAGTATAGTATGTAAACGGCATATTAAAGTATTTCGTTAAAAATGGCACAAAATCGTCATGAAAAATGGCACAAAATCATCATGAAAAATGGCACAAAATAGACATAATATGGTATGTCACCCAAAAATACATAAAAGCATTTATAGTATAGTTTATAATCTAAGAATGCAAATTCATGGCATAGTATGTCATCTAGAAATGCAAAAGAAGATAGTTAAGTATGTCGTCCAAGAATGCCTAAAAACGTCACAGTATATTATGTCCTCTAAAATGGCACAAAAACTTCATAGTAGAGTATGCTGTCCAAAGTGGTGAAGAAACGTCATAGTATAGTATGTCCTCCAAAAATGCCTCAAAACATCAAAGTATTGCATGTCGTCCAAAAATGCCTAAAAACGTCACAGTATATTATGTCCTCTAAAATGGCACAAAAACTTCATAGTAGAGTATGCTGTCCAAAGTGGTAAAGAAACGTCATAGTATAGTATGTCATCCAAAAATGCATGAAAACGTCATAGTAAAGTATGTCGTTCAAAAATGCCTAAAAATGTCATAGTATTGCCGTCTTCCAAAATGGCAAAAAAATGTCATAGTATAGAATGTCATCCAAAAATGCATAAAAACGTCATAGTATAGTATGTCGTCCAAAAATGCCTCAAAACATCATAGTATAGTATATTGTCCAAAAATGCCTAAAAACGCCATAGTGTTGCATGCTGTCCAAAATGGCACAAAAACGTCTCAGTATGTCATACATGGCATAAAAAATGTCAGTATCGTATGTTGTCCAAACATGCCTAAAAACGTCACAATATAGCATGCCGTCCAAAATGGCATAAAACCGTCATCGTATAGTATGTCGTCCAAAAATGCCTAAAAAAAGTCACAGTATAGTATATATGTCGTACATAGCAAAAAAAATGTCATAGTATAGTATGTCGACCAAAAACGCCTAAAAAGTCATAGTTTTGCATGTCGTCCAAAAATGCCTAAAAAGTTCATAGTATGGTATGTCGTCCAAAATGGCACAAAATGGTACAAAAATGTAATAATTTAGTATGTCGTCCAAAAATGCCTAAAAACAACATAGTGTAGTATGTTGTCTATAAATTCATAAAAAGGTCATATGATAGTATGTCGTCCAAAATGCCATAAAAACATCATCATAGTATAGTATAGTATAGTGTTGTCCTAATGCCTAAAAACATTGTAGTATAGTATGTCGTCCAAAACACCTCAAAACATCACAGAATAGTAAGTCGTATGTGGCATAAAAACTCCATAGAATAGTATGTTATTTAAAAAAGCATTAAAATGTCATAGTCTAGTATGTCATCCAAAAATGCATAAAAATGTCATAATATAGTAGGTCATCCAAAAATGCCTAAAAACGGCACAGTATAATATGTCATCTAAAATGGCACAAAAACTTCATACTACTATATACTACGTCATCCAAAAATGCATAAAAACGTCATAGTATTGCCGTCTTCCAAAATGGCAAAGAATGTGATAGCATAGACTGTCATCCAAAAATGCATAAAAACGTCACAGTATAGTATGTCATACATCGCAAAAAAAATGTCATGCAAAAACTTCATAGTAGAGTATGCTGTCCAAAGTGGTGAAGAAACGTCATAGTATAGTATGTCATCTAAAAATGGATAAAAACGTCATAGTATAGTATATCATCCAAAAATGCCTAAAAACGCCATAGTGCTACATCATAGTGTTGCATGCCGTCCAAAATGGCACATAAACGTCTCAGTATAGTATGTCCTCTAAAATGGCACAAAAACTTCACAGTAGAGAATGTCGTCCAATAATGCATAAAAACATTGTAGCATAGTATGTCGTCCAAAATGCCTCAAAACATCACAGAATAGTAAGTCATATGTGGCATAAAAACTCCATAGAATAGTATGTTATTTAAAAAAGCATTAAAACGTCATAGTCTAGTATGTCATCCAAAAATGCATAAAAACATCATATTATAATAATAATAATAATATATTTGCTGTCTTCCAAAATGGCAACAAAAATGTCATAGTATAGCACGTCATCCAAAAATGCATAAAAACATCATAGTAAAGTATGTTGTCCAAAAATGCCTCAAAACATCATAGTATGGCATGATGCCCGAAAAGGCACAAAAATGTCACAATATAGCATGTCGTCCAAAAATGCCTAAAAATGTCACAGTATAGTATGTCGTACATAGCAAAAAAAAGTTATAGTATAGTATGTCATCCAAAAATGCATCAAAACGTCATAGTATAGTATGTCATCTAAAAATGCATAAAAACGTCATAGTATAGTATGTTGTCCAAAATTGCCTCAAAACATCATAGAATAGTATATTGTCCAAAAATGCCTAAAAAAAACAGTGTTGCATGCCGTCCAATATGGCACAAAAACGCCTCAGTATAGTATGTTGTACATGGCATAAAACATGTAATAGTATAGTATGTCATCCAAAAATGCATAGAAATGTCATAGTATTGCATGATGCCCAAAATGGCACAAAAATGTCACAGTATAGTATGTCGTTCATAGCAAAAAAAATGTCATAGTATAGTATGTCATCCAAAAATGCATCAAAACGTTGCAGTATAGCATGTCATCTAAAATGGCACAAAAACTTTATAGAAGAGTATGTCGTCCAAAGTGGCGAAAAACCGTCATAGTGTATATGTCGTCCAAAAATGCCTCAAAACATCATAGTATTGCATGTTGTTCAAAATGGCACAAAAATGTCACAGTAAAGTATGTCGTTCATAGCAAAAAAAATGTCATAGTATAGGATGTCATCCAAAAATGCATCAAAACGTTGCAGTATAGCATGTCGTCCAAAATGGCACAAAAACTTCATAGAAGAGTATGTCGTCCAAAGTGGCGAAAAAACGTCATAATGTATTATGTCGTTTAAAAATGGCTCAAAACATCATAGTATTGCATGTCGTCCAAAATGGCACAAAAATGTCACAGTATAGTATGTCGTCCAAAAATGCATAAAAACGTCATAGTATTGCATGTTGTCCAAAATGCCTAAAAGCATTATAGTATAGTATGTCGTCCAAAATGGCACAAAAATGTCTCAGTATAGTATGTTGTACATGGCATGAAAAATGTCATAGTATAATAAGTCATAAAAAATGTCATAGTAAAGTATTTCATCCAAAAATGGCACAAAAACTTCATAATAAAGTATGTCGCTCAAAATGGTGAAAAAATGTCATAGTATAGTATGTCGTCCAAAATGGCGGAAAAAAGTCATAATATAGTGGCACAAAAATGCATAGTAAGGTTTGTTGTCAGAAACGGCAAAAAACTTTGTAGAGTAGTATGTTGTTCAAAATGGCATAAAAAAAATTCATAGTATAGGATGTCATCCAAAAATGCATAAAAACATCATAGTATGGTTTGTTGTCCAAAATGGCATAAAAACATTACAGTATAGCATGTTGTCCAAAATGGCACAAAAAATAGCGTAGTTTGTCGTCCAAAACAGAATCAATTAGTCATAGCATAATATGTTGTCCAAAATAGCATTACAGCGTCATAGTATAGTATGTCATCCAATATGTCAGTATAGCATCATAGTAAAGAGTGTCGTCTACAATGGCATTAAAAAAATGTATGTAGTATGTTTTCCAGAACAGCATCACAAATCGATCGTAATGTCGTCCAAAATTGCATAAAAACATTCTAGTATAGTATGTTGTTCAAAATAGCATATACATGTCACAATATAATGTGTCATCCAAAATGTCATTAAAATTTCACATCATAGCGTGTCATCCAAAATTGCATAAAAATGTCACAGTATAGCATGTCCAAAAGAACATCAAAAAGTCATAGTATCTTATGTCATAAAAAGTTATATATAATACGAAGTAGCATGAAAAATTCATAGTTCAATATGTTTGCCAAAATAGCAAAAACGGTCATAGTATAATATGTCATCCAAAACAGCATAAAAAGGCCACGTAATAGTATGTCGTCCTAAAAAAGTATGACAATCTTATAGTATTGTTGTCCAAAATAGCACAAATAATCCTCGTATAGTATGTTATTAAAAATAGCACAGAAAGTCATGATATCGTAGGTCTTACAAAGCAAGCACAAAGCCATCGTATACCATGTTATTGAAGTAAGTAACAAGAAAGGTACTTGGCAGTCTGAGATTCAAACTTTGGATCTCTGTTTCCATAACACAGGTGGCTTATCCACTGTTCCATAGGGACAACATGGCTTGCGACACACCTGACAACTCGAGGCAATGATGTCATATGTGCAAAACTGATGTAAAACTGATGTTATACTAGCTGGCCAGCATGTTGTTTAGCTAGAGTAACTAAAACAAAAGAGTCTTTCGCTGAATCTCTACTCACCATCTGCCGTGCCGTGGATAATAAGAAAGTCCAGAGGACTCGGTGCTGTGATGTTACTGAGCAGACTGGAAACCTGCCAGAGACAGTAAACAGTCAAATGAGCCTTCACAGACTGAAACAACAACAGCTGTAACATCACTAACGCTACATTTATTAAAGCTAATTAGCAATAAAGCAATGTAAATTTCACACACATTTCAGGAATTTGTGCTCTTATGTTCATGGGAGTAAACAAAGTATTTCAGGTTAGCAATAAGAACTCATGTCTTTGACAGGCTGTACAGCTGATGGTTTTAGATCTTTGAGAACAGGAAAATACCACCACAGGCAGGAATGGAT
Source organism: Plectropomus leopardus (assembly GCF_026936395.1). Classification (NCBI taxonomy): domain Eukaryota; kingdom Metazoa; phylum Chordata; class Actinopteri; order Perciformes; family Serranidae; genus Plectropomus; species Plectropomus leopardus. Next base: position 5,132,955 of record NC_142185.1, read on the forward strand.
TTCCATGAACAACGGCTGTTTCTGGTGTTGTGTTTCTCAGCTTTGGTCATTCTTCCAGGAAGTTCAAATGAAATACACTTTGAATTCCCATTACCAATTTTCTTTTATTACACTAAACCAAGGAGTATGGGCAATATTTACAATTTCAACACTGTTTCCAAGAAATCATCTGATTTCTTCCACTCTGATATGATGCATGGCTCCTAATATTACAATACCCATGGGCAAATCTTTGTAATCTTGTGCAAATTCTAAATTCTTAACATTTGCAATAGAGCCTTTTCACAGCAGATGTTTTACATTCTCATGGCAGAGAAATCTCAGGTATAATTAATTACATCAACAATGTCTCCGGTCCATGAAGCCATGCCAGTGAGCCAGCATGTGCATAACTTGGGCCCTCAAGCTGTTATACCTAATAAATGGAATGCAGCTGCTATGATTTATGTTATTAGTTACAACTGTACTTTTTTCCCGATGCAAAAGGGAACTGAAAGTTTATTATTTTACTGGTTTATTAAGTCAGGCACAAAGCTTTAAAGGGTCCTATTATGCTTTAACATATTTAGATATTTATTTATAGTATATAGTGTTTCAGTGCAATATTCATATGAAACATGACCAAAGTTTTTTAAAATCAGTGAGAACCAGGTTGGAAATTAGCACCAGTCACCAATCAAATGCTTGTAAAGTATACAAGTGGTAATGAGATTTCCTTCACTAGTCAGCCAAAACAACAATGGTAATCTATTGAGGGGATGATAGATTTTGGAGTTTACCAGTTTTAATGGCAGGTGGACAAAAAGGTTGATTTCAAACCCTGGTTAGTTCCCATAATATCATGAGTAACTTGCATATCTCTAAGAGAACCATGAATTCTGAAAGGTGCATACAGGTTTTGGAGCATATCATACATATCTTGCCATTTAGTCAACATCTTTTCAGGGATGTCCCTCCTTCTTCCAGCAGAATAATGCCAAGCCACACTCTGCATATACTTCAACAGTATGGCTTTGCACTAAAAGAGTAAAGGTGCTAGACTGGCTTGCCTGCAGTCAAGACCTGTCTGCAACTGAACATGTGTGGTAAATACATATGTAGATGTAATCCCCCTGAGCAAAAGAATGAGAATATTTGTTTACCTAGATTAGAGCTTTGATTCTCTGCCCAAGTGGGCCCGACCCACACCCGCTAGGTTCAGGCCAAGCTGGGCTGTCCACATTAACATTTATTTATTAAATGTTTTAATGAAACGTACGCATACTAGACACACCAAGGGGCACTTCCCGCTCTGCAGAACCTGTCATGCACGAGATAACAGGAGAAGTGGTGTGAGGAAACACTCCAGCCCTTAGCTTGTAATACATGTTTTAATATTTAAAAATATGTCATAATATATAAAATGTAATATGTTATAGGCCTATTTTTACAGTACACATTTAGGTTTTTAATCAGGCTCAGGCCCATAACTGCTGCTATGGGTCGGGGTTGGACAGAAACTGTGCGGGTTTATGTAGGGTCAGGCAGTCAGAGCAGTAAGCTAGTATGTATAACAGCTGTTATGTATTCCGATAACTGTGTTGCAAAATAACACTGGCAGTCGGGGAGTGTCATGATCTGACTTTCAATCTCTCCACACACATAACCTCGACTATGAAAGGCAGCATCTTTCTTCAGCTGCCGATATGAGCTGCGCTGTGTTCAGATCTTACCACTCTGTAACTCCAGACAGCAATAACCTGTTATTGTGTGGAGAAGTTGTTTTCAGAGGTATGAGACAAGAAATGTGACGAGGACAATGACCACAGCTCTCTGTGAATTTTGGATTCCACTTCAACCAGCGTCTCTGCACAATGCCCCTCATATGAATGAAAATAGCAGGTGTGCCTGGAAACTTCCTCTTAAGACCTCCTGCTTCATCCCGGTCGCTGCACTTGCAAATACAAAACTGTCTTATTTTCATGTTAAGTGCCATAATAAACCTTTTTAAACATGTCTAGCTTGCATTCAGGAGAGTGTTGTTTATGACACTGTACTGTATGTTGATTCAAAAAGAGAGAATAATGAGCATTTCATGGTATAATTAATGTTCCGTACTTGGTATCTGTGATCCTCTTTTGCTGGGGAGCCAAAGTATCTCTCAGCGTAGGCCGACCCTGTATGAGGTTAAAAAAGGGAAACAGAGAGCATGGACAGCATTGCTTTTTTGAATTCACTTACTATTCACTCATGATAACACTTCAAAAGCCTTTTAATATTACATCTTCACTGAATATTGGACTTTGTGACAAACAGAATATGACACTGATGATTATTGTTGCACCACTCTATTTATAAGCCCTCTGAATTAGACAGCGGCTCAGTTGTTTAGTGTTCTTTTATAAATCAAATCCCATTATCATGACTGTTCCAAGACTGAAATCGATCATGAATACAATGTGGAGTAACTGGGTGAAATGTCACATTTGGGATAAGCCACAACTTCAGATCATTGTAATATTGTAAGTCTGTATGATATTATATCACTGTTTGATACCATGGAGTCTCCAGTTGGTTATAGGTGCGACAACGATGCCACACTGGAACATGGAGCTGTAGGAGAGGAGCAGGAGAGACGAAAGAAATCCCCCATACGCCTGGAAATAAAAACAAACATGGCTGCTTTTAAAGAATGTTGGGTAAGAAAATAAAATCCATTTGTTATTTGTATTTATTAGATACAGTTGTGTTACCTTTCCATAAACTCCGACTCTGTTGCTGTTGATGTAGGGAAGCCTGACCAGGTGCCTGAAAGATTTACAGTGACTTCACTAAATGGTAATAATGAAGTAATCCCTTCCTAATATGACTACAGTTTGTCTTTGGCATCCCAAATTCAGCTGAATCTTAGCTAATTTAGCTTCAACGGTCTGAATTAACCAAATAAAGTGTTCCAAAGTGTTCTTCTTGGTAACACAATCCCTTTGTCTATCCCTTGTCTATCTATACACATTTGTGTAGTTGTGCTGCTACAAAAAATGATTTTATGCACCAGGGGTTAGTAAACGTATTATAAAGAAATGTATTCTAACACCACATAAAATGACTCATGAGCACCTTCAATATAAAAAATATCAGCATTATTTGGAGAATCCCATGCAAGTTTGTTGACCCAGTCTAGTAGAAACAACAGGATCATTAAAAAAAAAAGAAATCTTACTCCAAAGCTGTGATCTGGTCCTGAACATCAACAGTTCCCAGTCTCTGGTGAACCTCATGCAGGACCCTCTGACCCAGGAGCCCGCTGCCCCGGCCATCCAGACGAGCCACGATGACGCTGTCTGAGCTGGTCAGCACCGACTCCCAGCTGAGAGAGAAGCGGTCGCTCACTGCCTGACCACCAGGGGCGCTGTCACTATGAAAAGACAGTATGGGTTTAGTTATTAAAAAGCCAGAAACCTGTGAAAATTATGCAACAACCAGAAAATGTAAGATTACTATGGTGATTCAGCCCTAAAATACAATGTCCTCTTGCAGACCCTTGTAATTGTTTTCATGGATCTATCAGCTTTTTGAACAATGGCTGACTGCTTCTCTTTCATTATTGGAATACTTAAAGAGTTCTTATAAAGTAGAGTACAAGAAAAACAGTCAAGATTAGAGGAAAGACGGAAAAATTTGTGATGGGTAAATCAGCAATTGACCCTTTAAATCTGCTTCATGACCATTTGTGGGCATGAGCAGGGGAGGTGAGTGCCAGGGGTGCTGCAGCGCCTCCTACTGACAAGGGATGGAATAAACAGGCTGTAAACAGCTGGATATTTTACCATAACTCATGGGCTATCTGAATATTTGTTGTAAATTTTGAACAGCACTTGATTAGATACATTTTGAAGTTTTGAAGCTGTTTTTGAGGTTGATAAAATATCGTGTACGCAAAGCACTTCTACTGCCGTCTCACGTAAGCATGTGAGTATTTACACTGTAGCACCCTTCCGCCAAAATACATTTTCGTCCACATGCTTGTGGAGGTCAAGACCCCTGGGTTGGGAACCTTTGATTTAAGGCACAAAACTGCATCTTGATTTGTAAGCATTCCTTTCTTAGCTTTATGTAATAAACCATTGAATGGAATTATTGTTTAACAACATATGTAAAACATAAATATACATACACAATCAGCAGGAGTGGATGCTCTTTTGATTCATCCAAATCTATTGGGACAATTAACTCCAGACGAAGTGCTGCAAAACAGAATGTCATGATTTAAATATAATGTCATGGCTACTTATATACAAACCCACCCATCATCCTCATCATCATCTACCTCATCATATGAGTGACTCCCAGCCACACATTATTCCTACTGTTGTAACCACAAACAGGCATCATAGTAATCACACCGGTGGAGCCAACATCAACAATTTAAAGACAATAAAACCACAGACAACCATCCTGCTGAGGAACCAGACTGCTGTGACCCTCAACATGACCCTACTGAACTTACGTTCACTGTCAAACAAAACTTTTTTGAAAAACTTTAATGAACTGGTTTTAGATCATAAGATTGACTGTTTGTTTTAACTGAGACATGGCTGGGCACAGATGCACCAGCTGCCCTCGTGAATGCTTCCCCACCAAATTTTAACTTCATTTTTTTTCTCGAGGAGTAGTAAAAAAGGTGGTGGCACTGCCTCCAGCTACTCAGATAGGTTTGGTTTTTTTTTAAGGAAGTGTCATTCACAGTGTCACCACCTTTGCCTTTGTTTTTAGCAGCCCTCCTATTTTATGTTTGACAATCTACAGACCACCCAAACACTGTGCTAATTTTATTAACGAATTCTCAGATTTACTTTCAATTATCCACACCTCTTACAATAAAATCATTATCTGCTGTGATTAATTATAATGTGATTATAACTTACACATGGATAATAAGTCAGACCCCATCGTCTCAGAGTTTTTAAACCTGGGGGGGTGCAGAGCTTGGGGGTGGTTTTTAGTCCGTTCGGACCTGCCACCCTGGCTTTGCCTCCTGTTCTTTCTTTTCTTTATATTTAAGTCATAACTGCTGATCAGTGACCCTAGGATCTTCATTGTTTCTTGTGTTTTAGTTGAATGTACATCTGTGAAGGCACGATTAATGCTGAAAGGTACATACAGGTTTTGGAGCAACATATGCTGCCATCCAAGCAACATCTTTTTCAGGGACGTCCCTGCTTATTTCAGCAAGACAATGCCAAGCCACATTCTGCACGTGTTACAACAGCGTGGCTTCCTAGTAAAAGAGTGCGGGTACCAGACTGGCTTGCCTGCACTCCAGTCTGAGTCCCATTGAAAATGTGTGGAGCATTATGAAGCGCAAAATACAACAACACCCTGGATTGTTGAGCAACTGAAGTCGTACATCAAGCAAGAATGGGAATGAATTCCACCTACAAAGCTTCAACAATTAGTGTCCTCAGTTCCCAAACACGTATGTTGTGTTGTTAAAAGGAAAGGTGATGTAACAGTGGCAAACATGCCCCTGCCCAAGTTTTTTTTGGAAAGTGTTGCAGGCATCAAATTCAGAATGAGTGAATATTCACAAAAAAACCAATAAAGTTTATCAGTTGAAGATTAAATAACTTGTATTCAACTAAATATAGGTTCAAAAGGATTTGCAAATCATTGTATTCTGTTTTTATTTATGTTTGACAAAACGTCCGAACTTCATTGGAATTGGGTTTGTGCTTATGTAATACATTTTTGCTACCTATATTTCAAATTCACAGCTTAAAAGGGATAGTTCAGATTTTTTTTAAGTGAATTTGTGTGGGGTGCTTCTCTATAGCAACTGTTTTACATATAGTAGATGTCAGTCGGCACATCCCCAGTTTGGAGAACCAGACTGGAGTCTGACAGAGAAGCTAAATAGACCCAACTGCACTGCTGTGGACAGGGTCAACAACAAAACATATTTTAACCAGCTAAGGCCCACCTAAAAAAATTAATGTCAGTTGTAGTGTACGCTATATTAAGTGTATGTTCACTGCCTTAGATTTCCATCAGACAACCTCACACAGGCTGCTCTAACTCCGGATTTCCACCGCTTGCATGTGCGTTGTGTTACGGCTCTGCTGCTGTTTTGATCTGTGCCCCGTCATCTGTTAATCCACACCGGTTGCGTTTTGAGTCCGGCACGGCGCAGCACTGCCGGATCAGCTGGAGTGGCGAGACTGAGGAGTTCCTGCGGTAATTACAGAATCACGTGCATTATATTGGCACAGAAAAAGAGGTAATAACTCCATTCACTCCATGGACGTATTATAGCGAAGTCAATTCACCGCAATAACTCCCAATAAGTTGCTACATGCCATTTCCTTTCTATGGTTGTCCTTATAAAAGGATGTGTGGTGTCAAAAATAGTTTTGTGGATTTTCACCTCCCGAATTAGCTTCTCCTCGTCCGTGTTGCCGGTAGTGACCTTTGAAAACCTGTGATCTGTTAATCCAGGTCTGGAGCCGCTCATTTTGACGTTTTGTTGATGTAGTTAAGTGAAATACTGTCAGACGGAAACGTGGAGTGTTTTATTCTGAAAAGTAACCGGATGTTTTAATGTTGTACCGCTGTCTGATTTCTGTGTGTTAAATTCGGCTGAATTTATGCAACGTGATCCAGCATATGGCAAAAATAGGAGGCTTGTGGATCAGATACGCAAGCCTCCTATTTTTGCCTATCCTATCCCCAACGCAGCAGGGCCAGTGGAAATTAACACATAGACTGGAGTGTAATCTATTTGCTCCGCCTGCCGTGATGGATCAGAGCCAGACCTCACACGGATCTGGTGGAAATTAGGGGTTACTTGTTAACATGGGCGCCAAAAAAACCCCAAGACAGGTTGTGCTCTGCTCACGCAGGCAGCATGTTCCAGGCTTTACAGACGCGATAGATGTTTTTGACATTGGATCTTGCGCTGAAATCATGGCAAAAGCGGCATTATTTAACAATGTAGAAATGAGAACGAGCTGATCAGACCTAATAATGAGCTCAAAACTCAAGGGGAAGCCTATCAAATGAGTGTTTTGTGTTTAAGGATGCACTGCAAGTCTAGTTGCCTTTAAATTCTTCTGCATGTGCACCGTGACCTGAAAGACTAAGAATCAACAGGTGTGATAAAAATCATTAAACACCCCAAATAAACCTGGAATAAACACGGTGGCTCATGCATCCTCTTGATGACAGGGCGCCCATCTACTCAAAAGGCCTGTAATACGTATCTCATTGTCTCTAATAGTGAACACAGATTAGAGAAAGGATGCCATATGGCCGTCCCCTCTAATTGAAGCAATGTACGCCTGCGTTTCTGATTCCAGGTGTGTGTCATAATCAGCTCAAAAAAGCTCAACACCTGTTTGCTCAGTTGTGTGACTTTGCCTGTCTGACATTCAGATGTGAGTGAGCCTGACTGTCCAGCTGATGGGCACATACGCTGGAAATCACTACTGTCACCAGCACAAGTAAACAAGTTACACTTTGGCTAAAATGACCATTTTTGTCACACCATGTTGACAAGAAACCCCATTTTCTAAGTAAAGGAGGAGAGAAACCTTTTCAGCTTGATTCCTCGCTGATTTTTATTTTTGGCCATGTAACTGGATTTCTTATCTTCTTTTTTTTTTTTTTTACATGTGAGCATGTGGATGGCAAAGACATCAGACAGGGGAATTATCACCATGACAGCAGATTGGCTGTTGGCTTTATCCAAAGTATTCGCCATCCACTGTGTTTTTGTTGTTAGGCAGTGCTTTTCATTACTTTTTTATGTTGTTCAACTAAATACAACAAACAAAGGAGGTTGCTGTCATGTTTTATGATGCATGCGTCTATACTGACCCCAGATTGCAGTGTGTATAGAAGCAAGTCTGCAGCTGTCTGTGTCTGCTAACAAACTGCAGCCACACTGGTGCTTTGTGCTACATGTAACAGGAATACTGCACTTTCTAAATGATCGTGTGTATCAGTTACTCACCCTGTGTTATGTTGAAATCAGGAAGAAAACTGTTTTGCTTGCATGCTTCCACGGTGAATGAAGAACTCAAATCAGCGAGTATTATTTATGAATTAAAGACAGGGGTTCACATTTAACAACAGGAAACCTATATAAAAGCATCTGTTTACAAACTCTCACAACTTGTGCAGTCTAATCCAAGTCTCACTTATCCAGTCATATGCTCACTTCTACTGAGTCCTGAATTCATCAAGAATGCTTGCTGGTTTGGGATGTTTTGCTCACCTTGGAGGCATGTAAGAAAAACAAAGTTTTCTTCCCAGATTCACCATAACGTGGTGAATTTTCTATATTACTGGAGAGGGGCTAAAGAGCAACAGGTTGCCTCCCCCTGGTCTGGAATCAAACTGACATCTAGAATCAAAATGAAGGCAGTATTTTGTATCACCACTACAGTTTGGTGATTCTACCAAAATAAAGTGGGGATAGGGGAAAAATACAGGGATGTAATGATTCACTCAACTCACGATTCACAATGCGATGCTCTCTCTCTCTCTCGCTCTCTCTCTCTCTCTCTCTTTTTTTGAAATACAAAATGAGATTTCAGAAAAATTATGTCTGAAAAATGTAATTTTAAACAAAAATTGTGGAAAACACTGCACTGTCTCTTCTAAATGTAAAACACAAACTATACAATGAATGCATTTCTGGACATTCACAATGTCCCCTGCTGTTAAAAAAACAAAAAAACAAAACCTTTCAGTAAGTTGGTCTTTTCTCACTCGTAGGTGATAAGCTGGACTCCCTCTTTGGCTCTTGTACTCGTTTGGGCGAGTGGGGTTGCAGCTTGTCAGTGTGGTTTGGCCGTGTAGTCATAGTTAAGGAGAAATGTGTGTAGGCGGGGCAGACTGGAGCTCCTGATGCCGACTCTCATACTGCATCAAGCTTTGTTACTTTGTGACTTAAGGAAGCGCAAATCCACCACACTTCCGACATGAATGGAAGGTGCATTTTCTATTTCAATATCGCCTGTCGCTGATGATTTCACTCATGGATGTATTGATTTCACTACAACACATCCATGGTCGCGAAGCATTTCATTAATCTTATTTACGTTTTGTTTTGGACGTGATGTAGAACGCTGAACCTGTAGTGACGTAGCACGTTGAGCAAGCGAAGGCATAAGCAGCTTACTCTCTGCTGTTCAAAAAAAGTATTGCGGTTCATTTGTCATCTCACCGATTTGAATCCTACATATTTTCTATCGATTTTGAATGGCCTCGCGATGCATCGTTACATCCCTAGAAAAATATAAACAGAAATTTACAGAATGTTATTACAGAGCACCTGCTTCCCTTGAGTAGCCCAGTTTATTGTGTGCATGGAGACACAGTGTATGTGAAAAGTTGCATTTTAACCTTGTGTTGCTTCTTCACTCACCAAATTTTACTCATTTAGTGAGCAAGGGGAAAAATGGTAGTCTTTGGTGAAGATTAAAACAAACAAACAAACAAATAAACAAAATAGAAAATAGTAATAGTGTTGATAATGACAATAACATGGGGCACCTTAGACAATTAAAAATCTTGCACATAGATAACTGCAGTTTCATACCAAAGTTGTTGATTTGCACAGTTCTTCTTTCCCACTTGGGCATGATCCTCTTCATTAGTGCATGCCTTAAAACTGTGTTGATTTCCACAGTCTTGTGCTCTGTATGACGGGGCAAGAAAAAGAATTGCTTTAGTTCGAAGAAAACTCACACCTGCACAAATGCAACAACAAAAATCCTGTATTCATTTTAATGTCTTGCTTGACCAATAGCTGTTAAAAATAATCCTAATTCTGTTCTTGTCAAACACTCAACAGTCATTTTTAAAGTCAGAGAGAGAAGAAACTGAAAGACAGTGTACTAGGAACATTTTGCCAAATCAATGTCACGATAAAAGTGGATTAATTACCATCCGTCAATCTGCCAGCCTGTTGGAGAGCAGGAGTCCCCAGACGCTGCTCTGAGTGCCTCTGATGTTCGCTCAACAACATTTTAAGCACTTAACGCCTTAACCTTAATTGCATCCTCATTTCCAGTTTATTTTCTGCAGTCAGAAGTAAATCTCTGCTTTTGAATTCTGGACTTACTGACTCATGACCTCAGTGACTTAATCTCTCAAAATTAGTTGACCAATTAATGCACTTTGCAGACACCGGAGACAAAATTCAGCCCTGCTCCAAATATAATGAATAAATCTATCTGATGCAATTGAGTGAAAGAGTCTAAATAGTAAATTGGTTCTATTTGTCATTGCAGGAGTACTTACTATTCATATCACTTAGTTTGTGAAGGGTAGTTTGGGGTATTCCAGGACCTGGGGGGGAAATATTGTAGGTCAGGAAATGTAACTTTATCACACATTCTAAGACAAATGTGGAGTCTTTGTGGTAAACTTTAAATGGTAACATCCGTATTCTTCGACTATTACAGCACAACTTTTCACAGTGGGCAGTGGAGAAATCAGCTGCGATGTAATCCTCACAGGCAATCAAGCAGTCAATGTGCATTCACTCAAAAGTGTTTGTTTTTGCCACTGACAGGCTGTTTATATTATGGAAAGGATCCCCACAGAGATAGAACTTTTGTTTAAAAGATTTTTTTTTTAAAGGTGCATTATGTAAGATCTGGACATCATTTTAGTTTAAAACATTCAAAAAATGAACCATCCCCTCTCCCCCCTGTCTTTATTAAGCAAGGACCATGCATAAAAAACATTGATCTCAAAATGAGAAGATGATTCATTCCAGATTTAGCTATTAGCTAGTTTACATCTACGGTCCCTGGGAAGGTTCAAACAGAACAAATACCTAACACTAAAAGCAATATTCACACATGATAAAAACATTACGATACAACTGACAATATGAACAGATACAAACCCTATCATCAGAGTGTGAAGAAGTAACACTTTGTTTTTGTATTTTATTGAAGATATCCACTGCTAAGCAGCCAGGGAGGGGCCACCTCCTCTGTTATAATTCATCCTGGCCTGAGAGGCAAAAGTGAGTCACTGTAGCCTCTAGTGTGCTACAGGAGAGGATGACGAAGTTGAACCAACCAGAGTCAGTGGATACAGATTTATAATAGATCCATGGTGGATACAGCATCCAAGGCTGTGTTCCAAAAGTTGTTCCACTTGCCCTCTCTATGCAATGCCATTTTAATATTAAATGGCTGAGTCTGACTATTTGGAATTAACATTACAGATATCAGCAACTTCATTTTGACTAGAAGTAATTACATTTTGACTAGTCACAATTTTAATTCAAGATATCTATAACATCATATTGTCTCGTCAAAACAACAGAGATATCCAAAATTCAGTTACGACCAGTCAAATTACGGATATCTCCAATGACATCATTGAAACGGACAATCGACTCGTCATGCATCCTAAATAACAATTGCAGATAAATGTAAGTTAGTTTTGAATTAAGATATCTCAAATGTCTTTTTTGACCCTCAAACGTCGTTTTGACTCCTCATAATTGTTGTGCATGATGTTGCTTGATCCCACCCTAATGTCAAGCATAGCCATATAAGCACCGGATCCCACCTGTTCCCGCCTCCCCAATTACAGATCTCCACTACATTATTTCACCTAGTCAGAACTGGAATTCAGGATATCTGAATATTAAAGTTAAAGATATCGATGGTTCTAGATATCTCTAATCACAGTTCCTTTAAAGATATGTATAACTTAATAATAGATATCTCCAAATCAATTATGACTATCCATAATTCCAGTTTGAAATATATACAAAATTTTGACTAGTTATTATTCCAGTTCAAAGTTTCAACAACATCATTTTGACTATGTGAAACTCAATTGATTTATTTCTTAATCATAAATTTTTTTTTTTTTAAATATATTTATACATTGGTAATCAGCTGCATGACTTTCTGATATGATAATTTTGTGTGTGATCTTCATAACTATTATTTACAGTGGTTTTATATCTTGAAAAACAGCATTTCCCCATACATTTACAGATAATGTTGGAAATACAGAAATCAAACAAGTTGAACAGAACAAATATTCAATATGTAATGTTAACCGAACTGCAATTAATTATATGACAGTTTTCAATAAGCAACTATCTGCTAATGGACGAGTGGATTTTTATATGTGTAAGCTGACCTGTACACACCTACGAGATATATTAGGAGACCTACACAGAGCTATGAGATATTATAGAAGAAGTAACACAGAAAAGCCATGGTGAATAAACCTGTATTTTATTTTAATTTTAATTTATTTACCAGTTTATCATCCTCCCCTTCTTGTCTGTCTCACCAAGGGCGAGTGCCACAAAAACATCCCCAAAATCGCTATAGTCAAACCCTCCAGACTCCACTGAAATACAAAGTATTAAAATACAATACAAATTTCATCATCATAAAACACACTTTTTTCAAAGCAAAATAAAATTTAAGATAGTCGTCCTGGTTTATCTCTCCAATGTTTTGGCCAACACCAAGTCTGGTTTGGTTGAAATAAACCTTTATTTTACTTAGTTGGAATTTAAAATATGGTTACTCCCTACATGTTAAAATTACTGCTCATTTCAGCAGAGTGTGGTGGGTTTGGTGATGGCAAATTTGGGGCTGATTCTGCTTTAACAAAAAGGATCTTCTTGGTCCTTTCCATCATGTTGTCAGACACAATCAGAAAGAATCTGCGCCTGTCAGTGGCAAAAACGAGCACTTTTAGTTGATGTAAAATGACAGTGCTCAGTTGCAGCCAGTTTCTCCACTGTCTCACGCAATACTGGACCAGTTTCAAATATCAATGTGTCACCTCTGCAGTTGAGGAGAACATGTTGATAGTTCGGGCTAAGAGAAGCATCGTAGTAGGTGCACTTGGATTTGAAGAGGGAGCAGGTGAGGCACTCTTTACGAAATGGATCAACAGTGGAGACTCTGAAAAAATTATGTGAGCACAAAAGAAGTTGAAATGAGACAATTTTGACATTCAATCAGTGTGTTTCGAGCCTTCAGGCTAAAGAGAAATTCAGAGAATGTGGCAAATAAAATGTAGTAATAAATACATATTAACACTATAAATTAGCTCATTAAGTAGGTTTCCATCCCTATTTTAATGCATGGCTATTTATATTATATCTATTAAAACAAAGTCAAAATATTACAAGAACAGTTTTAGTTGTATCATAAAAATAAGACATGCTGGAATTACTAGGTAGCTGAAAGGTTATAGCACAAAGTCCACGATTCAGTTCTAGCCTTTGACCTTTGTTGCATGCTCCTCTTTCTTTCTCTCTGTCTACACACTATTATCGGCCAAATAATGTTATCAAGGCTCCTAAAATATTTTTTAAAGGGACAATTTGCCCTTCACTCAAAATTACATATTTTTCCTGTTACCTGTAGTGCTATTTAATAGTCTCTATTGTTTTGAGTTTTTAGTGGCCAGTTGTTGGAGATATAGGCCACAGAGACGTCTGCCTTCTTTCTTAGTTTATGTAGGATCTATTTTCTCTCCACCGAACTACACCCTCAATCATACCACAGCGCAGAGAGGCTCGTGCTTGTGACAGCGCGAGATGTAAACATTAATGGCGTACTCCTCAGCTGAGCTGACATGTTTTGACTCAAAATTTACCAAGGAATGAGTAGAATAGACAGAAAATTAGTAAAAAAGGAAAAAAAAGAAAAAGAAAAAAGAAAAAAAACAAATAAATTCAGAAATGACCTGGAAAAACTGCTTAAAAATTATTTAAAAAAAAACTGTGACATAATTTCTAATGTTATGTTTTATTGACAATCAGAAATAAAGTTTTTCTCTTGCTTTTTTCTTTTTTTTTCCATGACATTTTTCCCTAGCTTATTTAGAAATAATTTTCTAAATCTCTTAATTTCTTGCAATTTGTGGAACATTTCTTAGCAAGTAGCTCATTGCCTTTTTTCTCATGTTTTTGTCAGAAATTAAACCAATTTGCTCAGGGTTTAAAGGTTTAAATACTTGTAAAAAGCATTTAAAAGCAGTAAAAGAAAAATGATGTTGCCCCAGGTTTCATGGTACCTGTACAACTGCTGTTGCGTTGAGCCTTCCTCTGTACTCAGGAAATAACTGAAAAACAATAAGGAACCTGTTATTCCAGACTTCATATTGTACTATGTATGGCGTTAATATTGCATGGTGTCAATAACTCAGCCTTACACTGAGTTTGTGCTTTCATCATAAGCCAGAATTTGAGAGACTTCCCAGCTTCCCGAGGTCAGGTGGCGGATGTTGACCTCTTGGCCCTCAGACTGAGAAGAAAAAGAGGAAATACAACACAACAGAGCAGACAGAGCATGTTATGACATGACCTCACATGCCCTACATTTTGTTTCTAAAACTGAGCCTTGACTTTCAATCTAAAACTTCTGTTCCACTTATTATCTCTACAGAACCTAATTTAATCTTGCCCACTGCCTCCGGTGCATCTACTGTACAACACCCTGCTTCATTTATTAATCTGAGTGTATCCTTAATTCTCTGGTGTTTCAAGAAATGTAGTTAGAATATAATGTAATATGATGAGACTTCAGACTGGAATAATATGAGCAGTATGAATAACTGAAAGGCCCGTACGACAGATAAGAGGACTAAAAGAAAAAAATATATATACAGGCATGAGTAATTGAAACAGTGAAAGCACCTCACTAAATGTACTGATTGTATTGAACGTTTGTAATAGTTTTACTTGGTTGGAGATCATGGTGATATGGTTGAATGTCCCGCGGCCGCTGTGTTTTAAGGGCATGGTGATGAAGAAAGTTGTGCAATCCTTGGAAAATACAGGCTCCTCATTCTGGGGAAAAAGAGACAAACAGCAAACACAGACAAAGTAGTTAAAACGTGACTAGAGGAGGAAGAAAAAAGAATAGATGAAGTTATGAGCACTGACTGTATCTGTTGGTTAAAATAAAAAAGAAAAGACAAGAAAAAAGAAAAGTATGAGAGGCATTTCTCCTGTGAAATATGTTTTGGCTAATAGTTTTATACAGTATCATGCTGAAAAGTCATCAGGTTATTGGGATCTACAGGAATTTGCCATTTCAGAAGTGTTTTTCTGTAATGTCAATTTTCCAGTGGCTGTATAGGCCTATATTTGAGACAGGCCTGTCTCCTGTCCTGTTTTACAAATAAAATGTGTTATACTTCAAGTTGTTCTCATTCACTGTTTGTACCTACGAAACCTATGAAAATACAAGACTGTAATTTATGTATGACCCAGACAATAATTTCTTTTTATTATTTAGTTAGAATTTAGAAAAAAATCAGTCAGACTAATTGGTTGTAAAGAAGGAAGGTAATTAGTTACAACACTAAATGATATTAAAAACAACAACAACAATAAAACAACAACAATAATAATAACAATAATAATAACAATAATAATAATAATAATAATAATAATAATAATAATGATGATGTGGATGATGATGATGATGATGATAAGAATTATTATTATTATTGTTATTATAATAATTATAATATGACTATTATTATTATTCTTATTATTATTATTCTTATTCTTCTTCTTATTATTATTATTATACACACTTTTTGGGTGCCTTTTCTCAACTGTTGGCTGTTGTGTGTATTGGTTTTGTGTTTTTATCGTGGGTGATTTCAATATTCATATTGATAACCCCAAAGATGGCAGTGCAAAAGAGCTCTTATGCATCCCAGAAAATTTTGGTCTTTCCCAACATGTGACAAATCCAACACATAACAAGGGTCATATTTTAGATCTCATTATTTCTAAAGGTCTACACATTTCAGAGGTCATGGTGAGAACTGTTGCCCTTTCTGACCACTACTGTGTCCTCTTTAAAATGACCACAGCTACTGATACCAACAGAATTCAAACAGAGGTTATTAAAAAGCATTACATTAATATAAACACATTATTCACAATTATTATTATTGCACAATTATTCAACCAGGCTTTTACACCTACACCAGCTCTGATTTCACCCTCTGTCAATGACCTTGTGAACAGTTTCAGTTGTATTATTTAAAAGTTATCGATGCCATTGCTGTTGTCTTTGGTAGGAAAACAGCTCAATAGTTAATACTTCACTACAGTAAGGCCTTTTTCCACGCACCCTGAAAACTGCAGTATTTTGACCTGTTTTAAAGAAACAGAATCTGGATGCCTCAGTTATGAATAACTACAGGCCCATATCAAACCTGCCATTTCTAGGAAAAATTATTGACAAAAGTCGTTTACCAGCAAATTAACACTTTCTTGGTGCAAAATAATTATTTTAATGCATTCCAGTCTGGTTTTCAGTCGCACCACAGCACTGAGACTGCACTCAAAGTTTTAAATGACATTGCACTGAATAGTGATGCAAAAGTTTCAGTTTTGGTTTTGCTGGATCTCAGTGCTGCATTCGATACAGTCGTCATTAAGATACTGGTCCACGGACTAGAAGAGTTTGTAGGAGTCTCTGGTAATGTTCTGAACTGGTTTGCATCGTATTCACAAAACAGCGATTATTTTGTTTCAATTGGTAATTTTGTGTCTGAGCAAACAAAAATCACATGTGGAGTTCCACAAGGGTCCATTCTTGGGCCTCTTCTATTCAATATTCCCATGCTCCCTCTTGTTCAGATTATGGAATGCTACAGCTCTTACCATACCTATCAGACACAGCGCTACATAACTGTCAACACAAGGTTACGGTCCATTACATTTACTAAATAAATGGATGTGCCAGAAATTTCTGCAGCTTAACATGGAAAAAAAAAATAAAAAATACATTTGGCCCCATACAAGAAAGATGAAAAGTCACTGCTCATCTTGAATCCATGGACTTAAAACCTACATATCAAGCCAAAAATCTTGGTGTACTTATGGACCTAAATTTCAACAGCCACATAAAAACAGTCATAAAATCAACCTATTAACTCCTGAAAAACATTGAGGGATTTCTATTTACACAAGATAGAAAAACTTGCTCATTTATTCATTATTCGCAGGCTGGACTATTGTAATGGTGTCTTTACAGGTCTTTATTAAAAATCAATAACACAGCAGCAGTTTGTCCAAAATGCTTCTGCAAGAGTCCTTACTAACACCAGTGATGCAAATTACACCGGCCCTTCAATCCCTGCACTGGCTTCCTATATGTCAAAGAATAGATTTTAAAATACTGTTACTCGTACTGTATATGAAGTGCTACATGGTCTCAGGCCTAAATACATCTCAGATTTACTTGTACCATATGATGCATCTAGACCCCTCAAGTCATCTGGAAGGGGTTTGCTCTGTGTTCCCAGGATCAAAACCAAGCATGGCAAAGCAGCTTTTAGTTTCTATGCTCCTATCCTGTAAAGCAAACTCCCCGGATACCTGAGGTCTGCTAAAACTGTGAACTTCGAACTGTCACCTGTAAACTTTATTGTTCGCTGTTGCTTTCCACTGACTTTTCTATCTCTCTTGCTCTTTGATTTGTAATTTTAATGTAACACTTACATTAAAATGTAATTTTAATGTCTTCTTATTTTTGTTTGTTTGTATTTCATGATTTTCTGTGCCCCTGTAAAGCACTTTGAATTGCCTTGTGTCCGAAAGGTGCTTTATAAATAAACCTTCCTTGCCTTGCCTTTATTAATGAATATGACATGATGACGTCTTTGCACTGAATGACCTAGTGCTGTGGAAATATAACGTGATGCTAAATTTACCAAATGAACCATTAGAGTGTATGCAATTACATCCAGTCTCAATGGGTTTTGCCTGCTCTTGATCACAATTGGGTTGTCCTTGTCCATGTGGCTATTATTTGTACATTGCCAGCTTTCATATGAAAATGCACAGTGTCCTTAAACATTTACTGACAGGCTTATAAGTAAAGATAATGTCGTCTCTTTGGACTGACACTCACCTGACGATCCAGCCACTTCTCTGATGTCATCACGTGTCTCTGAGTTGGAAAGATTCAATCAGTACAGAAAATCTCTGTAAATTCATTGTGGAAGATTATACAACAGTCAGTCCAAGCAATCCGATTGGTTGAGAGGCGTTCCATGAGTACTGATATACAGTACAACATCACTGGGAGTTTTAATTCTGCATTTATCACTCCACTCTACAGCTGTTCTAAACCACTAATTAGGCAAACAGAAATGGTTGGTAGTTATTTAACCTTATTGTAGATTGTATCAATGCTTGAAAAGCAAGGAAATCCCATCTGACCGGCATCATGGCTCAAAAATATCTGAGAAAAATTCCACCTCAAGCTAAAGCCCTCTACCTGCAGCCCAGGAGGGAAGCAGCTGCGACAGACAGGTTTTGGTATGTATCGCCGTTTACTGGGAGTAAACCAGCTGTCACAGATGTTACCAGGATGTGCAGTGAGGCATGGACACTCTTCTGACACTAACTGCATCCTGAGAGACACCACCACACACAAACTGTCTAGACTCCAGGTGATGGAGGATCACAGCAGTGAGTGGACACACGCTGGAGTGACATAATGTCTGATCAAACTGACTCGTGAATCACACAGCCTGCCAAAGTGTCTGTCAACAGACTCTTATTTCACCTAAAACACAGCATAATGTTCATGATACTAAGCAGCTTGTCTGTGAGACCGAGCTTCCACAGATTACCGAGCAGTGTGCAGGAAAATGTTTATGTGTTGCTAGGCAACAGCTGTCAGTCTCAGCAGTTAAGGTACTATTTGTGTCGGCGGAGCCAAAAAATCATTGAAATAAAAACAAACAAATCATAATCTGTGGTCCCTTATTACTGTGAACTAATAAATGGCACTTGTAGAAATGTTGTATAAAAGCAATATCAAACTCGAGGTGGTGCTGTTGGACTGCAAGTCATCACGGCTGCGATGATCTTCGATTATCTACGACCAAATCACAGCTGTGATGATATAAGGTATAACAGCATTCCCTCTCGTGTGATATTGGTCAAGTAAAGAATTATCCACAAAAAGATTCTTACCTTTGTGCAGTCAGCTGTTGTGACATCACACAGGGAAAGAATTGACATGTTTTGAGCTCGGTTCACCCACCGCACACTCAGCCTGTCCTCTGTCACCCATTTCACCATGGTGATGTAATACTCGCTAGAGAAAACAAAAAGTAATTAGTAATAATAATATTCTGTGGAAGACAGACTGTGGATCAACAAATGATATGTGGATAACAGAGTTGATAAATGCGCTGTACCTAGAAAGGTGAAGGTTCTCTCAAAGAGGGGGTTATTCTAGTAGGAGAAATAGGTTCCCATGTACCTGCGTGGTAAATTTTTGTGACCTGTTGTTTTAGAATCCTAATGGTGACCACTTAAGGGTTTTTCTTGTTGCAAAGGTCATTTAATGAATCATGGGGTTCATTTGGCGGTCATCTTGACCTGATGTCAGTAGCAAAGGTGAAAAAGGTGATTTTGATACCTCCTGAACAAGACAACATACAAACACAAATAAACCAACATTTTCATATATTCTGACACCAGGATTCAAATGGAAGGGCAATTTACATGGTACAATCACTCTTTATTGGTTATAAAAAACAAGATTTTAGGCTCATAATAATATGAATTCTGCTATTTTGCTTTGCACTGAACATTGAACAGTATTATTCCTTCTTCATCGGGTACCTGGTCTTGTTTGAGGTCTTCCTCACCAACCTGGAACTGACATATCGTGGCACCGCAGACCTCATCCATTTAATAACCTTGTAATTGATATAAGATAATAAACTGGGAATGTTTTGTTATTGCAGTAAACAATGGTGAAACAAAATGGCAAAATTTATATTGTCATGAGCCTAAAAAGTGTCGTTAGCCTGTTTTTTTGTCTTACCAATTGAGTGGTTGTACAATGTCAGTGACCTTTTCATTTGATTTCTAGTGCCAAGTTCCGAGAGTAAGCATTGCAGAACTTGTTATTTCTTTTCTTTTTCGGTGCCCATGTTGACAAGTTAGAGCAGCTACACTGCCTGCATGAGCAGCATTGGTCAGGTGCGTCTCAGCTGCTTGTCAGCTGAAGCACATCTGGAGACACAGTGGCTTGCCGCTTTTTTACGCGTGCTACGTGCGGTTGTCAGCAGAAATGGGCAGTTAAAATGGTATTTTAATGATTATACTGACTCTCTACCACCTTTTTTCTTCAATGTCTTTATCTGTCACTGAGACGAGGAAATACAACTATATCTGTTTTACACAAACTTTCCTGCTTCCATTAACAAAGTCTCTGTTGGCAGAATCCCATCAGTTGTTGACTTAAGACATTTTATTGTGAAATATTTGCAGGGCCATGCTGTTGACAATGCAGGGGCATGCACGGCTTTATAAATAAGTGGATTGTGTGCTTAGAAATGTGGAAATACAGTAGTCGTAGCAGCAGGCAGCCCTGCAGAAGTGCCACAGCAACAACGCTGTGAACACCATGAGTGTGCAACACGGTTTGTTGGACAGGGTTGGGGAATCTGGAGCCTTACAGAGTACTTCAAGTGTAGTGCATTCTTATGGGCTGACAGTGAAACAGTATACCCTCTTTGCTGTGTATATGCATTTTTTTACTAGTAATGTTGAAGTTTTGAGATACATTTGCTGTTTTCTCTACTTGTCTTGGCTGAGCTGTTCAAGTCCTGTATTGTGTGTCTGTCTTACACTGAAAAACCTTAAATAAAGCTTTAAAAAATGTGTTGAAATCTTACCTCTTTTCAAGACTGTCAGGAGGTCTCATTTCAGTTGTAAGCGAGCTGCCATCCAGAGTGACAACGTAGAGTCTGACTGTGGGATTGATTTGTCCCATCTATAGTGAAAACAGAACAAATGTGCAATTACATTCACAGGCCTAATCAAATTGGATGTAATATCCACAATGCACTGCATGAACTCAAGTGATAACAAAAAGCTCTGAGCAACAGGCTGCACTTGCTTTTTATTTTCATGTGCAGCCATACTGAGCAATGCTGGTTGGACTTGAACAGAAAATATAATGAGAATATCAAAGATGTAAAGAACAAACTGTGCTGCTGTACAATGTGCAGGCCCTGGGGCGAGTTAGTCATTTGCCTTTGCTTAAACCTTTCTTCCAAAATAGAGCTTATTAGTCTGCATGACATGACTCTCAAAATACAGCATAACCTACATATCAAAAAAGATGACAGTATCTATTCTGCACTTAATCCTGCTTCATGTATCTTTATGGGTTATTATTCCTGTCCTCTCCAGTCCTCTACTTCTTGCTATTTGAAGGTATAATAGCTTCTTGGAATAGCTCTATTCTGTTTTTTTCCTGGCTGCGTATTTCATAATGAATCTAATGGATCAAACACATATGAAACATGCTAATGCTAATTATACAACAGTTAGTTTCAATCAAGCAATTTGATTGGTTGAGAGGCATTCCACAAGTGCTGATATACAGTACAAGAGCACTGGGATGTTTAACTCTTCATGTATCACTCCGCTTTACAGCTGTTCTAAACCGTTAATTAGGCCTACATTAAAGGTTGGTAGTTATCTAACATTACTGTAGATTGTAGTGTACAGACTGCTCTGTAGGCCTCTGTGTGCCTATTAGTTTTGTTTAGGAAAATAAAAGGGCAGCAGTTGCTGTTGGAGCTGTCACACTGTCTTCCGTCCCGTTTATTATTGTATTAGTTATGCAGTGAGATGAACCCAGGATGCTCGGTTACAGTGGTGTTAGTGGTGTTCTTCAACAAGCCGCTGTGAGGGCTTTTCTGTGGATGTGTGGAGCCGTTACCTGTGCAGTTGTTTTTAGCTTAGCTGCCTCAGTAAAACTATCTGGTCAACCCCTGCGGGGTGCTTCAAGACTGTGCATGACTAAGTTGCGAACATGTGGTGCTGCAACGAGGACCATTGTCAACTCGCACGGGTATGTTTGACAGACACTCGCCTGACAGAGACTCTAAGGTTGACCTGCCTTCTCCCTTCACTGGCGACAGGAGCCAGAGTTTACTCAGCTGGGTGAGGCAGCTGGAGGTGGCTGTCAGTGCGAGTGTGGGAGGCAGCAGAGACTGCAGCCCTGAGCTGAGGATTCTTCCTACTCGCCTTGGCAACTCAAAAGGCTCACACAATATACAACAGGCTTTTAGTTGGTCTACAGTGACACGTAGACTGACCTAATATAAAGTGGCAAGCTAGTTTGGTGGCAGACATTTATGTGTTGCTGTCCTTTCCAGCAGTTGTGAAACTATTTGTGTCTGCGGAGCAAAAAAAATCATAATCTGTTGTCACTTATCACTGTTATTTAATAAATGACCCTTGTTGAACTGTTATATAAAAGCAATATCACCCTTAAGGACGTTGTATTATATATGTCATCACCGCTGTATTTACCTTCACCTTTCGATACATATAGAGTTTAAAAAATTAATAAATAAACGTAAACGACAGTAAACACCTCATATTTAAGTTTGTGTCCTTATGCAACAAAAGTTTGTGGCAAGGTTTGAAAAGAAAAACACCATGTTGTTTGGCTCAACATTCATACAGGAAGTGAAAAGCAGGTGGAAGTCCAGGGTTTGTTGGACCCATCCACCCTCCAGCTAATCACCAAATAGGGACTTTACTGCTCCTTATATCATATTGTTACCAGCAGCATTTCAAGCTGATGCTATCCAGCAGTTTATCATACCGCTATTACAGGTTCCATCCAGTGGTTTAATGAGTGTAGGCAGAAGCGGGGTTTAGTGTCGCCCTGGCTCCCACGTCAAAAAGCCAATGGGATGTTTCTATTGGATTTAAGATTATCGTATCTTTGCAACGATTTACAATACCTACAGGCCAAAATCACTGACCAATGGGCAGTATTTGATGACTCCAGAGTGAAAACGGGCTGAACAATTCCATCAACCTCAGCTGTACTATGGGTTGAAGGTGGATTTAGAACCAATTAGCATATCTAAGCTTGCTAACTCGCTAAACTGAGATGGTAAACATTACATTTTTTTGCTTTTATCCAAAGTGACTTACAGTAAGTGCATTCAAACCATGTGGATGCAAACCCGAAATTACCAGAATCATTCAAGTAGATCAACCTCTCATCAAATATAAGAAACAACTTTAAGTAATACTTTGAGAATCTGTGAGAGATAGAGAGTTTTTTTCTTTCTTCTTAGACTAAGTACAGTCTCACAGAACTACTGATTAGATTAGATTAGATTAAATTAAATTAGATTAGAAAGTCTTTATTATCTCAGAGGAACATTCTGGTTTGCAACAGTAGTCAACACAACCAATTCACACCATAATAAATAAAAGCAACTAATAAAGGCATAAATACATCTAACATATAACATACAGTGGATATCAACAAAGTTAGCTGTAGTGAATATGAAACATTCAAGGTTCATCATTATTGTTCATCACAAAGACATCAGGGCCTAAAGCTTGTTTAAAAACCCCAAAGTTGAGAGAACGAATGATCTAAGAAATCTGTTTGATTTAGCCCTCTTGGAGAAAGAATACATCCTCCCTGGTGGCAGAAGTCTGAACTCTACATGGAGAGGGTGATGTGGGTCTGCTTAAATGACCTTTGCCCTCTGAATGCCTCTGATTTGGAAAACATCAAGATTACGAAAGTTAGTGCCAATGATTTTTTGGCAAAATTTAACAATGCTTACCAGCCTTTTGCAAACCATTGCAAAAATTAAAATTGACACAATAAATGATGAATAAAACATTTTTAAAAGCGACCTAAATTGGATTAGAAAATACCAGCTGTACTGGAGGCTGTCAGGCTAGATGTTTTGTTGATGTGGAAATTTAGCTCCAAGAGCAACTATGTTCATAAACAAAAGCACTTGTAAAATCCATGATGACTCAATGTAGTTAAAAGATTTTCAGGAAAAACAAGAAACGGGGGAACGAGACAGATCAAGCACATACAACTTCCGTTGCTTGTCCATGCAGCAGGGGCAGCACCTTGTACATTCTGTGGACAAGTATCTTGTTATTCTCACTAGCTACATTGGTATATATGGGCCAGGTTGTAATATGGCACAGTTTGCTATTGTAAGTACTGCTAACAGTAATGAGGTTTTTCCTTAAGCGCAGACACATGATACCCAAGAAGAATACTCCCAAGGGTGTTACTTTCACTGTGTACTGACTCACAAAGAGATACCCAGACAAATATATCCCCCAGTGACTGAGGCAGGAGTCTGACTGTCAGGCTGCTACACAGCATCAGTGTTCTCACAGACAAAGGGAAGGAAAGGCAATTAAATCTCTGCTTCATTTAGTCCCACAATATTACAGCACTGACCCCACTCAAGGATTCAAGCTAAGTCTTACTGTGTGTGTGTGTGTGTGTGTGTGTGTGTGTGTGTGTGTGTGTGCGTGTGTGTATGCGTGTGTTTGTGCGCATGCAACTTATACACACTGTGTGAGCAAAGCCAAGATCAAGTGCAGCGCTTCATTAATTAGATGCCTTCCTATCCTAACCCCCCTCCCCCCATCTATGGATCTGAACCAACAAATGAGGGTGCCCTCTACCTTCTGACCCTAATTCCACCACTGTTCCACCACCCATCTCCCCTCTTACAGGTATTTGATACGCTAAACATCCGCATCAAAGGATGAGAGGTGTGTTAACGGGCCTGACAAAAGCATATCTCATTCCTATCCGTTCCAGTGCCACAGATCCCCCCAGCCATTGCTCTTCAAAGGAGGCAAGCCACCGTAACATGAATTAAACAAGACGAGGATTCACTAACCTTTATGGATGAGCTAAGACAGAGAGCGTGCAGTTGGATTATTTAAAGCACTGGTTTGATAAGATGAAGTTGCCGGATATAGTAGACTTGTAGAGGTTGCTCCTAGGATTTCTAGTATAGTAGGACATTTCTAGGATTTTAGGACATTTCTAAAACTACAGGATTTTTCAAGAATTTTAGGACATTTCTAGGATTTAACAACATTTCTAGGATTTTAGGACATTTCTAGAACTTTACATCACTTCAGGAGGTTTCTCAGATTTTAAGAAATTTCTATTTTTAGGATGTTTCTAGGATTTTAGGACCTTTGTAGGATATTAGGACATTTCTAGGACTAGAGGTTTATCCAGGATTTTAGTATTTAGGATCTCCAGGACTTTAGGACATTTCTTGGATTTAGATTTTAGGATGTTTTTCAGACTTTAGGATGTTACACGGATTTTAGGCAGTTTCTCAAATTTTAGGATATTTCTAGGATTTTAGGACATTTCTGGGATTATAGGCCATTTCTGGGACTATAGGATGTTTCTAGGATTTTAGGACATTTCTGGGATTATAGGCCATTTCTGGGACTATAGGACATTTCTAGGACTACAGGCCATTTCCAGAATTTTAGAATGTTTCTGGAGATTTAGTCCATTTCTAAGATTTTTATGACATTTCTAGTATTTATGATGCTTCTTAGACTTTAGGACCATTCTTGGATTTAGAGAGACATCCTGGAGAGCATTTCTAAGACTATAGTATGTGTCTATGGTTACGAGATATGTCTAGGATTTTAGGACATTTCTAGGAATATAGGGTGCTTCTAGGATTTGAGCACATTCCACCAATTCAAGGACACTTCTTGGATTTTAGGATATTTCTAGGACTATAAATTTAGTGGTGCAGAATAAGATAAAAGACTTTCTAGTGCCGTGAACATATAACTGAAATTATTACCTGTCATTATAGCTGTCCTATCAATAAAGGGGAAAATGCCTCAAAAAAAATCTTTTAAAAAAAAAGTACATCTTATTACCCACATTTATAGAAAGTTACTTAAAAATAAAATTGACGCACAGTACTCAAAGTCATACCTTTGGATAAGGGTACTCCTTCCCCTTGGGGTAGAGAGAGCCTGTGAAGAGCGGCAGCAGCATGTTAGGAACCAGGGAATCGTTGAAGGTGAGGTAGGCCAGTCTGGAGCCGTCAGGTGACCACCAGTGGGCCGCCTGCGTGTGCAACACCTCCTCTGGAAAACCACAAGAAACAGAATCAGACAGGAGTGGAGTAAGGCTCAGTGAGGCTGGTTACCTAACTGACCGAGTAAACGACCGAGTGACTGACTGGTTTGCAAATACACAGTCAGATGACCAAAACAATTTACTGAAAATAATATGTATTCTTCAAAATATTATATGCTCTATGTGCTATCAATCATTAACTCTTCAACACCTTGATCAACATCCGTTATCTTGTGCTGCATCGAGAAGCCTTTCACTAGCACGCAAATATGACTGATTTAATTTTAAAAACAAGAAAAAAAGACAACAAGCAACTTTTCAAGAAAAAAAGCTACCTAAATGGTAATAATGAAATTATCCAAAAGTTGTGTATATGTACATATGTAGAGAGAGAGAGAGAGAGATAAAGAGAGAGAGAGAGAGAGAAAGAGAGTGTTAGTTATATATATTTTATATATATTTATAGTTTACTGACATGAGCAATGCCTGAATTTTTAGTCAGACTCTATGTTTTTTACATTGAAAGGGAAATAACTTGAGCAAAATGTGTTTTACTTTGAAAGTGAATATGAACACGCTTTGATTATGTTTGTTTGTCTGTTGGTAACTGTTGTATAATCAGTGTTACACTCAAGAGTGAGCACCACAGTGATGCAGCAGCATCTGTATGCAGCACCATCACGTCAATAATGATGATAAAAGCACCCCCTTTTGTGCAATATGCCTAAGTACATCATCATTTGAAATATACAATTGTGACATTTCTGTGGTTTGCATAAATGTATGATAACCTTTTCTTTTAGCATCTGGGGAGATCCTATATGACCCTTGCAAAAATGTTCTTTTAGCTGTTTTCTAAAGGTGAAGGCTTGGTTAGGTTTGTGTTTTTTCTGAAACATATTATCATTCAATATGATTTTCTATTTTGTTACATTTTTTACCTAGCATCAGTCCTTATCATAAATATCAATTATTCATACATTTTCAGAATTTTGACCCTTTAAATGCCAGCTTTCTGTTATGATGCCACTCTGTTTTTAGATGGGAAAAAAAACAAAAATTAATTATCTTCAAAAAAATTATTACTATCACAGCCTGCGATATGTCTACGATTAGCAGCAACGTTGATTGTGACAGTGCTCCTAATGGAAATAGCATGTATTTTCTCCATATGCCAAATATGGTAAAAATGATGTAATCATGTAGGAAATAGTAAAACTGCCAAATTCCAAGGACAAAAGCCCAGAATGAGACACAGAAAAAACACAATTCATATTTTTATGTTTTGATGGCTGTGGGATCAAAAATTCCAGTTTGAATGGGTTTCATTAGCACATTTTTCACACTTAACAGAATTAATGTAACAATTTTGTTTCCACGGTGTATTTTAGACTTATTGCAGGAGATTAGCTGGAAATTCCAAAACAAAAAAACACAGTCTTGCCAAAATTTATGCCATATGCATATGTCAAAATGAAGAAAATGAGGAATGAAATGCCTGTAAAATGTGCCAGTCTCTACGGGTTAAGAATGGGGAAAGGTCATTATCATGGTGAATTGTTGATGGGAAATCGGGTAATAACGGTGGTCTCCTGTATACAAGTCTCACCCATTTGACTAAACCAGCCACCTCAATGAAGATTTTCAGTAATACTAATGTAAATAAGATATCCGGATGGACAAAATATCCGGATGGACGTCATGACAGACATTTACTATTTGTCTTATAAAATGGTATTCATTTTCAGAGAAATTCTTTTCTGTGGCACAGTTTGCACTTAGTCTAGACTCCCACCGTGAAAATAAGAATCCTCATACACACATGCTTTCTTTAGCTGGAGGAATGCCAGATAAAACTGGCAGCATTTGAGTTATTCTATCCATCTTTCAACTTGACCCTTTGTGCCGGGGTTTCTGACTCAGTGCTGTGTCTCTTACCCTCATACAGCCAGTCTGTGATGCCGTTAAAGACGACCCCCTCCTGTCCAGAAGAGGTGAGCCTCCACGAGCTGCTCTGAACATCTGTTTGGTAGTAGATGTTGTTTTCAAATATATAAAGCTGCGGGATAAAGAGAAAATAGCAGTTTTAATTTGAAAACACAAGTTGCGATAAGTAATGTGTGTCACTTTTAAATCCATCTACTCACAGTATGTAAATGCCTTCACCTTCTCATACATAAAGGAAAATGTGACAGCAGAGAGGAACAGAGATATGAGTTTGTTTCCCACTAGGTGGGATTCTTTGATTTCAGAATGCATTGGAATACATTACATAGAAATGTCAAATCTTCTTACAACTGATACTACAGTATATCACCATGTTTGGACATTCATATCATAATATCGCCTTGCTTGTGTCCTCTTGGCACATACAATATGGACCCTTGGAATGAAGATCGTATAAAATATATTGATCTTGCTTTGATCGCTACAAGGAAGTGCATTACAATCCACAGGAAATCTGATACCCTCCTGCATTATTACGCTGGCTAAATGAATTGTAAAGCGACATCCCATTAGATAACATTTACTACAACATAAGATGTAAGTCAGGACGTTTTTAAAAATATGGAAACCACATTTAAATGTTATGGCAAGAGGGGCAGCTTAAGGTAACAATTGGTTAATAATGTGTGTTAAAATGCATTTGTTGTTTGTGACCATGTATGTTATTGTTTAGATCTCCAGTGCAAATTGTGATGTAATATGGCATGCATCCTCATGATTGAAATGTCATTCAAATCATATAAAGTTTTTTTTTTCTCTCCTTTTTCGTTGTATTTGTTTTTGTGTGTATTTTGTCTCCTATACATGATTGGTAAATTATCATAATTCTTCTTCTTATATAATTTTTAAATAAACATTATAATTTAACATAAACATCCTAAAGGCTAATCTTCTTCTTCTAATAATAATAATAATAATAATAATATTTGTTATTATTATTATTGTTATTATTATTATTATTATTATTATCATTATTATACATAATATTATTATTATTTTAAAATAATAATAGTTAATCTAATAATTTTATTTAACAATAAATAATTTAATAATTTAATAATATGGCTGTGGCTCAGAGGTAGAGTTGACGTTGTCCTCTAATCGGAAGGACAATGGTTCGATCCCCGGCTCCTCCGGGCAACATGTCGAAGTATCCTTGGGCAAGATACTGAACCTCAAATTGCTCCCAATGCTGCGCCATCGGCGTGTGAGTGTGTATGAATGGTTACTGAGTAGCAGGTGGCACCTTGCACGGTAGCCTCAGCCACCAGTGTGTGAATGTGTGTGTGAATGAGTAAATGTGACATGTAGTGTAAAAGCGCTTTGAGTGGTCAATAAGACTCTAAAAGCGCTATACAAGTACAGTCCATTTACTATTTACCATTTTAACTGCAGAGGGATTGTAGAGGGAGCTTGTGGAGGGTGGGCTTGGGTGGGTAGAGGAAAGTAGGCATAATTCTAAGATGAACTGTCATCTGTCTCTTTCTGTTAAATTAAATAAAACACCACATGAATAATCAATCAAACAAAAAAAGAAACAGACAGACAGACAGACAAATAAATAAATACATACATACAAACATAAATAAATGAATGTCACATCTGTACACTCTGCCACCTTGCATTTGTGTTGAAGTCAGAGCAGAGCACACATTTTTAGAGCACATTTAGTTGTTTTTTTTTAACTAACATCTGTCCTAATCATAAATATGACATTGAGTTAATTATTTTCAATATACTACATGCTAAGTAGATGAATCTTTTTTTGATTATCACAGCCTAGGATATGTCACCGATTAGCAGCAACACTGACTTTTATACAATACAATATTTTTTGTGCAGTGTCACTCACCACACTGCACACAAAATGCCCCTTTCAAAATCAGGGTATAAAAAATATTATACATTAATATGATTTTCTACTTCAACCAGCATAACCTTATCATAAATATCAAATATTAAGTAATTTTGTGAATTTTAACCCTTTGAATTCCACATTTTTGTCATGATGCCACTACGTTTTTAGATGAAAAAACAACACACACACTTAAAAAATGAATTATTTTCAATATACTACACGCAAGGTAGATTTGTTCTTTTGGACTGTCACAGCTTGGGATTTGTCAATGGTTTGCCCCATCATTGATTGCTACAGTTAATTTAATGGATATAGCATGTATTCTTCAAAAGGCTAAATATAGTAAAAATGACATCAAGTGGAAAATAGGAAAAATGACAAATTCTACAGAAAAAGCCCAGCACACAAGAACTGAACATCGAGATTTCTGCAGAACAAATTGACAACTTGATGGGCTGATTTCACACACAGAGCATGCTTATTGATAAAAACACATCCAGCCAGCGTCTCATCTTGTGATAACAGACAAATATGCAGGGAGACCGTGTGCGTAATGAAAGTTACTTTGTCATTAGCCGTGTGTGACACACTGCTGCAGGGCTTCCGCGAGAACAGCTTCTACCGAGGGCAGGTGGAAATACTGAGGTAACAATACGCCATCAAATGGTTAATTACTTTCCTTGTCTGCACTGGAGAAAATAATGGACTGATTATTCTGTGCATTATACTCTGCACGGAGGAGGCATTACTCACACAGAGAGCTGCCGCCGCCCAACAAAACGTCTTCAAGCTACGGCTTTATTAGTCTAAGTGCTGCTGGCGTCTCTTGCAAACGATTGTTTAGTTTATAGGGAGTTTGTGTTTCCTTTCGAGTTGAAAAACTGCATTTGATGAGGCTTTACCTCAGAATAGAGAGGATTCCATGAATGCAAGGAATAAACACAATGGGCCTCATGGAGCAACATTTTACATTTCTCTTATATTTTCTCTTCATTTTCTGTTGCAGCTCTCCTGTTAAAAAAACCGTTAGTATATATGATTTCCGGGAAATGTGTTACTTCTGCAATTATTTTTAGTCAGACTTAAATTACATACACATAAATTACAATATTTGTATGTAATTTAATTTGCCATCTTAAGTTACATTTATACATATTTATGTCTATCACTATTGTTAAATTTGTGTGTATATATATATATATATATATATATATATATATATATATATATATATATATATATATATATATATATATATATATATATATATATATATATATATATATATATATATATATATATATATATATATATATATATAACATTTTTGTCATCATTATAGGATTTTTTGGGGGGTACAGGTAAAGTATTAAAAGGAAAAGTACACATGCAAAAAGGTTTGAAAAAATTTAAGAGATCGAAATTATTAAAAGGATGAGCAGCAAGTCCTCATACACACAGTATATATGATTTTTTTTTGCATGCAAAATGACTGACATGATTATAGAAGTAATTGCCAATGAATGTTCTAATTATTCAACTAATTAATTCATTGTACTTGTATATTTTCATATGGTTTGTGCACAAAAATCTTAACCTGTAGCTAAGTACTTATCTAATAAAAGTGTTGGAGTAAAAAGTAAAATATTTCCCCCTGAAGTGTAGTGGAGTAGAAGAGGAAAATATCATGAGATTAAAATACTCAAGTAACGTAAAAACTCCTCAGTATTTGAGTAAATGTACTTGTGTTACATTTCAGCACTGTTCAGCAGAGATATGCACAGGAACTGAAATTACAGTAACTGGGATCAATGCACAAAGTATAATTGTATTTATTTAGCCCTGAAACTAATAATAATAATCCAATCACTGAAATTGCTCTTAAGCATTATCAAAATTTGATTATATAATCATGCATTTTTAAAAATGTTTTTTAAATTTTTTTTTTCTTTGTGCTGGACAACAATTTGTGGACTGCGAAAGCGAGATGTTTTTCTCTTATCTTAGTATGAGTGCCCTGGACCACGCATAAAATTTTGCCTACAAGAAAAGCAAAAATGGGAATACATGGAATCCCAAAAATGAATGGTCCCTGACAAAATAAGAAAAAACTGTGGATATGAGCTAAAATAAATAAATAAATAATAAAAAAAATGTTTTGTTTGTATATTGTTTCTTGCATGACGCCTATTGAGGCTCTTTCTACAGTTGGAATAAAAAGACCAAATTGACTCCAAATGCAGATGAGGCTGCATCTATCTTCATTACCTGCAAATTATTTTTTCAATAATTGGATTAATCATAATTTGTATATAAAAAAAACAGAAAATAAGGACAAATCAACATTTGATTTGTCCTTATTTGTTGAAAAAAAAAGAAAAGCAGCAACTCATTATGGTGGAGAAGCCAGAACCTTCTTTTAGTTTATTACCCAATAATCAGAATGAACTGTGCATGCATCTGTGTTAGAGGAGACACATACTTGTAATTTGGATTTCCTTGGTGTAAATAAAACAGAGCTCAGTAGGTGTTAAGCTGTATTTAGGTTATTATGTTGTTTACTGGCTTGCTTGGATAATAAAGGAAAATATTTCAATAAAAATATGTACTTCATATGAACTGTCTTTTGCTCCAGGATCAAATTACCCACTGCTGTGTCGCTGAGTGAATGATGGAAGAGTGCTTAATTGTTTTTAGACAGAGTTATGTTATTTGGCCGTGCAAACTGCTCACCAGCTGCTGACCGTGAACTCCCCACGAGGCAAACTGGAGGATCGAATCTGACACCTCTGGAGGATTCAGCTCCCGCACTTCTCTGATGGAGGACAATTAAAATACCATTACAGGAATCATTACAAACCAGAAGCACACATTAACATTTGTTTTTAAATCCTTCACGCAAACCCTGCAGATGTACACTTTGCAATAGTTCTAATGATTTTTAAGGTTAATAATATGGTTAAAAATATGTAATATTACGTATGAACCTGTTGTGAACTATTCAAATGTAGCAGTCCCCTTGAAAATTAAACTGAATTTTGCCTATATTGTATCTAAGGATTTCATATTTCTCAACTGTTCTTGATGTCAAAAGAATAACTTAAAAAATGTTGTCCTTAACCCTTTAACCACCTGGACCGACATCAGTTTTCTTGTACTCAGATGCCTTGTGCTAGCATATAAACCTTTAAAACCTGAGAATATAGTTTTGATTTATTTTGAATACAAATACATGAGGGAAAATGCAATGAGCAACTTAGCAAAAGGTGGTGCAAATTGATAAGAAGAAAAAAAAAGTAAAATGTGAATGAAATTGAATGAATGTAATAAAAAAATAAAAAAAACCCTTTACTTCTACATTTTATCTTATTTAAAAAAAAAAAAAACATGTTACAGAAAGAAAGCAGTTTTTTAAAATGTGTTTTTGTTGTTGCTTTTTAAGCACTTTCTTATGGTCACTGTCTTGTATATTTAGGTAATTCTCTTGTAACTTTTTACAATTTTATATTTTTTGGGTAATTTTTTACGTTGCTCATTGCCTTCCTCCCACGATTCTGAAAGAATGGAAGCCAATTTGCTCATTTTTCAAAGGGTAGATTTTTGATTCATTTTGTAAGGTCTATGTTGATTGGGTAAAAGTCATTGTTTACTCACCTTGTGTACAGGTTATAGATCAGGTAGGATGCCAAGAAAGAGTGCTGATAGACCTGAAACCCAATCAAAAGAAAAAGATTTCAGTGTTATCAGACCTTCGTTTTTTCCTGATTAATGACGCTTAGGGCATCAACAGCCAAGAAAAACAGGCAAATACTGTGTAATAATTATAATGACTCATAATAGTTGACTCATGAAAAGATGAATCATCAGAACATCAGAATGGGTATATGGGTAAACATCAGAATGGGTATATGGGTAAACATATTGTTTTTAAAAAAGTACCCCCCCCCCCAAACAAAAAAAACAAAAAAAAAAACACTTTACAACATTCGCAGAGCATTTTGTGATCATGTTTTGTGCTTTTTAAATGGTATACCAGCTTTTTCACAGTTATGTTTTTTTGTAGTTCCGCAAAACCTGAGATACTTTATTTAAACTACATGTTCTTGTGCGCATAATGGTTGTTTCACACATTGTCAGATTGGACATTGTGCACGCCCTCAGAAACCAGAGCAATGCATCCACAAAATGCAATATGCACAGGAACAAGAGGGGCAGCGTCTGCAGAACAAGACAAACATACTTTCAATTAGGCTGCCCTTAAAAATCAGAGGCTCAAATCATCAGTCAGAGACCCTCAGTTTTTTCATGCTACTCATGTACTACTGGGGATGTTTTGTTCCCAAGATTTTGCTGTACATTTGCAATCCATCGTTAGAGCCATTAGCATGTTTACTATATGGCATAAATACTGCTGTCACACTGAACTTCCAACAGAGCCCATTTAAACTTTAAGACTTGTGTATTTGTGTATGACAGGCATAGTATTTCTGAGTTGAATACAGCCCTACTTCCCATTGTCCCGTGCGTGACACATGCTATCTACGGTGGTGCTGCTGTCAATTTTTCTGCGATGATCCAAAGTCCCAAAGAAAGGGAAAAGTTTGCGTTTTCTGGAAAAGCAAAACTGCTGTACTGTGCCTTATTCTACTTCTGATTGTCTTACCCTGATGGTTTTACCTTAACCCTAACCAATCTCACTACCCTTGCCTAACCTAACCAGTCTGACCAACAAGGAAAAGAGTAGTAGTCAATCACAGAGAGGGGAGGGCGGCTCATTCCAACACGTGCTAATCCCAACTTCTCACATGGTGCAGTTCTGTCAGTGACCTGCCGTGCCTACTGATGACATTTTAGGTATCTTTCTGCGCCAGCTGTTTACGTTCCAAAAAAGCTGTTACATTGAGGCCAGCAAATGCATATGGTGGTACGATGCAGCATATATTTACGCTGTTAAGACTATCACAACAGTTAAGATTAGGCAACAAAATCACGTATGGTTAGGTTTAGGCAAAAGAGGCACATGGTCAGGTGTAGAACAAAAAGCCCTCACATTCAAATGGGAAGTAAACACCAGACTACCACATGACAGTTATTTGTGGGACCCATCCACTATATTCCTAGGTCTCAAAGGGTTGAGACCTAGGAATATTAGGCAAATAATAACCTATGCCATTAATTGAAGTTTTACAATATGCAAGTATGTGTACATTTCCACTGGTGACTGTTTACTATATAAATGCACAATAAAAATGCAAGTACATTTCTGGTCTTGGTTTGGTCCTGCTTTCCCCTTCCTTTCTATACTTGTACAGAATGAGACTCTCTGTATTCAATTGGACAGGTGCAGCAATATCACAGCATGGTTTTCCTTTACAGAGGAAGTGAAAGTGGAGTGGGAATACTGCTTAACTGTGCTCAGCCACTCAAATTACATAAAAGCTAACTGTGAGAGTGCTTTATTTTACACAGTGTAACTGACAAGAACAGGCTATTATTGGATTGCATTATGGTTAATCCTTGCTCCTTGAATCCAGCGCTAAAGCCTGACATTAGACTTAACCACCAAAAAAACAAACAACACACACACATACATTAGTTCTTGTGCAGATTAATCTCAGTCATCACTCTTAACTCTCAAAAAAGTGACCTTTGGGGGGTTAAAACTTGACTTTACACCAGAAAGTGAATTTCTGGTGTAATCCGCGCGCACACACACAAACACACACACACACACACGTGTGCATTAGTTTTTCTTTTCTTGTGAGGACTACTCTTAACCCCCAGAATGTGACTCTTTGGGGGTTAAGACTTGACTTCACACTCAGAAAGTGACTTTCTGTAAACACCCAGCCGTCCGAGGAGAGGGGTTCTCTCTTTGAATTGCCTTTCCCGAGGTTTCTTCCCATGCCCATTGGTTTGTTCTGATGGTCATTGGGAGTTTTTCCTCGTCTTCTTAGAGAGCGCGGGCTGGTCACCTGTTGCTGATCTGGGACTATCAGACCCAGCAAACCACCTTCAGCAATACAAATCTTTTCATTTCTTCATTATTTTTCTTTTTCCTCTTTAAAAACAATACAAATAAAATGATGTCATATTTGTATGTCTGTTGTTGAAACGTTGCACTGCAGTTACGTGTAATATTGAATGCTTTGTTTGATGAATAATCAGGGTATGTTTTGGGAGATAAATATTGCTATTCTTTCTAGGGGTATATGTTGATTATCCAAAGAAAATCATTATGTCTAAAGAAGCTGAAGAGCTAGAATAAAAGTTTATTCAAACCTCTAAACATTGTTATAGTTCAAAGTTTTATGGCAAAGAAATTAATTATATTTGAAAACACAATAAAGAGAAAAAAATATAATTAGAAAAAATATAATAATCAAAATGATGACCTGACCTCTATTAACCTCTGTTTCTTAGTGTCAGCTAATGGTGGTCCATGCACTGATTTAAATGGTTCAAAAAAGGTTGAAGGAGTGAAAAAGGCAAAATGTCTGCAGAGAAAATGAAGTGAAAGAGGAGAATAAGACAAAACTTAGAGAAACATAGTTTAATATGATTAACAGCTTCTTGAATTGTTGCTAAAAAAGGACAAAAATATCAATTCAAGAAATGGCTTGAGGTCGCATCAGCTTCAAACATGAATCGTTTGGTAAAAATCAAGTTAACTTTGCATTTCACTTTACGCCCATTGCCTCAATCATTTGAAGTGCTACATATTGTGCTGTCCATGTAGAAATGGTAAAATTTTAATGTTTTGGGTGTGATTGTCTTGCCTTTTATTTTATTTTATGTTGGTTATGCTGGAAGTCAGCTAGCTGCATTAACATGTGAAAACAAAGTGCCCACTGCCCACCCATCAGCCTTCATTAGTTAACTAGCCAATCTGCACTGTGTACCTGCGATGAGGTAGCTAGCTAGCACAGCAGTGCAGCTAAATGGGTGATCACGGCTGGTGGACATTGTTGCTGTGTAAACATAGTTGCCACCCTCTGGGTTTCTTCACATCTAGGGAGTGTTTTTTTTTTTATTTTTGAGCTGCAAAACCTAAGTAAAGCTTTGTTAACTACTGTTAGCACCACGAACTTAGCAGTGGTGACCCTGCTAACGGTGCTAACAGACCCATCAGTAACACTATAGTTTACGATGATGAAGGGATTTTTAATGCTGTTTGAAATGACGCCTCTGAATCACTGGGGAAACCTGGAGGAAGACTGGTGGGAAGAATGTTTCTGCCGCAACGCCCTCCCTCCACCATGAATCTGGATGGAGTTACCAATTAAGCAATATTATACAATAGTTTGTTCTGACAAAGCAATTTGATTAGTTGATAGACATTCCATAAATGCTGATGTACAGTACAACATCACTGGGACATGTATCTCTTCATATATCACTCCGCTTTACAGCAGTTCTAAACTGCTAATTAGGCCTACATTAAAGGTCAGTAGTTATCTAACATTACTGTAGATTGTGGTGTAACTGACTGCTGTGTAGGCCTACCATGTGTCCCTCTTGAGTTGCCATAGGGCAGGAAAAAGTTGAAGGGTGAGCTTCCCATGTTTTGGGGGCTCATGTGTGTGTTTTGGTAAAGGAAATTAAAAGGGCAGCAGTTGCTATTGGAGTTGTCACACTGTCTTCCATCCCGTTTATTGTTTTTAATTACGTAGTTACCCAGTTCGGTGAACCAAGGATGCTTGGTTACACTGGTGGAAGCGGTGTTCTTCAATAAGCCACTGTAAAGGCTTTTCCATGTTTCACTGGATTTTTTTTATACTAATAATATAATAATAATAATGTAATAATCAAGATGAGCATGTTTTTTGCCTGCAACATGGCCAAAATTCTTTGATTTACTTGGTTCCTGGGTGGACTTCAGACTGCAGCACAACCTGTAACCTACTCAGCCATAGAGCCATTGAGGGAAAATGACGAAATAAGCACAATCTCAGCAAGTCTACAGTATCAGCTGGCAGGAAGCTCAGCTTCTGAAATGCTCAAACACACTCCCAGTGGGATATAGAGCCGCTTGCAGGACAGAGCAAAATGGTATCACAGATGTAATATCATTGACATGCTGACAGCGGAATCAAGGCGTTATCTTATGGAATATTATAAGGCTAATAAAGATTACTCAGAAGTGTCATCATATGGCATATGAGAGGTACGGTAAGTGGAACTATATAGCTATGTCCTTTTTATGAAAACAAAATGAAATTGCTTGGCATTTTCCCTTTTTTATAAAAGAAAGAGGAGAATGTCATTGTTCCAATAGAAATCCGATACAATTTGTTTTAGTTTAATTTCTTTTTTCTTTTGTGCAAAGTCTCCCAATCACGTGCTGAGGGTTTATTGACATCTTGCCATGATTTCATGAAACTGCATGAGACCGCAAAAAAGATGGATGTCATCCCAAGAAGTGAAGCAAAACATCTCCATCACCCCCTGGTGGCTAGCTGCAGTATAGGTCATAAACCACACCCCCTTCATGTTAGTGAAAGGGACATAGACCAAACTAAAAAAAATCTAAATAAAAGTCAAACACTTCTTTCCATTAACCCTCAATTGTGCAAATTGAAATTGTGAATATAAAATACGCAAAATTTGTAAAAGCAACATTTTGCAAAACTGCAATAGATGCACTCCTCTCGCTTTTCTCTTTTCAGTCTTATAGGTCATATGATGCTATGGCTATGCGCTTGTTGGTAGTAATGGACTCCCTCCTTCATGATGCAGCAGGTGCTACAAGAGGTGTTATTGCATCACATAACTCTTCAAAAGTTGAGCGGATCATCCGGAAAGTTAAGAATCCACAATTCCTCTGTGA
Source organism: Plectropomus leopardus (assembly GCF_026936395.1). Taxonomy (NCBI): domain Eukaryota; kingdom Metazoa; phylum Chordata; class Actinopteri; order Perciformes; family Serranidae; genus Plectropomus; species Plectropomus leopardus. The sequence continues at coordinate 5,171,629 of NC_142185.1, forward strand.
AATTCGTGAAAGCACTCATACTGTATGTGGCTCACCTTTCCATTATTGCTCTCATAACACGCTTACATCATCTTCAATTGGAAATAAGGACGGCTAGTGCGATGGCTGCGATAGAAATAAACCTGCTAATGTTTTGAACATCCATCGCCATGCCTCTTGGAATGTTATTGCTAGAAGAAGTTGCATAATGTCAATCAGCAGAAACGCAGTCATCTTGCAATTCAATTCTATCAACATTTTGAAAATATCACTTAAGTTTTGTGCAAATCTGTAATGGAAACCTGCCTAGTAAACAAATGTAACAAGTTTGAACTTATGGTTGTCCATGTAGAGTATGACTGCTGTAAGCACATAGGCCTCCTACATTTTTTTTTTTTTTTTTGAGTGTGTGCGTGTGTGTGTGTGTGTGTGTTTGTGAAGCACTTTGTGACTGGTGTCTGTTAAAGGTGCTATATAAATAAAATGTACTTGCTTGCTTGGTAAATTGTATTGTTATTTCATTAAGACATCCAATACAACAATAATGTAAACATTTGGTTTTAAGGAGTCCAACTTGTGACTGAGCTGGTTTATCGAATGATTCTTATTTGGGGCAACAGAGCCCAAAGTTTGACCTCCCGATGTAATTAGCCCTATTCAAACCTGAAGAAATTAGCACGATTTCTTTCAAAACCATGGGTAGCAGGCAATGGGCAATTTAACAAAAATAGCTCAGAAACTAGTAAAAATTTAGAAAAAAGAAAATTACCTGAAAAAAAAGAAAGAAAAGTAAACATAAAAAAGAAAAAAAATTAAATAAGTTTACTTTTTAAAGTATAGAATTCAGTAAATTAATAATAATAACCATAATAATAATAGAATTCAGTAAAATAATTATAAATATAGAAATTCTTTTATAATTTTCCAGACATTTCTTGCCAAGCAGCTTGTTGCATTAACAAGATTTCAAAAGTAATAAAAACTTCTCAGTTTCCATTGGTTTCACTGCTTGTGAAAGGCGTCTGAAATCATCACAAGAAAAATGATGTTCATCCAGGTTTCAAAAGGTTAAAATGTTAAAAGGATAATACACTACCACCATGTTGCTGTGCCAAAGTCTTTCTAAAACTTTGCAGAACAGAAAAGTAGAACTGGAAAGACCTGGGTTGTCACATGGTTTTCATTGTTTTTGAACTGTGTAATTTCACATTAGGTTTAATCCCACATTATCCTTTTGCAATTACCTGTAAATAGATGCATTCAAGTATGACTTGACTTGGTCTGTGGTGCCTCATATTTACACCAGCATTTTTGAGCTTCCACTAATTTTGGCCTGCATGTGCGATGAAATAACCAGAGAATATCCACTCATGCAGCTTTTGTTTTTCGGATCCACTGAGATAATGGCTCAATACCTGAGTATCTCTGCATGCTAATCAGCTCAAGCATTAGCATAACAATATTACAGTAAGCTCAGCCTGCGGCTATATGATAAATACTGTAGAGCCACTCCATTTCCCTCAGCAAAAGATCAATCGAGCACAGAATGGAGTCTGCTCGGCTGATCTACTAGCTGCCCAGCCTTCACTCCTAATTTGGACTTCTCTCTTCATGACACACTGAAAAAAAAGAAATCTCCCGTAAGAAAAAATGTATCGTAACTTGACTGCTCGTCTTCTCCTCCTTCAAAAAAGACATCAACATCAGTCAGCAGGCGCCCCTCGTAGGTGACAGCTGTGTGATGACGCCTTGATGGGGCTGTCAGCGATGGGTGACACATGAGAGGGGCGGATGTTTGGAGATGTGGAGAGGGAAACAGACTGCTTCAGACAGCCGCAGCATCTTTGATTGCTGTGTGTGGCACTGCTCTCGGCCCACTTGGGTTACGTGGCACTTGTAAATGTGTTTGTTTTGCACAGCTTTCGAACACCACATAGGTGGTGTTTGCAGCATGTGAATTTAAATACCACAACCTGACATTTAATTTGTGCTTTTCTCACATCCTGAGTCATCCCTGTGGTGTTGACACAGCCCTTCTGGTGCCGCCTGACTGTTAAGACAAATACTGAGAATCTGTAATGAAACACAGGCGTGGTGGTTTTTAAGAAGATAGACATGAGTAAAACATTCAATATATGAGTCGGAAAGTTAAAAAAAGGTGCATGAACATATGTTTTACAATGCGTGGAAGGGTGCAGTGACATTTGGAGCACGCTGTATGAATGCAGACAGCAGAGAAGAGTTTGGTTTTGAAAAAGAAGCAGCCTCTTTTAGGAAGATAATAAGCAACTCCCGCTGTGATATCAGGGACTCCAGAGTATTCATTCAACATTCTACAAAGATTCCCTCCAGGCATGTTTGAAAGTATGGAAAAATACTCTGCTTTGATGAGTTTAACATGGTTTTCACACATAAATAGTTAAAATTTATTTTTTTGGTTATTAAGAAATTCAGAATCTGGCTCAATAGTGGATAAGACGTGATTGATAGATTGTTACACCCCTACTTTATACAGTCTGTGATTCAATCCCATGCGTAACACTCCCATCTCCTCATCTCTTTGTCCTGTCTGGGGCTCACATGGCTTTGATAACAGATCCCCAACACCTCATACAGCTGTCCTAGACTGGCCTGAACACACAACCTCCTCAACACTCATCAGATTAATTACAGGTTGATCCACAGACCAACAGATACAATAAATAAAGTGAAAACGGATGTAAAACTAAAAAAAATATAATAATAATAGATAAAATAAAATAAATAAAATAAATTAATACATAAGTGAATAAAATTTTTAAATTTTTTTTTTTCTTAACTATGTTTAAAAATGACAGATAAATCTTCCTTGTACCTGTAAAATATAGATGTATTTCAGTTTTCGGAGTCAAATTAGCAAGTTTTTAAAATATGGACGGATTACAAATTCTAATGTAAAATGATTATCTATATAATGGAGGATTACAGTTAAGAGTACAATTTTTTTTTTAATTTTCGTTGGTGTTGCTGTTATTCTGGGTTATCCTTTGGGTGATTTAGGATGGGCAAAAATAAGCCATGGGCTTCAGGTTATTCCTTTTTTTGGGGTATTTATTGAGAAAATTTCTGTGAAATAATCTGTTTGTCATGATACATGTAACTGAAATGAATAATTAATTCATTCATTCACATAAGCCAACAAATGATACCCCTGTAGATGTATTTGGACATTTTTTATCTATTCCAAAGTAAGAATCTGGTAAAGAATAATGTTTGTCATTAAATCAGATTCTGTTGTCCAGTGTCCTGGATGTTTTTGCAGATGATGATTGGGTTAATTTGGTCTTTGGTTATAATCACACTACAACTTCATCAACATGCATTCTTCAACGAATAAAAACGGATACTCTGGTATCCTTTATAATCTGCAGAGACAGCTGCTGACCATTAAGAAGCAGAATAATTCTATGGGAACCTTTGACGCAGCAGTGTAGTATAACAGAGAGCATGATTATGATGAATTCATAAGACAACTGGAGACAGTGGCGCAGCAGCAGGCCATTACTCTCCATAGATTCAGGCTGTCACTTTGATGATGAACACATCTGCTCCGTCCATCTCAGGAGGAGATAGCACCTCGAAAAGTCTGCTGTCTCAATCCGATCAGACACACAGAGCTCATTATAAAGCCCGCTCAGTTCACCGACACCGAGATTGTAAAAGTCTCATGCAGTTTCTTTGGCCTAACAAAGTCGCAGCTGCTAGTCTCTTTTCTGACAGAAACCAAGGGGAAGTGCAAAGTAAAGAGCCTGTGGGGTGCAGTTACACCCTGTGACCAACAACCGAACTCTGTCTTATTTACAAAATGTCCCTTCTTCTCCTTTTACTTAATGTTTCATGCACTTGTTTCAAGCAGCGTGCAGTCACCGTGAAGCTGTGATCTTCCACAGACGGCAGATGGAAGAGAGGAAGCTTAATCAGATACCATGAGATGTATCTAGATAATGAAAGGAAGCAAACTGTTGTGAAAATTAACCTTTACATCTAAATTTTCCATTTTAATGTCATTTCAGATTCTGATAATCCGCTTTGTAAGCACATTAATGCATTCAACTGATAAAAAGGAAAGAATTAAAGAGAAGGTACTTCTGTGTATTATTTGCATCATTTTTAGCATAAATGACTGCTCACTGCTTTAATGTATGTATATGATATGTATGTAAACACTGCAGAAGACAGTACAGTCAGTGGGGAGCCACAGAGCTGTGATTACTCTTAAATAAACTGATCATTAATTAGGTCTACACTATGTGTCATCACCACAAACGCACTGAGCTGAAAACATTAAAATCTGTTTCTGAACTCTGCTGACGCAACATGTACCTCAGTTATCAAGGTGCCGCTGGCTGAGCTTACAGGAATGTTGTTAACCTGATTATTCATGTAAATCACATTTTTTCGTAGCAACAGTCAAGCTGTACATGCATATGTGCAGAGCGTTGGCTGGAGTCTGTCCGCCTTGCCTCTTAATATACTGTGGTTTAGATGTATGTTGTGGATCTCACCCTGCGTTGTGTTTTGTGAGAATCAGAAAACATTCCCTGGGATGATCGTAAGCAAAGTATTTTTGTGTAAGGTCATGAACAGCTGCAATTCTCTTCTTTATGAAAGAAAGTCTGATGCAAAAGGAGATGCAGCTTAGCTCAGCGAATACAACTCCCCCAAAGTAAAACCATGGCAGCCTTTCCTGCTACACCCAAAAAATATATATAGTTGCTACCTTTCTTATTGGTTATTCTAAAAACATGAAAAACACATTTTTATGAACATAAGAACGCTTAGAAAAGTTAGACTGGAACTAGTGTTATCCCCGTCAAAACAGAAGTCTCGAAGGAATCCACATAAGATTTGACATGCCACCACCATGTCCTGTTCACCGTCACTGTGCAACAACATCCACTTATTACATCTATAACAAGAACAAACTTAAGGTTGTGAATATGTCGAGCAAGACTGCAGGTCGACACTACAGTGTGACACTGCTATGACTCATACACTTTTCATTCTCTTTGAAATGAAATATTTGACTCATCAGTTGTTGGTTATCTCATACACGTATATGTACAGTATAAAAAAACTCCCCTTCTTCTAATTAAGGTTTGTTTTTATGTAAGTTTAAATTGTTTTTTGTATTGATAAGCATTATAATCTCTAAGTCGATCTATCTATCCATCCATCCATCCATCCATCCATCACCCTACCTATACCTATCTTAATATCGGTTAACAAAAGTCATAGTTTAGTTTGATACAGTACAGTGGTGTACGGTTCCGTACGTTATTGATATAGCAAATCAGTAGAAATGCAGAGAAATTTCTTTTCTTTAAAAAAAAAATATATATATATATATATATATATATTTCATATTATTTTAATTCATTTATGAATTCAAACTATCATAAAGTCTGGTATTTTTTGACTGGACACTATGATGATGGAGCTATATCGAGTGACCCATCTTCGAGGGTGTCTTCTTGGCAGTATATAATATAAATGTTTTTATAGGCATATTTTTATTTTAATGGTTTCATGTATCCATTTTTTTTTATTTTTTTCTCCCTTTTGTGCTAGAGAAACAAAGAAATTTACACTATAAAAAATAACAGAATTGCATTAATGCAATTAAGTCCCTCATTACAATACCTTTGAATGAGCATAAATGCAATAAGAATTTATGAAACGACCTTTAATATAAGCTTTCACATGAAACCTTTTTCTAAGATAACAGCTTCAAAATACTTTTTACTATCTGTCTTTCTGTCTATCTATCTATCATGTGTAAGAACCATCTGGTCCTACCTTTTATCATGTCTCAAATTCACGGCTTGACATGTATGGATGACTTTTGTGCTGTAATGTATTTTTGTTTCTTAATATCATGGGTGTGTTTATCTTTGTTTTTTTGTTCACATATTCTAACCGGAGGTGATATAAGAGGAAATGAGTTGGAGAATAGAGGGGGTCAGAGTCGGGGTTTGGGATGTTGGGAATCGGAGCCCGGGTGTTTTTCCATTTCTGCAAAAGGAATTTGAGTGTCATCTGCAGACTGTGGATTTATCCTATGTGACACTCAAGGATTGCTTCACGCCTGAACCTGTGCTACCAGTGGGACCTGTGTGGAGTTTGCATGGCTTCGGTGCCTTGTTGGGCTGCAGCCTCAGCCTCATCAAGAGGACTTTTGGAAGATCGTTTTTTTGTTTTCATTTGTTTTTGGCCTGCCCAAGCATGCGAGTGTCTTGGGCTTTTTCCGCGGGACTTGATAGACATTTGGGGGACTGTGAGTAAAGCAAGTTGTTGGGCTTGCTTCACTGAAGCTTCTGCTATTGTTTTCTGTTGTCTCCGCCTGTCACAAGTGTGATTTCAATGGTGTTTTTTTTTCAATATGAAATAATCTAAACCACCCTATGTGTTTTCCTTCAATACTGTAAAATCACATTTATGTTTAGGCACCTAAAATTGTGGATATTTACCTTATATTTGAAGCTATACCCAGATACTTTTTAATTTCAGCAGCCGCTTACTGCAGGTCTGATCGGCCAGCAACCTGTTTTGTAGTGTGTGTACCTTTTTACCCTGTGAGTTATTTTGCTGCAAGGTGGATTGCTATACATGAAAATAAACTACAGCATTATTCTTTGTGTAATAAAATAAAAAATAAAACCATATATTTTCCACTCTGAAAGAAACATTCTGTCACGTTTGTGTGCACGGAAGAAAGCTTATAGAACGGTTTTCAGCTGTTTCTCTGTAATCACAGCACCTCACTTTGCGATCCTTTAAAGAGCCGCTCTCCCTACAGATGGCGGCTAACAAATGCCCTCTCTATGCTGCAATGTTAATGAGTTTTTCAGGATTGTGTGCACAACCTGTTTCTATCTTTAGATCCACACCTTAGAGGCCACAGTCCCTTATCTCTGCTTCACACCCGGATCACATATCTCAACGACGATGAGATCAACACAAAGGACACAAAGAGTTACTGATAGCCTTGGTGTAGGATTTGAGAATGGTGATTATTTTTGTACACTATGTTGGAGCACAGCTGCAGAGCAGCAGGAAGTAATCTAAATATCACAAAGATTTAAATTGCTAAAATCAAGACAGATATCCACAGCTGAAATGTACATTTCTTTTGTGGCCACATATTTTTAAGTCACCATGAGCCTTGAAAGTCACCACACAGCCAGCAGCATTTCTCTTATTGCAAGGTTTTCTATGGAATGTGTTTGACAGTCTGTCTTTGCGGTCAAAAGCTTTATAAAGTACAAGAATGAAGTCAGTCAACTCAAGTATTTAGAAACGCCTGAGCTATAACACAAACTTTAAATTCCCATCAGAGCTTCAAACCAGGCAAAACGGTGTTCCCGTTGATAAATCCCACAAAAAAAGAGGTTTAATGACAGAAATTTGATTGTATTTACATCTCTGCAGAGCAACAGTTTTGTGTGACAGGAAATAAAAGCATGTCCCATATAGAGGCCTGTCCCAAATATAAGCCTGTTTTAAGCAATCAATAGCTCAGTCTATTGATTGAAGTTTTATGGAAGTATATGTGAGTATGTTAACAGGCTAAACTAAGACTAGTAGTAGAATATGGCAAACATTATACCGGCTAATCAGACGGCTCAAACTCATTCAAAATGCAGCAGCCCAAATCCTGGTTTGTACATGAAAATTTGAACACAATACTCCATGCCTTCAATCACCTCACTGGGTCCCAGTACAAAACAGAATCACCTTCAAAATTCTTCTAATAGTTCATAAAACACTTAATGGTCTAGCTCCCCAGTGCTTATCTGACTTCCTCACTGATAATAACCCTGTGAGACTCTCAGGTTATCAGGCAAGGGTTGCTTTTTTTGCTGTACCCAGAATTAGATCCAGTACTGGTGAGTGGTCCTTCAGTTACTGTGGTCCTACTCAGCGGAAATCATTGCCTACAGACTTGAGGTCCAGCACAACTGTGTCCATGTTTAAGAGCAGACCTAAAACTTTCTTATTCTCCCAGCCTTATTGTTAATGCATATGTGTGTGTGTGTGTGTACACGTATCGTTACTGTAATATGACATGCGTCTGTTTCCATTATTGCTGTGCATCTCTTCACCTCTCCTCTCCTCTCCTCTCTCTTTCTCTTTCCTTTTTATCATAATTGTAATTCAATTGTTATTTACGACATCTATTCCACGTCTGTCCGTCCTGGAAGAGGGATCGCTCATCATCCTCTGTCGCTCTTCCTGAGGTCCCCCCCCTCCCATTACAGGGGTTCTTTTTTTGGGAGTTTTTCCTTAGGTGACGTGAGGGTCTAAGGGCAGAGGGATGTCATTTGCTGTAAAGCCCTCTGAGGCAAGCCGTGTTTTGTGAAAATGGGCTTTATAAATAAAATTGCCTTGACTCGACTATGCGTATCTTCTTGTACATGCTACATTGTGAGGACCAAAAAAGTATTTTTGCAGCAGTGAGGACATTTTTGGAAAGTGAAATTTTGACCAGTCCTCACCTCTTCAAAGGAATGTTAAAGGGTTAAGACTTGGTTCTAGGGTTGAGGTCAAAATTAGGACTACATTGGGATTTAGGTAGGGGTTGAGATTAGGCGTTTAGTTGTGATGGTTATGGTAAGGGGCTAGGGAATGCGTTATGTCAATGAGGGTCCTCACAAAGATAGAAAGTATAAGGATGTGTGTGCGTGTGTGTACTCATTTGACCACACTTAATTGTGTTGTTTTTGTGTTCTCTTTGACTATCGATGTGTCTAACTCTCCTCTCCAACTCCAGGCTTGTAACTGTGCTTAGAGACCGTTCTTTATGTCTTCCTCCCTTCCTCACTAACTCCACCAGTCAACAACTGTCCATTTCTTTCATCATTTCACGGTATAAACATTTGTGGTTGATTTCATACATTTTGGTAGCCTTACAAAACATGTCAGGACTTTAAGAAACTTGACCCATGCCTGTTTGACCCAGATTGGCCCTCTTTTGTCTTTCAATGAAAAGCACTACGTGTACGTGTTTAAATGTGCTATTCACATAAAATTACGATTACACCCTAGTCATTGTGAGTATTGTAAGTATTTGGCTGAAAGCCTCTTAAAGCTGTTAGCATGGCTGTGGATAATTGATCCTTATTTTCTGCTTGCAGAGTAGCTGAGTCTATTTTCAACAGCTAACTTCACTTATTGCTGAAAAAGCCATCTAGTGATAAATATAGCACCTTTCTTAAATTCAAGCTTAGGAGCTCACAAGAAATGATGCTTCATGGTGTAAATTGGATGGCTATCTTCTCAACATTTTTTGCCATTAGAGATGGTTGAAACAGCCTTCAATTTGAGATCAATTTAAGACCTAAACTATGGGAAAGAAGGACAGTAATGCTCTAAAGACGCTATCTAAGGGGCCTCTTCTGAGCTGAAAGTGAAACAGTTCTCAGTCAAATGATTTAACTTCAAAACACACACAACGTTTGAGCCATAAGATGCTGAAAATTCAAGGTATGGAAGATATTTCAGTTGCACAGAGTAACATGACTTTATTTCTACTGCTGTAAAGCTACTACTATATTATAATCAGTAGCTAATTATATTAGCAACATAATTAATGTACATTTTAAATTTTAAATTGATAAAAATGGAAGAAGTATTTTTACACCCATAAAAATACCCCCCTCACATTGCTGCATATTATTCACAAGTCATTTGAATTGGATCTACCCAAGAAGCACACAAAGAAGAACCATACCAGAATCAGCTCACAACGATGAAAAAAAAAGCTGAATAGGTGAAAATGTACAGTTCTTGATCAGCAGTTGTGCAGCAGTCTTAACAGTGCTGATCCTTCTGATAATCATGTCTGAGTGCATTCCCACAGTGCACACAAACAATCCTCCATCCCGTCATCAACGCTCGGTAAACAGCATATTAAATGGTGAAGCAAACCTGGAGTCGCTGGGCCACAACACAAAGCTCAGTGTTTGTCACTTATTTACATTTTAGGGTAAGACATGCTGGGACTGTTGGGATCTCAGAGTGCTGATACTTAAAATAGGCTAAAATTGAGGTCAGACTTATTCATTTATTGTCAGCCAAGGGATCGTAGATTTGCACTAATGTCATTTTTTTGCCTAAATATTTCACCCAGTGTGTTTGTCTGCAGTAATGTAAGCTTCAAACGATAATGTGCGGTGAACTATCATATTAGTACCCTAGTGTCACTTCTACAGCAAGGAGCACGTTAATAGTAAAGTTATTTTGTGGGATTACAGACGTTTCAAAAAGCCCCAATCAGAGACCGAGTAATTTTAGCTCCTTAACTGGTGAAATGCAATGATGCACCATCACTTAAAACCCTCCATCTCCATCAGCGTTTCAAACAATATTCAGAGTTAGTCCGCACAGAGTTTGAAAAGACAACTTGTTTACAGGATTCTCAATTCAAAATAAGTCAGCAGGTTATATCATAAAGTTATCCAAAAAAATTATTAGTCTTAATCAATTAACTAGACACAGCTGGTAATATATGGTGGTGACAGTCATCCTTTCAGCTAACAAAATGTGTGTTGACTAGAAACAAGACATCTGCTTTTCTTCACCTCTGTATGAAATCTAAGATTTTCAGTGCTAAATCTCCCACCACTATCAGTGCAAACTGCATAATTGCTTTGCTTGAAGTCATGACATTTCTTTAAGATCTAATATAAAAACACAACTTCTAAATTTTGAGTGGAAAATGGTTTTGTCTTTTGTTGCCACTCTCTGAAGCTCTTACATTCTCTTTCTGGTAATTTTTCAATTTGTGCTGTTGATTGGTTCAAAAGGCCATTCTTTTTTTCTATTGTTGTGTGGTAATATGTCCTCTGTAGATGCTTTAGAACAGGCATGTCAAACTGGTCCACAGGGGGGCCGGTGTGGCTGCAGGTTTTTGTGCCAACCAACCAAGAGCACACAGTTTGACCAATCAACTGTCTGAAGACGGAGATCAGTTGATTAAATGAGTCAAGTCTGGTGTGCTGCTACTTGGTTGGAAACAAAACCTGCAGCCACACCGGCCCCCCTGTGGACCGGTTTGACATGCCTGCTTTAGAAGCTCAGAGACTTTCCATAACATCAGCTTGCTGGGGGCGTCCATGTTTTCCCAAACAGATGCTCTGGAATGCATTTAGATCGGAATTCATGAATACAAACTACTACTATCTACTTCCAACTTGCAGAGGATTGCAGCAGTGGCCTACACATACTGTATGTCGCAGTGTCTGGTATGTCCCAGACTTGGCCTGGGAACAATAGGGCGCGGCAGGGGGTGATGATGACCCTGCCAATGTACAGAATCTGAAAGTAAATCTGGGATGGCTAAATTAAGTGTCTGTTGTCTAGTGGGCACTTGGCCTTGCCTGCTGGGAGGCGAGGGTGGCAGCCAACCCCATCCAAGCCACTTGGGTGCAGTGATGCAGTTATTTTCTTTCTGTTGCCAGTCTGTCTCATAAGCCAGCTGAACCTCACCCATGAGACTTAGCTGGCTTAGGAGTCTAGTGCTAGCAGCCTGGGAGTGCAGCTGTGTGTCACAGCAGGGAGGGTAAAACTTTCTGTGGGGATAAACTGAGAGAAGCACCCAAAGCCGGAGGTAGTTGTTAAGTTGCTACGGTACACAAATTAGCAGAGCAAATACTGAGGTCTTCAATGATTGATTTAGACTGTTCACTATTTTTCCTCATTGCAAATGAAGCTGAATTAATGAATTCTGAAACTGTTCTATTTTTATTATTTTTTTATTTATTTCTATGGAAAATTTAGCTTGATGTTTGTATTACAATTACATTTATAGAACTCAAATAAAATAGTCTGCCAAATAACAGCAATTAAAAATATAGTTTTGGGGCAAAGGGCTCCTCAGCACAATTACCTTTTTGTGCCAGGGAGGTTTGTCAGTTTGATCTGTGTGTGTCAAGCATTTTAAGAATTATAAGTCATACATTAGCATAATGTTCACCTGGTAAATCTAGTGTTAGCCTGAAACTAGAGTTGGGTTGCTTTCCAGTTTTGACTGTCTGGTGTAGCCTAAAAACTTAAACAGAATAAGGTTTAAGGTTTAATTTCACGCAAACTGGATGAACCCGCATTTGTCTGCAAGGGGCCATAGGAAGCTGCAATGGGCTAGTACCCTCCCTATGGTCTGGGTGCTACCCAGAGCAGCAGTACAAATGAGTGAAAATGGGAGACCTAGAAAGCCACCTAGAAAGCCATATATATATATATATATATATATATATATATATATATATATATATATATATATATATATATATATATATATATATATATATATATATATATAACTTCTTTTTGTTTTTTTTCTTGTTTCTTGTGAAATTAAAATTAACATTGAGTATTTTTTACTGCAAGTGCTTACACTCTTGACGTAACCACTAGGGGTGTAAATCACTGGTTTCATCACCACAATATGATTTCGATTCCATTCAATTTAGGGGCCTGCGATCGATATGAGCTGATATTATCTGCTTATTAAACACAGTCAGTTACAGGAGAAGCTGCCACCCCTTTCTTTGCTTTTGGCCAGAAAAGATAAAAACAACATATACATAACTGGAAATTATTAAAACTGGATCATTCTATTTGAAAACGCTTTCTGGAAAAAATGTTTTCATTTTAATTCAAACCATGATCTTCCTTCCTCGAACTTCAGGGCTGTCTGACATGAAGACAAACTGTCCGACTTGAAGACAAACTGTCACTAAAGTGTAAAACTCAATAATAACTGTCAAGGATCATAGACAAAACAAATGTCTTTTATAGGTAACATTTCCCCCAAATATACAAAATGCTAATGTTATTAGCATAAGCCTATGGCATTTTACACAGCAGAAATTAGCTTAACAGCTTGTAGACTTTTCCTCTACTCATAACCTAACCAACTTACTGTTATTTATGCTTTGTCTTACTCACCACTGGTTTAAGTTCCTGCACCTCCTGACAGAACAGCACAGATGACTTTCAGTCTACATGCACATTTTTTCAGTCAACATTGCTGAAACAGAGTAGCTAACGTAACGTTAGCAAGAAGTCAGTGAAGTGGCCCAGCAGGTGGGCTATGCCATGTTTCCTCAGTGCAGCTTTTGTATTAATATAACGAAACATTTCCACACTAATTATTTTTTCCCAAGTAAATAGTAGTAATAAATCCTGATGCTTGCCATCATCTACCGGACGCTGTGTGACCTGACACAGACTTTCAAAATAAGAGCACGTCTGAAAGAGGATGATATAGATCGGTGTTTACACTTTGCATTAACGTTACGTGATCGTTGCTCATTTAATCGATATATCTTTTCAGATTGATTGATTGTTACACCCCTGGTAACTACATCACGTTTTATGACATGACATCACATTATGTCATACTGACATCCTGTTCATGCTCATTTCAACCCAAACCATGATCTCTTACCAAACCTAACCCAGTACTTCTTTCCCTAAATGTTACCAAACTTCAACTGTTTGACAATATACACTGAGACCATTTTACAAAACTAAACGCGGCTGTTGAACTGTTTCGGAATTGACTTTCCATTGGCAATGTTTTTGTGTTACCATCAAATAATGTTGTCTTACGACGTCATGGCCATTGACTGTTTATCTGTGAGACCAGCCTTATATAGATTCATAACTGTGAATTTATTAATGAACCTGTTGATAGCCACATCAACAATACCTAGATTAAAGAACTTTGCTCCTTCTTGTGGGTAATAAAAATGTATAAGTGAGAAAAAAAACTGCCATAATATTGGTTGTTAAGATGGATTTTATGGAACATGTGTTATTGTGTTCATCCTTTGTACCGTGTGTTATTGTGAAACATTCAATGCCCTTCAATGAGAGAGATTCTCAAGGATCTGAGCTGTATGACCTTACATTATTAAAGTGCTTTTGCTTGTGATAGCTTTGCACTGATGATCAGAAAATAAGGAGCATTTTCACTTGCTGGTGATTTCACTCATAGTTGTGAAAATCAAGCACAATTTTGTACACACTCTTTTCAAGCATGCTCCTTCTGAATTTAAGCCTCCAAGCACTCCAGCTTTGCCATTGTGCTTCATTGAAAGCATCAAACGGAACAGATGTGTGTTTCATTTAGAAGCTGCTTGTTGGTGAAATTAAAGCGAGCCAAGGAAAACATAGCTCTGAATGGCAATCCATAAAATGCACAACAACATGCTGTGTTTGATAGTTCCTCCCTTAAATACTTGTTTAAAACGCTGCATGGCGCCTCATTAGCCGCAATAATTGCCAAATTAGCTTGTTGTCGAGTGTGTGAAAATATGACATACAATTACTTTTGTTACTTTCAAAAAACATGTCAAGAGGTTTTTGTGGTGTGTTGTCTCAATGACCATGTTGAGGAAAAGCACTGATTACAATTACATGTACACAAGACAGCAGGCAATTGGAGGAATCAGGGCATTGTAGAATGTTTCAAGTGATTTGTGACCTGTGAAAACTGGCTTTGTGTTTTCAATGCACTAAGATTGGATTATACCTCTTTCTACGGCAATTACTTAATGCATGTTTGACCCAGATTGGCCCTCTTCGCATGTGACATTATACAACAAGTAGTTCGGACCAAGCAATCCGATTGGTCCACAAAACATTTAGAACGTGCTCAAACCTGCGTGCAAGTACACCTTATTCATCACTGAAAATATTAATAATAGTTCAACTCTTGCAAATCATCCAGAATTGTAGAAATGTTCATCAGTTGGATGACAAGGACCATTGCATGGCTGTATCATAGTATATTGATAACACAATGTCAAAAAAACTTTCCACAAGATTAGTGCAATACAGCTCAAACTGTGAAAAGTAAGAGACAACTCACTAATGGTGTAAACTATAAACTAACAAGAATGGAAATAACCAGCATAAACCACCATGTTCTGAACAGACACATTATAAACACTGACAAAAAATGCACTTTATAAAACATAACATAAAACAGCACAATTAACTGCAAAAAAGACTATTCAGTCCAGCACTATAGGCATGATGGGAAATGTAGACTAAGTTATTGTAAAACGCAGTGAAAATCTTGTTTTTGAAATGCCAAATGGCATCAAATATTGATTGACAAAGAAAAGACCATTCGATAACAACATGTTGTGAATTTTGGGAATGATGATACCTCTATCTTTTTTCAATAATTTTGACTTTTGGACTGCAAGCTGCTCCTGAGTTATTGGAAATGTTTGGCTTCCTCCATCAGCTGAACCATGACACAGAGCTGCTAGCATAAAAATACTTCAGTAAAGCTTGCGGATGCAAGCGCCAAGGTCCTCACGCATCACTATAGTGCTCAAATGACATAAAAGCACACCCTCTTGTGTAATATTGCTTCAGCAAACACTCAGTGGTGTTGAATAAACACTTCTCTCCCAAATCCAACAACTAGAGTACTGAAAATCTCTTTTTTTATGTCGTAGTGTAAAAATTCTGGAGCTGCTCCACTGACAATGAATGGTCAAAGATGTTCTAGATGACACTGAGAGCAGTCAGGGGAATGTTCGGAATATATGGGAACATTGTCTGTTTCAGAACTGAGAACACTACAATAAAGTAAAGCTCACTTGGGTATAAAAAATAAAACAAACATTCTGTGGGTCCACAAAACCAGAATCCCATCCAACTGTCAGCAACATCACAAGTTAATAAAACAAAGAGCTTGCTTTTTTCCTTCCTAGCTCACTTTTGTCTTCTTATTTATGAGGAAACAAACAGTAAATGCGTTCCCTCTATCTATGGAGAAAACCACATGTTTCAGTGGACTTTTATAAGGGAACTTCTAGTAAGACGTGTCAACAGAAATTCACAAAAACAACATAAAGACCAAAACAGCTTTCTCAACCATAGCATCAGCATTACCAAGACTACAAGATAGCATATATAGGGTTATATACAGTATATTATATATATGTTTATCACTCAGATACAATAAAAAAAAGCTCTGTGGAGACACCAGACTTGAGTTTTGCTTGACAAGCAAGAAAGTATCTAAGAAAGGGTAAAGTTAGTACAGTTAGAGTTTAAGACACGGCAGGCCTCATGCAGCAATATTCTCTTAAATTTCTCTTATATTTTGTCTTAATTTCCTGGTAAGAGAAAAAAAAATAGAATCCAACTCGTGTTGCACCAAACATTGCTAACCATCCAAATCTGTTGTTTCCCATGTGTGATCAATGCTGAATCCTATTTTAATGCTAAATCACCTATTAGCACAGGTAACGCCCCCTGAACACTATTTAAGGGGAGGTTTTTGTGCTGAGTGCATAAACTCTGACACTAACAAGACTGGAGAGATGGCACCAAAAAACGTTTATAAGAGGTCAAGAACTTCTGCAGTAGTGAAATTGGCATAGTGTTAAATAAACTTAAAGTACATGTGATTTCAGGAAAATTAATTGAAGTATTAAAAGTAAAAGTACATATGCAAAAAGGTTTGAATACATTTAATAAATAAAAACATAATTAAAATATGTATATAGTATATATGAGAAGCTGAGACCATGAAATGTTTTTTGTGTGAAAAATCACTTACACAATGATAAAAATAATTTTGTAATTAACCAACTAATTATTTTAGCTGTAATTCTATGTTTCCATATGTTCCATATGTTTGTGCGCAAAAATCTTAATTTGTAAAGTAGTTATCTCATAATAGTTGTGGAGTAAACAGCACAATATTCTGAAGTGTAGTGGAGTAGAAGAATGAAAATACTCAAGTAAAAGTTACGTAAAAGTTCCTCAGATTCATACTTAAGTACAGTACCTCAGTAAATGTATTTAGTTGCATACCAGCTCTGGTTGGCAGAGTTACGCACAGTTACTGAAACTAAGTTTAGTAGTATTTCTTTAGCCCTAAAATATTATAATCTGGTCATTATAATTACTCTAAAACATCATCTAAATTCAATTAAATGATACTGATGCATTTTTCAATGTTCCTCACATGTAAAACTTATTTTTCCTTGCACTGGGCAACAATCTGTGAAAATTATATGTTTTTCTCTTATTTTGATACAAGGGCTCTAGACCACTACTAAACTTTTTTTCTTACCTAAGAGAAAAGTAAAAATAAGAAAACATGGGTAAATCCATAAAATTAATGGGTACTAACAAATTAAGAACAAATCCTGGATACAAGCAAAAATAAGAAAAAATTAGTTTGTATATATGTAGTTTCTTGCATGAGGCCCGATGAATGCTTTAATAATACAAAACTAAAATGCATACCACACAACTAAGCATCAAGGTTCTGCAGTTGAGGTCAAAGCCTCAATCTGCTGCCATACTGGTGAGCAGAAACTATGCCACTCTGGTTCCTGCTTGTACAGTATACAGTAGATGCATTAATAATGGTAATGGTTATCTTATAACTAAAAATGGAATTGTTAGTTATAAGATAGCCATTAATAATGCAGGATGGGAAATGTTACATTCAATGTTACATTCAATTTTCAACACATATCACTGAAGTATGACAGCTGCTGTGTAGGCATTGGTGGTGGAAATACAGTACCACTTTGGTACACTTCTATTTTATCTCATTGTCTTTAAATCCCATGAAAAACAAACAACGAAACAAACAATGAATTGATCCGTCTAACAAATATTTTCGGTGTATCTTCTTCCTCTGTGCCATGCTCCATTGTTGTACAAAAACTATTAAACACACATCAGTGAGCCTCACTGTTGCACCGGGTGACACGTCCTTTAGTTACCATGTATACACACACACACACACACACACACACACACACACACACACACACACACACACACACACACAGAGTCATTTCTTTTTGACTGGATTCCACATACATCATCCTGCTGCTGTGAAAGTTTGTGCACCAAATTAATCCACAGCTGAAAATAGTCCCCAACAAAAGCAATATTCCCTCCTGTGTGGGTAACATTTATGAAATCTACAGTTTTCTGTTTTAATAAATTATTTAGCCCTTTTACCAAAATGAAACTGCATCTTTTTGACCTGTTCTCAGTTGTCCTGGTTCAGCTGGTTAGCTGTCAGGTCAACACTGCAGTCCCTGGAAGCTGAGAGAGGAGTGGCCAGCCAAACTGTCTTAACTGGGCTGATTAACAGCACAGGTGGAAACCTCCGAAGCTGAAAAATTAAGCCAAAAACTGCAGTTTCTTGAATGACCACTTGAGGCTGGCTCCAAAATGGGAGTCAATCCTCATATTCCCCCCATGTCAAAATGCCCAACTTTACAGCAGGTATAAACATGTCTGTTTTTGCTCTTTACAGCTAAATTTAACCATAGACTGTATATAATGATGGATGACATGACAGCTCCCCCAGAGTGCAGCCCAAACATGTGGATCACCCCCTGGTGTATGGCTGTAGTACAGGCCATAAACCCTACCACCTCCATGTTAGCGAATGGGACATAGGCCAAACTGAAAACTCACAGTAAACGGCATACAATTTTACCCAAAGATGGTTTCTGTCATTTCAGGTAGTTCCCATAACCCAGGTTTTTGTAAAGAGTTCGATTTTCTGTTAAGTTTAGTTTTAATGAGTTATTTAATTCTACAAAAAGGATTAAGTGAAGACACGTCTTCTTTATATATCTAGTCTTTGATTTCAACATTCCTGACAACTGTACTAGGGATACTTTTTTTTTAAAATATAACTCACCGTTTACATGTTATTAAGGCCCAAAAGCATATTTGGGGGGGCTTAAGTTACAGGCCGTCTGTGAGTTACACTCTGTGAGTCAGATCTACCCCTCGCTCCTCCAGAGCTCTGACCTCTTGTCCAAATATGGTCACATCTGTGTCCAAAGAACCCAAGATGGCGACGGGTGAAATGTTGAACTTAAAGCTTCAAAACAGCAGTCCAGAAATGGGTGACCTCAGGGTCACTATGTCCATTATTTATACAGTCTACAATTGTTACTTTGTCAACAGCTTCCACTTTCTCCTGATAGATGGCAAGCAATATTTGAAAGCCTTAGCAAGCTGGCTAATTAGCTAGCTAGCATGCTAATTTCACCATACTTTTATGCTAACATTACAGCTGTGGTGCTCACTTAAAGTGCTTACCCATCTGATAATTACAACATGCTATAATGTTACACTGATTACAGAAAATAAGGAACACAAAAAGCAGAATGGCCAATGGGGAAACACCAACACTTACAAGAACTTACAAATCCTTGCTACATTTTTGCTATATTTTCCTATTTTTTCAACTCCATGGTCCCTTCTGCTGAAGCATGACTTGTCTACAATAGAGAGGCACTTATCATCAACATCAGGAAAAGTTGTGTGGAGTTTGGACTGAATGCAGCAGACTGTGACAGGATACCCACCAATGGCGGCCAGTGGAGTGGCCAGTCAGACCAGAGGGGACAAATGAAACCGAAAGCGCCAGACAAAGAGAGGGAGGCGAGCTGGCATCAGGGCAAGGCTGATCCGACTTGGACCAAGAGCTGTTCCTCTGCCAAGCCTTTGTCTGACTAATGTCCAGTCACAGGAGAATTAAGTGGATGAAATGTAATTGAAACTCACTTAGCAATGGGAAATCAGACACTGCCCTGTGCACATCTTCACAGAGACATGGCTGACCTCTACCATCCCAGATCAAGCTGTTGCACTGGATGGAAAGACCTTGTTGGGAGCCATAAGGACACAAGACTTTGATGCAAACTCAAAAAATGCACTGCAGGAATTAAATGACACCACCAGCAACAACATGCCCAGGGTCCATGCTGTGGTCCAGCCAAAAAGTGTCTCATAGTCACAGCTGTTGTGGATTGCGACATTTGCTAAAAAGGAAGTATATCTAATCTATTGTGAAAGACAGACAAGGGGCAGACATCAAAAGCGCTTTCTGTTTGGCCCTTTAGGCTATCCACTGATAGACCTAATAACCCTGTATTATTCTCCCAAATAAAACATGTTTAAAGTCTTCTAAGATTTATGAAACTTATGCCCTAATGCTAAATCAATGTTGGCTTTTGCTAGCTGACTCTGAATATCGATAGCTTATCTGCATGTTGGTCACATCATCTTTTTAAGTTCATGAACTGAAAACCTCCAGTTTTAAGAGCCCCAAGCCAAACACTAGTGTCAGGATATCTGCACCCAGAATATTAAGAGGTTCTCACCTGCTTGACATCATATCCCAGAAGAACAAAGTTCAGATCCGGAGAAAGCGCAAACTTTGACGCCTTAAAAGTTGCCTGTGGGAAGAATAAGAAATGGATTTTAGCTTTTATCTTTTTTTTGTGACAACAAACCATTTTTTAAATTCAGCATTTCACAGGCACACTTGCCAAACATTTATTGTCTTAATGCAACCTGAAAAGCTTTCTCACAAACCTGAGTTGACCTTCGCTGGGTCAGAATAACTGCCAAGTGAAAAGTGGGTTGCCATAGTGACAAAAATTAATGATGCTCAGAAAGTATAAAACTGAAATAAACTCTTATTTCATCCTATTTTGATAAAAGAAAAATAATGTAATAAAAAAATTGATTTTTTCTTGGAATATTCTGATGTTGTATCTAAATCACTTTTTAAAACCTAATGTCATTTTATTAATACCAGCATGTAGACTTTTACTACAGATTTGTGAAGCCTAAGGGAAGCAAGTGACATGGTTTTAACACACTGGAAACATTTCTCACTTTTAAAGAAAACAGTAGCTATCACTTACAAATGTTGTGTTCTTCAGCAGGAGTTCTGTCTCATTGCTGTGCATGTTGAGTCTCAGAACGTCTCCATCCCAGCTACGAAAGATGATCTCCTCATCTAAAACAGAAACAGGCACGCTCAAGTACTGCATGTAATTATGATTAAAGGGGAACAACAGCCATTTAAAAAATAACGGCTATTTTTCAGGAGGTTATGTAACACGATGGAAGAACCCCGTCATGAACGGCCATATTACCATGGCTTGCTGGGAAACCACCAGGTGGCAGCGTCATTATGGTAAGCAGAAGCTGCCTGAATGAAATACAGAATTTAAACAACATTTTTCATATACATAAAGATGATGTCACTAACAGAATGGATTTTATATTAACACTAAACAACTAGATTTCAAAGGACAGGACTTGCTTAAACTTTAACTACTGAAAGACAAAAGAAGTAATAAAGGTAGGACAAAGCTTCCCTGTCTTTTGAGTGTTTCGTGTTGACATAAAATTGATTCTAAAAGTGACGTTCATATTGCAAATGTTGTTTAAATGTTGTTTAAATTATGTATTTCATTCAAATAATCACTGGTTTCCCAGCACGTCCTGAGAATACGCGTATTCATGTGCTTGTTGTAGTATTTTTATCCACGTTATATAGTCTCCTGAATAATAATAATAATAATAATAATATTTCTAAAAGGCTGTTGTTCCCCCTTTTGTTTTTTTCAGTGCTTCTAAAGAATGTGAGCAATTGAATTAGCTAACTTGGTGGCAAATAGCAGGACCCAACCAATACACAATTAATTAGAGGTGGACCATCATTTGAATGGGAGATATTGTTATTATGTCATAGTTGATTGTGTTAGAAAACACTATAATGTGAAAGCTTTAAAGACTTGTTTTCAGAGTAAAATGTCGGGTTTGGTTTTGGTTGTCAGGGCATGAATATATTTTTTTTTCTTTGCAATTTTTAAACCAACAAAAGAGATTTCAGTTTGCTGGAACAGTGCCAAAGTAAGGGTGGAACTCAACATGATGAGCAGTGACTTTAGTCACCTACGCTATGCACAACAGTGGCGTTGATGTGGCAGTGTCAGCTGCATGGATTTACTGTCATGAGGTGCTCAAAGTCTGCATTATTTACATGGCCTCTTGATTTTATTCACATATAACTGATTGGCCACTGTCATCATCAGCACCTGGCCTCCATGTCAGACAGAAATAAGAAAAATGTGTTTTAACTTAAAGGTTCAATATGCAACATTCAGAACCTTAACATGCAGCAAAACAGTACTTTCTATTTAAAGATATAGCGGAGTAATGGCATCCTGAGCTGTTGAGAACCATATGCAGACAACTTACATGCTCTTAATTTCCCATTGAGCCCTCTTACCAGCTGATGTTCTTAATAAACTGACTTGGTTGCAGTTTGAAAACTGACCTTCAAATATCAACAACATTTAGAAATGCTGCAGACTGGAAAGTGTGGTGCTATCTAACTAGTTAATATTTCAGATTGTTTCTGGAAATCTTGGACACCTCAAGAGAAAAAGGACCATCCAGACTGTTACCAGCTCAAAGGACAAAAGCCAGCATCTGTGATGGTGGTGGAGGTTGTTAGTGCCCATGACATCATAGGTAACTTCACATCTAAAAGCACAGTGAATGCTGAAAGGTTCATTCAGGTTTTGGAGCAACATATGCTGCCATCTAAAAAACTTTTTTTAGGGACATCCTGCTTGACCAAGCAAGACAATGACAAGCCAAATTCTGTGCGTGTTACAACAACGTGGCTTTGTACTAAAAGAGTTCAGGTACTAGACTGACCTGTCTGCAATCCAGACCCATTCTTCCACTAAAAATGTGTGGCACTTCATAAAGCGCAAAATACACCAACAGAATCTGCAGACTGTTGGGCTCAACATCATTATGTTAACACTTGCATTGTGAGCATGTTAGAATGCTGCTAAATAACATGAAAAACTAAAACTACAAAGCTAAGATGAGGAAAAATAACCGTTTTAAAACTTGAAAGAGATTTAAAAGGTACAAAAATAAATTAAAAAAAAAAAAAACTTACAAGAAAATGATCTGGTGAATGATAGATGTTAGTGTTGCCCCTGAGAAGAGTTTTGACAAGTGAGAAGGAAAACAACAACAACAAAAATAAAGTCTTATTTAGGAGGATCTGTCTGAGACAGCTCGGCTCAATGAGATTACACTTCAAGTTTCAACAGTGGAAACAATGACAGGAGTGGCTGTAATAACTCCAGTCTAATCCCAAACCAACAGTACAGTCCAGGGAGGCCTGAATTCCATTAATGCATTTGACAGGTCTGAATCATTTCAAGGTCCCCATCTCATGTAAATGTCAATGAATAAGCTCTGAGGCATCAATCTCAGGCAAGAGGGCTATAGACTAGCAAACACTCCAAACACTTTGGAGTATAATGACGGGAAAATAAATATGAAAGACAGATTGCGCTCAACAGGCTAGAAAATCCTCCAAAGGCCTCTTGTCATTTCGAAACTCTACCCACAGTGAAACAAGGCACAGTCCTTTTTGAATATTTTATATGCAGTGCATGTATCAAATCAATGGTAATATAAAACATTTTAGAGCAAAAGTAATTGGAAAATGGGGCTACTGTCCTCCTGAGTTGACAACAGTTCCATCTATAAAGCTCTGAGGATAAAGGTGACATGCAATCTCAGCTGTGATTAAAAGTGTCCCAGCTATCTGATGATTTCACACTGTTTTTTAAGGCCAAGAATCAAAGGAAGTCTCCTGGCACGCCACTGTTGATGCTGTTAGCCAACATTGAACATAATATCGTGGTGTAAGGAAAATAGCAAAGTTAACAGTGTAGTGTCAGTAAAAGCACTCGACAGTTTTCATTGTTGATGAGAGAAGAATATATCAGGAATTTTAAGGTTAAGGCAATTAAGCAACATTTTACCCTAATGTTGCACTTCAGTATTGTACACATGGGGATCTATTTATATGCCATAGGAGACAAATCTTCGTCTGTAAAAACAGTATAATGTGTGAGCTGTATGTCCTCTGTGTCTCTGCTGGGCCATAAGCCCTAATGATGTCCTTAGGTGTAGCTTAGCTTAGGTATGGCAACAACAGATATTTAAGGAAAAGCAGTGTTACAAAAGACATGAGCATTACCAGGCAGAAGCTAATACTATAAGGATGTTACTGAGGAAGTTCTGGGAAGTCACTATTGATGGGGAGATGTCAACAAAAGCACATGGTGGGATTACACTACAAAAGCATGTGGTTATGTTTAGGCAACAAGTGACCATAATACTGTATGTACTTTAACCCTAGATCTGTTTTGGGTTCCAACATATTAATTTTTTTTTCTCTGTCTATTGCTATGTGTGAGATGTCCTATGTGTAAACTGACATGTGCTACTTTATTTGCCTTTTAATTGCCCCTCGGGAACGGATAAAGTGATGTATATTACATTAACCTTCACACAGTACTGAGATTTTTAAATAACTTTTATATAGTCTGCGCTTGAAGTTTCAGGTTGTATTTACTAGCACTTGTGAGTGAGCAGTGAGTTCGCAACGTTCATCTTTTAGCTCTTCAAGTATTATAAATACACAAATAAATATGTTATGCCAGAACCATATAAACACATGCAAAATAGCTGTCATGACCTTTCAATCTTTCAGACTGAATCAACTAGCCACCCAGAAATTAACCTCGCTCTTGTGTACAACAGTGCACCCAACATTGAGAAGTGGGATTCACTTCTACTGTGAATTGAATTAACTTGTTCCTCTTTAAAAGCTGATCAAAAAGATACAGTAGGTTGTGAATGTAGCATCAATATTCAGGCTGTTTTCATGCACTGTTCATATGTATACCTACAAAAAGTGATGCATAACAACTCACCCCACATTATTTTGTGCCTGTAATTCCTGCATAACCCACAGAATTGGGGAGGCTGCAATCACATGACCATTGTGCTGATGGACTAAAGAAAGAATGTAGTAAACAGACCGAAAGTCGTCCATGTTTCTTTTCCTAAACCTAAACAAAGTAACTTTAATTGCTTTAACCTAAACTAAATAACTTTACATTAAGTGCATAACGTCAACCATGGGCTACTAATTTATAATGTTCCTGTGATTATTGTAGAGGATGGTACCAGTCGTTCCCTTATATCACTGTCTGCCATGGAGGTAAGCAGTGGAAATATACCACCTGAGTGGTTGCATGTCTCAAAAACTCACTTCTGCCAGATTCGGAGGCCAAAAATCTCCGGCCAAGTACTGCTGAGTCGCTGTATTGAACAATAGCCCTGTCAACACCCTGTAGATGCAATATGATTATTTTGTGCTTTGGGTCAATACAAGTTTGACGTGTTGCACCTTTGTGATCCAAACAGACCTAGTTATGAGTGAGCAAAGTGCAGTCAGACTCTGAAGAGCCATCAGCCAAGTGTATATAGTGTGGGGCAACTGAAAACCTGAAAACTGTCAGTTTTTAACTGAAACTGTCAAAATGATTGGTGTTATAATAAATTCAAAGCGAAGAGATTGATTTGCACCTGAACTTTCTGTTGGTCACTGCATTTTTTTCTGGTCATGGTTTTATGGTTTGCCTTTTTCCTATCTATTAACTGTATGTGTTGAGAAAACACATGTTGTTGTTGTAAATACTGAATCAATGATGCATTATCTTTGATAAAATCCAAGTGATTTTTTAAAACTGAATATAAATCTGCCAGTAGAGAGATCTTTGTGGAAGCCATTAAAAACATGACATATATGACTAATGTGATTTGTTTTTGTATAATGATTTAAACAGTTAAAAGCTGATTTGCATAGGAGGAAGGAAACAAAAAGCCAGTGGACTGACTCATTCTTACACAGTGGTAAATGACTCATTGCCTAAAGACTCAAAGTAGCAGTTTTTGAAACATTTGCAGTATTATAGATTGGGCCGGTTTATTATCGAGCTATTACAGAACGGCATTATAATTGTCTTCATAGCAGCAGCTTTCATACTTGTATTCTGCCGGTCATTTATCACTGCTATGCCGAATGCTCCATTTGTCTGTCACTGAAACGGTGCTTAGTGTGATCAGAGAAGCTTAATGTATGAGCATAAAGATTAATCGTACAAGTAATTCAAGGAAATGTGATAGTGTAGTACGATTGGCTGACTTACTTAAGTTCTAGTAGTTTGCAAGGTGTCGCGCATCGAGTTTAAAAAGGTGGGATTGTGCACCAAAAAAACTGATATTTTAAGGCAAAACATGACCTTCCCTAACCATAACCAAGTGGTTTTTGTGTCTACACCTAACGACATGTCAATGACAAGGCCAATGCAACCATGAGCTTAGCTTCGGTTATAGCCATTTGAAGTCAAGCTTCATCTATTGTGCCAAGTCAAGCCTTACCCTCTGCATAAGAGAGCGGGTCCTCACCTTTAGCCAGAGGAGATACTAACTAGCAGTGCAACTTTGACCTACTATGGTCTAAGATGACCTCAAGTGCAAGTTATTGGATATCGGGAAAGACCATCTGCACAGAGAAAAGGGAGGTTCATAGGACTGTGGTTGCTGAAATACTGCAACAAACCAGGACAGACGTGTGACAGAAATAGCAAGAGAGATGGTATCCACTACCCCAAATCATTACAAGAACAGATTGAGGATCAAGTTGTCAGCAGCGGGAATGACTAATCAAATATTTCATGTCTCAATAACTACAGATGACTCCAAGCTTCTCTTGCTCAGAAAAGGCTTTCCAAAAGTGGCACCTCTGACGACGCAAAGAAAATGCATTAACCCTCAACTAGAACTTTGTGCTGGGTGAACAAAACAATTACAAATCCTTGAAGACAAAACTTTTTGTCCAGGAAGAAAACTGAAATATCATGAGGTAGAAGCTAGCTGCATCTCCAGCTAGGGCTTCAACCGCAGCTATAAAAAAGTGATCAAATCAGGTTAAACTTTCCTACTTATGGACCAACCCCCCAAAACTACATATCCAAATGCCAAGACTCTCTTTGCTTAGATCCTTGGCATGCCAAGTTGCCCTTTTTTCCACCTGCCATGACTGCATCCACATTCCCCACGCCGTATTGGCATTGATGGACGTAGGTCGTAGCCTACATCCATCAAACTTGATGTCGTACCCATTATGCAACATGTCGTATCCATGTTGCATAATGTGGCTTGCACTAAGCTTAAAAGATTGAAAAAATTTCACAGTCTGCAAGAGGCTTTAGGAACAAAACCACAAAGGTTGCCCAACTTGACAGAACATTTGAGCTTCTTCTAGCTCTTTGTTTTGATTTTCCTGCTTAGAAATTCTGCTACTGTCAACATATTTTTCAACCTGAATGCTCAGACACACCATCATTACAATATCTGCTCAGCACCCAACAGCACACAAAGTTTGCAGCCAGCTGTTGAACATAGTGGGGCGTTTACCAGCTAAAGAGGGCTGAATATTGGACTAAAATTTATCAGTTGGACACAACCACAACTCCCAATGAATATTTATGCTGCTCCATATCTGCTGGATGTGTAGATAAGCAAATGCGTGCAAACTTTCCAGCCACAACACCTTAATAACGTGAATATCAGATTTGTTTATGTCCTGTTCTGCTGCTCATGGCAGTCATTCAGCAAGGACTGCAATTGTCTGTTGTGCTGAAAGAGACATTGAGAGTTTTCATTGCCATTCATTGCTTTCAAGAAGAACTTCACAACAAAGGAGATGTATGTTTTGATGTTGTAGACCTTTTTGCGAGGACTATCATTAAAATACATAAAGAAAACTTTTCTAAGGTTACCCAAGGACTTGTGTTCGTGTGTGTGTGAGACAGGCAGCATTTTAGAGGAACAGGTACGTTTGCAAGGTCGGGCTTTCAGAAGTGGAAAAACTGAGCGTGACTGAAAGAAGCCAGACACAGCAGTCCTGTCAGTCCTGACAGCCCCAACATGAACAGACAAACTTTAACCATTCACTGGAGAGCCTTAAAAGTTGAGAACTATTAAACAAAAAGTGGTAGTTGTTCACAGCGTCTCCAGGAAAAACACTCTTGGATGAGCTTCTCACAAGAACCAAAACAGATAGTGACACAAAGACCCCTTTCGACACCCATAGAGGGTTTCATTTGCAATTGTTGATAGTGACTCAGGTGATAACACACTGATGATAATGTCTGTTTGGACTCACTGTAGAGATGATACATTGTGTTATACAGGCAACTTCTTAATATCCCTTGAATACTGCCAACAGTACTTTTAGCTATTTTTATATTTATTCCGCTATTAAGTATCTCGTGTAATGTTTAAGTAAACAAATGTACAAACTGAGCTTTCGTGTCAGAGGAGAAGATAGAAAGACCATTAGGTAATAAACCTTCAAATCCACACTATGCTTTGTTGTTTGAATAGATAGATAGAAATAGACTTTATTTTTACAATCAAAGACTAAAGCACAGAAATGTAGAACTCCCTCCATTGCTAGAAAATATGTTTATATACTTATTTTTAACATCATTTACTTTTGAAAGGAAACTTAATACAACCCAAATTCAATTCAAATTCATTTCTAGTAACATAATGGGAATAATTCACATATCTTGCTAAATATTGATACTGAACATATTAATCAAATTCCAAAATTTCTTTTTTTTCCCCACCAAAATATTGGAAATGGCAATAAGGTATCTGCTCATAGCAACAACCCCATTAATCAGCTTTATAATAGTCCCTCAACAGTTGGTTAAGGTTAGGGAAATGCTGTGGTCCTCATTTAATACAGAAAAAGTGAGAGAGACTTGAAGCAAGTGACACAACGTGTAAATATTTAAGTGAATTGTTCCTTTTTGATTTGTTTCCTTATAAGACTACTTAATTTAACTTTATTACAACAACAATTTATTTAACTTTATCATAACTATTTTGAATAACTTAACTGTAACAGTTATTTATCTTTATCATGACATAATTTTATTTAACATTATTTTAAAAGTTCTTTATTTAACTTTATCATGACCGTATTTTATTTAACTTGATTGTCACTTCTTAATATATTTTTACTACAGTGCTTTATTTAACTTTATCAAAACAATATGTTGACTTCATTGGAACAGTAGCTATTTAACTTCATAATAAAAGTAATCTAACTTCATTATAACAGTATTTTATTCAACAGTTAATTTTGTTATATCACCTCTTTATTTAACTTTGATATTACATCACAAACTTTACGTAAGAGTAGTTTATCAAGCTTTATTGTAGCTGTAGTTTTATTTTACTTGACTATTAAAGTATTTTTATTAAACTTTATTAAAAAAAGTGGTATTTTAGATATTATTTTAAAACTTTTTTATTTTTCAACTTTATTGTAACTGTATTTTACTGAGTCATTCTGTATTTTAGTAGTCTACATAGATTTTTTAGCTGTTTCTATGTTTAGACATAGAGTAACCATTACACAAATCCATCATTGGATCATCATTCATTTACTTTTTCAGCGAATGTCCGAGAAAACCTTAAAACACTGATGTCATAAACAGGTGGGGAAAATAGATCACAATCAGGTTTTGGTACTGTTGTTCTTTCATTCCTGGTCATTGCTCAAACTGTTTCACTAATCTGTATATCAGATTACTTTTTGTCTTGTTAATAATTGCAGGATAGAGCTAAGTGGGTAAAAATAGTGTTAGTTTCAGATAGTGCCAAGATGAAACAGTTTTCACAACTATCCCCCATTTTTACAAGTCTTAAGCACGACCAATGAGCTAATCCGTTTCTATCTTTAGTTGTGCTCTGCTGTAATAAAAACTGATCAGCAGAAAGCTTGTGCAGTGTTTCAGTCCCTCATCCTGGACAAATAAAAAAATAGGAAACACAGTGACCAGTGATTTTTCAATGTAATTTCTTGTAGCCTATAGTAAAAATAAAAAAGGGTGCTCTAAGCATTCATTTACCATGACCACAGACTTCATATGTTATCAGCACTACAGCTCTCATGTATGGATATATTATTGACTGTGATCCAAGGTTTTACAGAATAAACTGTATGTGATCAGTTTTGACAGAATTCAACTATTTACAACGTTTGCAGCTATTTAACTTCATCATTGTGACATACTTACCACTGATCCACTTAGCTCCAGGATCGTGTATTTGGAAGTTTCTTTGAAACAGGTCATCCAATGTCAACTGTGAACCAAAGGGTTTACCACTATCATCTGCAGAAGAAACAAACAAAAAGGAAAAGAAAACAATAAACTGTGAACAAACAAGTCAAAACATATTTGCACTGTTTTACTATTAGAGGAAGGTGTGTATTATAAACAGCTTAAATACAAATTTTCATTAACTGAACTCTGATGATGTAACAGATGTTTAGGGAGTCTCACCTTTTGACAGCAGAACAATGGACAGGCCAATGAGCGAGAGCACCGCCATAATAACCAGCAGGGAGATGCCAATGCCCTTCCAGTTTCTATCTGGTCCAATAGCTCCAATGTCCTACAATAAGAAAAACACATCATGTCAATAAAGCATGTTAATATTACATCAAACCTGAACTCTATTTATTTTAATCCACCACTTTCAATATAAGGATTCAATCACAGTGGTTTTGACACTTGAAAGCTTTTTTCTTCTTCAATCTTCTACCATAAAAGCAGTCGGTGTGTTAGTGCTGAACATGATGACATTATTCATTCCACCTTTTGTGCCTCTCTAATGACAATTTTTTTATTGCTATATCTTTGGAAACTTGTTCTTGTTTTTAGTCATTTTAATTAGCTTCTATTTGGCACCCATGTCTCAATGAGATTACCTTTATAGATAAAAGTCGAATACAAAAAACAAAATAAATTTCCTTTTCAAACATTTGTATTTATTCAAGTGTCACAACCAAAGATTAAATTTTACAAGATTACAGCATAACAAATTATAGGAATATTATAATTTGGTCTTATAGTTTAATAGTAGTTGTGGGGCTTGACCACATCATAGTGTAACTCGATACAACCTCCGTTAGCTGTTGGTTCCAGTGTGGTGTGAAAACTGTGTCACCAGCCTTATATTAACAGAGGAGAAATTCAGTTCTCCTTTAATTTTTTTTGACAAAATAAATGCAAAACTTATTTTAAGCAGTTTCTTTGGTATTTGTAGTTTGTTTTTAAGAAGAGAAAAAAAACCCAATTAAAATCATAAATCGGTTTTGGTGTGAAAAAATCTGGGACTTTCTTTTTAGGTCACATCGCCCAGTCCTAGGTTATAATGTTGAAAACTTAGTTATCATACAAACTCTAAGGATACGTTAAAGTATTAACAGAATAAATAAATAAATAAGAAAAAAATTGCCCTTTAGTATGTTTTGATGGGCCATGCTTAAACAAATACATTTTGTTTGCAAAAAAGAAATTCATAAACAATCAAATGCAAATGCATCTTACATAAAGCAAAGTAAAACCTGCTCATACCTGGAACATGAAAAACAGCTCTGTTTGTTTTTGGTTTTACTAAGTGCTTTCCATGTATTTCACTAAACCAGCATCTTGGAACAAACCCAGAGTTTCGTTGAGCCTTTTCTGTTCTAACTGTGTAGAACTTGATAAAAGCCTAACAGTGTAAACGGGACACAACAATTCTCTGAAGACCTTTGGACGCATCTCAAACTCTTTATCTTCCTGACATCAATTATGCAGCCTTATCTCATTTGCAGTGACAGAGCAGTGTTATAAATAAATCTATCTCGCTCACAGAGCCCCAAGCTACTGAAACCCCGTCTGTGTATTTATGGATCTATTTGCTTTCCAAGTCTTTTCACTGGGAGGATGATTCATAGATAAATATCCTGGAGCCCTGCCAACTCTATAGTTCTACTCTAAGACTTTAGCCTTATACCTAGCCCCTGCAGCTTATTAAAATTCTGGATCCCTCACAAGAGAAAAGTAATTTTCCACATTGAAGACTTTTTTTCTTCAGTCTAGATTCAATATCGTTTTGTTTGTGTTGTCTTTGTTTTCTCTGTTTTGTTTAGGCTCATTAGCCAGAGCAACCCTCATTACATGTCAGGGAACACTATTTGTTATTGTGATTTCTTCATCAGATCATTACTCATGGAGCTCCAATGATACTCCGAGCTGTCAGGCCGTTATGTTCCTGTCTGATAGTGTACATTTTCATCTGCTGGCACTCGGTGAGTCCTGTCAGCCCCTGCTGTGAAAATGAGCCATAAAGAGTTGTTGAAACTATAATATGGATCCATTTTGGAAAACATTTAAATTGCCACTAAAGAGTTTCATGAAAAATCTCTATCAACAATACAGAACAGCTTTGAATATCGAGCTCCAAACCAAAGAGAAACAAAATTACCTTTTAGTTCATTTCAATTGAATTACGTCGAAGTCAGTTCAATATATATCCAAAGAGCGCTTACACTTTAATAAGAAAAAATGCCTAAAATAAATAGTGCACTGTTATGTATCATGACATTCACTTATTAGAACTTTTCCTGAGCTGACAGACCAGTAGTGAACATACTACGATTCAAGCTGTTCTCTCATTACTGTTCGTTCTGATTTCCTACGAAAAGTAAAATTTGTATATAATCCACGTTGTACATAAGCCATTAATTTGTGCATGACACACATATTTTGGATTTTGGATTTGGGAACTCTCAGTAAACTTAAACTTATTTTAAGGATTGTCCTCACCATCTTTCTTTTCCTGGTCCTAACCAAAGTTACAGTAACTTAGCTTGCCTAAACGTAACACTTGTAACATTATGTTAATTACATAACTTTAGGTTAATGACGCAACACTATTTGTGGGGCCCCAGTTCCCACCTACGTTATTGTCAGTTAAAACAATCTCAACTGTGGTAAGGAGCCTTTTAAAACAGAGTTAATTGATTTTTTGACCACTTGGGCACAGTGGAACAAGCCCAATACCAACATATAATCAGTGAAATTAAGTTGTTTTGGTTAACGTGTTTAGCTTTGTTAAATATGCAAACCATGGTTCAGACCTTGGTTTGGACTAGGTTCTTGGTGTCGGTTTAAGTGGTCTTGACTACAACTCTGCACATTGAAATGTGACTGGTAATTGAGAGATCTGAAAACAGGATACCTTTTGCTGGCCTATGCCCATAAGTACATTTTTCCTGTTCAATATGTCTTTAAATGAAGCTCTGATTTTATTTGATACAACACCTATAAATCACTAATTGTTATGTTACATTTCAATATATTATTTGTATGTTAAACAGACCTTTTTCACAGGGACATATAACAGAGGAGAATAGATAAACATTGTTGATGCTTTATAATACTCCCATTGCAAGGTAAGAGGATTTTTAGGTAGAACCTCTAATATCCCTTTGACCAGTCAAACATTATGCTCTCATCTTGTCCACACCTGGGAAGCCAGCTGGCTCTTGTCTTTGAAGCAAAAGGTCCACTAGACAAAAAATACTTTTTTTCCAAGATGCCAAGTTGAGGTCTAACTGTTGCTTGAAGGTGTCTTGGCTACAAATCAACACTATCCAGCAGACACTGAATACAATGATACTGTATCTCACCTGCTCACCTGTTAAGAGAGGTAAAGCATTCACTTGCAAGAAACTAAAATACACACCCTATAGTGGACTCTTCTAGTGAAATGTACTCAACTATCTGTAACAGTGTGCCAGGTGTTGTTTTGAAGATACACAGTTGCAGAAATTGAACTGCACAAAAAAAACAGGCTGTACAGTGTACTGTGTTATAGAGCAGCTAATCTCAGTCATAATCTCTGTATGAAATAAAGCCTTCGTCCCCACTCTGTACCATATCCTGACAGCTTTGTCTAATCACTGGATTAGTTGATAGATCAATACAATTCAGCTGGAACGTGCACGAGTATGTTCTTGATAACACAGATCACAAGAGCACATGAGAAACCAGCTGGGAGACAGAAACACTGAAACAGAATAATCTTCAAAAAGGAGTCAAGTTTCTGTATCTACACTCTGTAACAGAGGCAACATACATCAGAGACATGAAACGGCAGATAGTGTTTATCACATTGTGGCTTCCTGTTTGTCCTTTGGGCCAAGAGCTTGAAAGCTGCTGGAGTCCAAGGCTCCAGCTGTTTCCATGGAAGGATGCAATCATGTCAGCCTCATTCTCACTGCACAAAAGTCTCACTTACACCTACTACCATCTGGCTTTTTAATGCAATACGTCGATCAGCATTCACACCCAGGTCAAATGACTCTGTAGTAGGCACAGGCTTTTATCACCTTCGGCTCCGATCGGCATTGATGGGAGCGTAACACCCGGGTCAACGCGGTGATTTCAGCTCCTTAACCAGCGAGAATCAATGACAAGCCGTCACTAATTACCCTCCTTCTCCTCCTAAGCTGCGCCAGAACATTATTCCAAATACATCTGCACTGAGTTTGAAAGAGAGATTGAATAAGTAAGAGATATACAAAGAGAAGAAAGCACTGAAAAGTTTTCAAAGACCTCTGTCCCTGCTTCTGTCAACTATTTACCTGTTCTCCGGCCTGTCTGTGACAATTCATGGACACACCAACAAAACAACCCACACACAACAGCTGACAGAAAGACAGAGTCAGAGTCATGTGGTGTTCACTGGCAGTCGGAATGCAGTATTCAGCGGGTTTACCCGTGTGGTTAACCCCATTTAAAAAATTCCAAACTTTTCCATTAATAATGATAAATAACATTTGTTCAGCAAACAAATTTTAGTGTCACTCTTGTTGAGTGACACTAAAGATAATAGTCTTTATTAATGTGAAAACTCAGAACTCTGAGTACCTCAAAGTTCACAAACATTTTTACATGTTTTCCCCTGGAAAACAGAGCAGATTTGGGTAAATATTTCTTTGATATACCAGAATCTCAGTACCCTTCATTCAAGCTTGGCAACAGGCCTAAACTCTTGTGATTTATTCTTGGTAGTTTGGCACTGCACTATAGTGTATGCATTGGTCAACTGCCAAATTTACTTTACCCAGTGAAAAATGGAAGCAAAAACAAAAGTGTTGCATGTTTTTTTTCAGTGTATTTGTGATCATCTGTGCACTGTGATTCTCAGTCATCCAGTTCTACATCACATAGAACGGAGATGTGCTGAACTAAAAACAGCTGGCCTTGCTGCAGTTCCCTTTCACTTAAGACGTCTTACATGTGTCAGAAAGACTCGATTCACCCCAAAATCCTTCTCCTGGCAAAGCAAGCAGCTTTGTCAGTGATGTTAGTAACAGTAGTGGAGTGGGGAATACAGAATACAGCATTGACAAGTGTGTTTCTGTAAGTAAATAAGCTTGTCACCCTGTGAAGGGCATGAAATAAAAATGATTCCCCCTTATTTACAGCTCATTCAATAATGTTGTAAATTTAGTGATACAGAATGTTCTGCCAGAATCTGATCTGGGAGCAACTCAGCTTCATTTTCAGTCTTAAGTGGTGTCGAATGCTCTTTTCAGAGTGTTGTTGGTCTCATTAAACTTCAGCGTGCTTATCTGTTGACAATGACAAGCTAAAGAAATGAAATGCATGCCATGCCTCGATTCAATATTTTACAGAGCACTTTGGCAGACAGGGACAACATTTACATGATGAATTGGCAGAGCGAAATATTCTAATAAAAATCCCATAGGCTGAATTTGAGAGATAATATATCACCTTGCTTTGAGTGTGGAGCTGGGACCACTTGACATTTCTGTCATATAAAAGCAGGGAGGAATGCTTTGCTTCAGCGGTTATTCAGGACACTGAATATTAAGAGAAAGCATGTGTGGGAGATGTCCTTTGGTTGCATAAAAAGGCTTGCAAGCTTTTTCTATGAACGATGTAATCTCTGCAAACAAACACGGGGGAGATAAAGCAGTCTGGTGCAGATGGAGCAACAATGGATTCATTACTCATCTTGGACAGATACAGGGTCATCTTATGCATACAGGTAGAGGGCCAAGATAAGGCTCTACAGCTGATGCTGTATTATTAATTGCAGAGATCTAAATACACTGTATGCTGTGTGCTACCCTTTAGAAGGGGAGGGCAAATAGGGGAGCTTCCCAGCATGCACTGGTGCAGCAGACTTATGGATATGAGCACTGTTTTCCTGCATTGTTAGACGTGGTTGAATTTGGTCAATTTCTACCCTTCTGCACACACAAGCTTGCCACATTTATCCCAAAGCTGTGGTTTGAGTCCTGGTGTGGAACTGGAAAGAGATGTTTTAAATATGGCAGCTAGCCACAAATAAATAAAAGTGTGGGAAAACCTGCACTCTGGTAAGAATCACTTTATCTTGTTAATATGGATTTCAAAACCATCTTTAAAAGCAAAATAATGAAAATTTAAACACACAATGGAAAATGTACTATTTAAATTCAGCCATCAATCGCAATTTTTAAAATTAATCATGCAACAGCCCTATGATGAATTAATTAGTCTGCTGTTCAAAAGTTTGGTATCATCTGTTACAATTATGTTTTCATCTTTCCTTAAATATTTTGTATTTTAACAGAGATCAAACAGTGTCATTCAGAAACAAAACGTAGTATTTATGTTTGAAATAGTATTGTCCCTAAAAGAAGAACAGTTAAATGATTCCAACTTCTATTTAGTTGATGTCCTCAAAGCATTGCAGGACAGGGAGAATACTGCTGGAAAAATCCCCTTCTATTGTGTAATTTTAAGACTAACTTTGCAAAGCAACACATCGCCACTTACTTCCAGCTTATTGCAGTAATTATTATGCTCTCTAAACTAAAAAACATGAACCTGTTCCTGTTCAAATCTGCACACATTTTGATTCTATGCTTCAAGTTTCTCCGACCAATGACTGCTGATTAATGCTAGTCCTGTTGTTTTTTTTCAGTTTCTGCCCTTTCAGTGAACCATTGTGCAGCGCTCTGTTCTCTATTTACAAAAGAAAGCCTTCCTACAAAATAACACGTATTTGTACAAAGGACTTTCTACAACCTAAAAGCAAGAAAGACCTTTAAAATATACAGTGGTCCACTCAACCATCTGCATGTACCCACTCAAGGTTTTGTGGCAGGAGATTACAAACTTCTGAAAGGCAGAGCAGTCCTTTGCTTATATAAACAACTTTAGATCAACAAAACAAGATCTAACTCGTGCGCGTGTCTTTGTCAGTCTTTGTTTTTCTGAAGCTGTATGACTAAGTAATACAAGTCCTTTAAAACAACAAGCTGCGCTGCTTTGTATTCTGAAAGTGAGGATTTCATTGCTAATGTTGCATTTTTGTCCAAAGCATTTTGTCACTTGAATTCTCTTAATCTTTAGCTGCAGGAAAAAGTAAACAGCATAGGATATGGGGGAGAACTGAGGGTGTGTCATTTGTAATTGATGGCCAGCGTCTCCAGTGTCTCAGCCAACATCCACATATCTGTGTCCAATGGGAGATGTCATCTTTCACATAGTAAGTACGTTGGTTTTATTACATCGATTCTCAACTTATGGCCCATGGGCCAAATCTCCCTGCCCATAGGTAGACAGCGATCCCCCAAACCATTTTGTAAAAAATCAGAGGAAATGCCAGTGGAGGATCCCCCGCAACCCCTGGCAGAGGTCCTGGCTAAGCCCCTAATGTCCTAAAATCCTATTAACCTCCTAAAGTCCCAGAAAAATCCTACAATCTTGAATGTGTCCTTAAAATCCTAGAAATTTCCTGAAATCTGAGAAATGTCCTAAAATCTTATAGAAATGCTTTATACTCTTGCACTCTGAAACATCCTGAAATTTTGAGAGTTCTTAAGTCCTAGAAATTTTGTGAAATCCTAGAAATTTCCTAAAATCCTACAAACATTCTAAATCCTAGAAACCTCCTAAAATCCAAGAAATGTCCAAAAACCTAGAAACTCCCTAAAATCCAAGAAACACGGTAAAATCCTAGAAACATGCTAAAATACTATAAATATGTAGAAATCTTAGAAATGTCTGAAAATCCTAAAAACATCCTAAAAACCTAGAACCATGTATGGAGCTGCTGTGAATGGCCCCTGGCCTGTCATTTTGCAAAAATGGCCCCCAAGCAAAGCAAGTTGAGTACCTCTCTTGCTCTTTATGCAGATATATTGAATATTAGATAATATATGTAGTCACATTTATCGGAAAAATACATGCTGATGCTGGGCCACTCTTTGCAGTGCATGGTGCAGCATATCAATAAAATAACACTGGGCATTGCAGCCTCAGCTTCAGGTGTGAGCCTTAGAACTTTCCACCTCTCTTAAATTATCCAATTTTGTTGTAGTGCAAATAAATAAAATAAATAATATAGTATCGGTGGGTTCTTTACTGAGTCTAGATAACAAGTGCAAAGTCCTGAGGGTGTTCTTCAGTATGATACAGTATATCTGAGTCATTTCAACCCAGAGTGGAGCCGCAGAGGCAGGAGATACAGGAATGCATCACATTAGCACTGGAGGCTCCGAGCATGGCTAAGGTGCTGCGTGCTCTCAATGTTTCTGAGTGCGTTATCGAACAGGCGCAGCTTGCCTGTTTCCTAAAGTGGTGGGTGGTTGTGGTGGTGGTGTGTGTGTGTGTGTGTGTGTGTGTGTGTGTGTGCGTGTGTATGTGTGTGTCTGTGGAAGACCATATGGGAAGTAGGGCAAGAAGTTGGAAGTGAATGACATTACCACAACACTGAAAAAGAGATGTGACTCAGACTCAAGTCATGAATCCAGTGACTTTAGACTCAACTTCACATAATCAAAGAGGACTTTCAACTCAACTTTGGCTTCAGTACCAGTGATGTGGGACTGTGTGCGACAGTCCAATACATTCCCATCCCAGGTTGTCACATATCACTGTTTTGTCAGTGGACCTTTACATCTACATATCATGTGCTAGGTGTGCTAGGTACTCTGCATCTGCTGTTGACATTCTGGGATGCTGCTACCAAAGCTCGAACATCAACAAAGGCACATGATTAGGTTCAGAGAAAAATGTCACCGTTTGTCTCTATTCATATGGGAAGTGAACATGTGGCTCCTAGGTAAAAGACTGGGGTTTATTGGACGGCTCCCCTACAGGGACTTTCCCCCTAAGGTTAACACCAAAACCTCCACCAAAACCTCCACCAAAAGTCAGCACTGTTGCCAGTGTTAGCACTTTTTACCATTAACTGCTAGCCATGTCTCAGCCATCTATATGCTGATAACTGTGTGTAACCAGCCTGAATCAGACAACTGACCCCCTTCCCAAATTCCTATTTCCCTACATCAGGCCCACTTGCTTGGACCACACCCATTTTTTAGGTTGACGTTCATTGTGATCTCGACTACATGCCTGTAAAGTTTCATGATTGCATCTTGCATGGCTGTGATGATATTGCGTTGACATCATCTGTCCACAGACAGGCATGTCAACACCTGGTAAAATACTCTAAATGGCTTCTGGCGCTTTGAGCACCAAAAGCCAAGTGCCATCTGGTTTCATTATATTGGAGAGAAGGCAGACATTTCATGTCTCCAACACTCACAACTCGGCAGCTCACACCCAAACGATCTAAATTGATAAACAGCACTACAGGAGTGAGGAGAAATATGTATTTTTTTTTATAAAAAATAAATAAATAAAATAAAAAGCAGAGTCTTGAGACCTGCTTGTGACAAATGGTTGAAAGCAGGGTTAATTTTCTTTTCTTTTTTTGCATTGACTACCTTTACAGTTGATACTTTAAGTATATTGTGTTGATAATACAGCTGCTTAGGTACCTTTACTTCCATAACTTTTTCATTGCAAGACTTTTGCTTGTAATGGAGTGTTTTTAGGATGTGATGGTTAGAGAGTGTGAAATATGAATCCTTCCTCCACCACTGCTTGTGACTTGGCAAACACTGATTTTGTCCCACCTTTGCCATGCAGTAATCTGCTAATGCTAATTAGAGCTGTCATGGGCCATGTCCAATAGTCCACATGGACCACCGCCAGTGCACCCCCGGCTCCACCATGAACAATCCACAACATTAAGGAAAGAAAACTCTCAGCCACATTTAATGAATTAATCTGATGGGTTATAACAAAGTGAGTTTTCATGCACAGACAGCTTCTCCAGACTCATTTGCAGAGGTGACGGAAGCCAAATTGAGGTCAGGGAAAAGGTAGTGATGTTATCAGCCAATTCATCTCCTTTCAATGAGCTTTTTAATTAAAAGAAAGAAAAGTCAGTTAAAGGTAGTCCTCCCATCCTGGATACTTGCTGAAACAGGAAAGGGCTGTCATTTCAGTGAAAAGCAATCAATTGATTTATCTGCAGTGGTACAATTAGTACAATTTGCTTTATGAAAATAAGGTCAGCCAGACATTTTATCAGCGAGGAGGATTTTGACAGGCAATTGGATTAAAATTACTGTTTCCTTTCCTTGCTTCTGCCTTGGTACAGTGTGGTCGATTAATGTTCAGCCTGCGGCACAAAGATTTTAAAAATAATAAGAATTATTTTATTCAACTTGTTTCAAATCATAATAGGATTCATTTTGTGAGGGTGAAGTGTTTTTGTAAACAGTTATGTTTACATTGTGTTCAAAATGGATGATATGAATTCCTAAGGCCTTAAAAATAGTTCCAAGCATTTTCTTCTCCATAAGCTACCTTTAGCAGCTAATTAGCAGTCTTCTTCTTTCTAGCCTTTTGCTGACAGATTGCTGAGTTTATTGGGGTGTCACTGCCACCAAATGTCATTCACAGCACAGCACCTTTGGTTAGAATTGCAGAATTGTGCATTGCATCACCTCTGTGCTGGTGCAACACGTTCTCATCCCAAGTCGTCCCACTGGCAGTTTGCAGTGGACTGTCACGTGTACCTATTATGCT
Organism: Plectropomus leopardus; assembly: GCF_026936395.1. Lineage (NCBI taxonomy): Eukaryota > Metazoa > Chordata > Actinopteri > Perciformes > Serranidae > Plectropomus > Plectropomus leopardus. Next base: position 5,212,242 of record NC_142185.1, read on the forward strand.
CTAGGTATCCTTAGGTATCCTTCTGCTTCTGCTGTTATTGTTTCAGAATGCTGCGATCATGATGTCAACACAAGAACATGGTGAGATGACGCTGTACAAGGTTATGTTTAGGCAAAAACAGCACATGGCAACCAACAGCATGTCAACAAACGCACATGCCGGCACGGACTGTTAGGATCAGGGGAAGGAGGCACATGGTGTAGAAAAAAATCCCATTTCATTTAGATGGGAAGCAAACACCAGACTCCCGCATTAAAGTCCTGGGTTTGTTGCGCCTATCCACTGACACTCCAGCCCACCCTCATGCTCATGATATTACACTGTTACTGAAAGCATTTAAATCTGATGCTGTCCTGCTGCATATCAAGAGGGCACTGCAGGTGTGGTCCGTCGGCATGGACTAAAACCATGACCTGTTCTGTCAGGCAGCTTTCTCACACTTTTCGTGTCGGGATCATCACCGTCAAAGTGGTGGTATTTACTGACTTTGGAATAACAGCAGGCTGGCTGGTGTACCTACATGTGCATCCCTGTGCATGCTACAACAGCACAAGTTACAACTGAAGTGAGGAACATTTTCTATGTTGTGCAACAAATGGCCCAAAACGTACTTTAACAAGAACAATTAATACGTTTACAAGCACAAAGTAGTCTGGTTTTTCTACAGGGCTGTTTACATGGCTTCTGAAAATTAATTTTCCACTAACACTCCTAATTAAATGCAGCTGTGAATGCTTAGATTAATGTGCCCTTACATGTGGTTTATCAGGTCAAAATATGAAAAAAGTGAAATAGTTGGAGCTCCCCATCATTTTGCATCAAACAGGATTAATTCAAAGTTTTCCACCTGTGGTGGACTTGTTAAACTGTGCACTAACAGCCTCCCTCTTTCATTCCTATAACCACCCTCTTGAAAAGGTCGGTGTTGTGATATTTGAACATATGAAAAAGCCTATTGATATCAAAGTCTTTCACAATGTTTAAAAGCAGTCATGTTTCTCCTTTGGACCTGAAATGTGGGCTTTTCTTTTTGGACATGCATCTCTACTCCCACAGGCTTACAAACTGTTGGCAATGTGGTTTATGTACATCACATCCATGGCAATGCAAAGAGCCTGCCATGAACAGGCAAGAGGCCGTGCGTCGCTAACTGCAGTTAAAAACCCCAATTGAAATGTATATTTCAAATGCGCTGTACACATGACCAAATTATTTTATTAAAATCCAAGTAGTACCGGCACATCCCATGTCTTAATTAGAATAAGCTCAATTCAGAAAAAGGCCCAATTTGGAATTTAAAAATAGAATATGATGTTTACACGACCCACATCCATTTAGGAATACTGTATTTAGAATAATAGTGAAATAATAGCGTGCATGTAAACATAGCCAATAACTACCAGTGTTTGACCAGAAATGTATAACAAGTTTGTTTCATCAATCAATTAATTAAATTCTTATTTATATGGCACCTTTCACACAAATCAAATGCAATTAATAGTGCTCTACAGTTTGATTGAATGAACAAAAACAAGAGCAACATAGGAGATAAGCAAAAATGGATCTTAGATCTTAGATCTAGACTAAGTATAAGCCATAAAATTATGATAGTAATACACTACATAAGAGCCGGACTAAAAGGTTAATGGTTTAAAGTATCAATATATCCAGCTCCTCTCAGATGCTCCGGCAGGCTGTTCCATGGCTTTTGAGCAAAATGACTAAAAGCAGAATCACTAAATGTTTTAGTTCTACTCTGTGGAACGGCTAAAAAAGAAGAATCAGAGGGTCTGAGGGGCCTTCATGGTTCATAAACTAAAAGCATCTCTGAGATGTAGTCTGGTGGAAGGCCATGCAGTACCTTATAAACTAACAATTTTAAAAACTGTTAGTTAGCAAATACTAACCGGCAACCAGCATAAAGGTTTTTAAACAGGCATTATGTGTGCTGTCCTTCTGGTCTCAGTCATAACTGCTGAATTTTGAATTCGTTGCGGCTGATTAAATATATTCTTTGGCAGACCAGAAAGGAGAGTGTTACAGTAGTCTAGCCTGCGTGTGCATAGGTTTCATTGGACATTGGAAATATTTGAGCATTAAGTCGAATCTACAAAAGTCGTATTTTTTGTAGATTTAGTTATGACTTACATAATTCATGATTGCACTATTTTGTGGAGTAACTGCAAAAAACTGTGAGCAAGGCAACATATCATTTGGTTTTTAGGTACAGACGAGTGAACCTAAAATATCAATGTGAATCCCTCATTGTGCAGGAAAACTGGACAAGTACACAAGGTGAAAAATAAAATGTTCAACTTTCTAAACAGCAAACTTTTGCATTCCTCTAGCTACTCACTTCATTCCGGTGTACTATTGATAATAACAGTGTTGACATGATTAAGTTCCTTCAACTGGAAATGTGATACAGTTGTGTGTCTCACAACAGTCATGTCAAACTTTAAACCTGTTGCTCGTCATCTGAAGCCTTGATTGTCATATGACATGTTAGTCCATGTCATTTTCACAGATAAGTCATAAACACAAGTGTATACAGCTCATTAAATTCAATAGCCATGGTGATATAAGCTGCCATTGAGTCTTTAATCACCACAATGTGTGGTCACAACTGTACGAGTGAATAATAATAATAATAATAAAAAGTGATTATACCACTGTTTGAATTCAGTTCTACTCTCATGTCCTCTGACAACCTTCCTGTGCTGTGTGTTTACTGTGAGAACATACTGAAGCTCTGGAATGACGTGTCAGGTTAATGTCCTTGCTCCAGATGTCGGAGACAATCGTTATTACCTAAGAGACATTCAGGTCTCGACTTTGAAAATGTCACCCAGGGCAGAGACACAATTTATCACACTTAGCAACAACAACATAAGCGTCATGTTAACCTTGAGCAATGGCCACATAAACCAGCAACATTCTAGTCTTTGAAACTATGTTTGGATATTTTTCTGAACTTGTTTTTGGGAAATGTCTTCTCCAGTCACATGAAACGTTTATAACAGTGGACGGTGGACATTAAAGACGAGGTAACCAAATGTCACTGCTCTCAAACATAGTCTTTATCTTCTCTCAGACATACGATAACAGAACTGTAACTCATTTCAGATAAGCCATCAAGGGCTGTGGGAATACTGCATCAAAAGGTCATTGCAGGTCATGTTGGAAAGCAAAGACAAACTACCTTTGTGGTTAAAGTTACACTTTCAAAATATATCTATGAATACATTCATTTTTTTAAAGCGACAGGGTGGACCACCAGTCAACATAATTTTTTAAGTTTTTAAGTTTCCAGTGCTGTTAAGCATTACACTGACATTTTACTTGAAGTAACTGGACTAACTGATGAAAAAATTAACATGGGGCATAGAGTTGAATCAGGAGAGGGATAACATTAATCTTTAAAGGTGCAATATACGATATTTAGAGTTTGGGACGCAGACAAACATGGTGGTGACTAGGGATGTCAACATCTACACGTGTAAACGGGTACACGGATAACAAATAACCGTTCAGAAAAATCAATAACCATTTACACGTCATTTTTCCTCTCCTCCTCCTCGTTCATTTCTCACCAATAGTATTTTTAGGGGTGATAATGTTGTCTGAAAGCTTAAGATAATAACATTAACTAACTATACACTTAAATGTTCCCACTAATGCAGTTATCCGCATACGTAATAGATGCACAGGTGGCAATGTTACGTTGATATTAAAAAAAAAACGCAGCCACAGCCAGTGTCGCGTCACTTGAAGTTGACTCGGGGCCGCATGGACAACAAGCAACAAGCTATGAACAAGCGGAGCTTAAAAAAATATATTGTACAAAAGTGAGCAATAGTTAAAACAATGATTAAAAAAGAAGGTTAAACCTTTTCCAGCTTTCACTTGTACGTTTTCTTGTCTGTCAAAATTGATGATTTTATTTTCAACTCATTTTACTTTCTGTCATAAGTAGGTCTAAGCCTTAAATGGTGAGATGGATTGCCTACTTTTTAAGTTCTGTTCGCTGAATAAACGTTTTTGTGCGATAACTAACTACTGGAACGGCTTTGATTTAATGAGATTAGGAGGTATTTGAATGGAGACAGAACCATCTAGTGGTTATATAGCGCAACTGCAATTGAAAAAGATCATAAATCGTGTAACCGGGTACACGTCGGTTAGAAGTCCCGTTTACACGTGTAGAAAAAATTGTAAACGTTGACACCCCTAGTGGTGACAGAGCAGAAACGGCAGCTAATGGTGCTAACAACCATGGCTGTATTAAGAAAGTTCTTAGCTCTCATTTGCTTTGGAACATCAGGTTGTTCTTATAAACTGCACATTTTTCCACAAAAAGTGGAAAGTCGGAGACTCGAACCATCAGTCGTTTTTTCCTGTGTGAGATTCTGGAGACATTTTTGTACCCAGATTTTGCTGTGGAGTGAGCACTCTTGACTTGACTTTTAAGCTACAGACAAGCAAGCAGTGGCACAGAGGGAGAGAGAATTTACGATGAGGTGAAGAAGTGGTGCATTTATAGCTCAAAGCAAGTCAATAGGATGTAGTTTCTGGCTTTTGTTGATATCTAGACGGCAAAAAAATGCCATTGCGCATTTGCGTTAAGTCGTTAGCACCATTAAGTTGTTTACTATATAATGTGAATGAGCTTGTTCAGACATTAAAACTTTGTATGGAAAACAAAAAAAATCATGGAATATTCATATGGACTGGTCAAATCCGATTCGACTAACATAATCCTGAATTTGAGTATAGCCCTAACAAAAAGTAATCCAACCAAATTCGTACATATCCTACATAATCTGAAAGGCTGTAATCACATGACCAATGCATCAACGTGGATGAACAAGGAAGCAGTCCCAAGTGGTCTTGTAAGGAGCAGGCTGGGGTGGTGGATGGGGCGCAAAAACACTGACTTTTACCTGGAGGCATGTGTTTGGCACCATGTGAAGTTTGAGTGAATTTTGAGCAATTTGAAGTACATCCTCCACGTTTCTTTTCCAAACCTCACCAAAGTAACTTTTGTTGCCTAAACTTTGTGACTACTTTAATCAAGTAACTGTACGTTAAGAACGTAACATCATTTACTGGATGCTAATTCCTCAGATATCATATGAACTGTTGCATGTGCATTTTTGTAGGATATCATACAAGCCAGTCTTTGAGGATATATTGAGGAACATATATGTCACAACTGACTACTGCTGTACCTTGCTCTCATTATCTTTCTCTGTTATTCTTTAATTTTACAAATGTGTGCAGCGCAGTTTCGATATATAGATGCTTTCATGTTGTGTTATGTTTCTGGTTAAACTTGAGGAGAAAAAATAAAATAAAGGAAAAAAAATGCTAATGTCATTCAAAACATTTCCATTTTACTATGTTCATCACTGCAGATCATTAACCAGACAAATTATTTTAAGTAAAAGAAAAGCATCATTGCATTACTGTATTATGGAAAAGCGAACAAAGCCTTATCCTTTCCTAAAAGAAGGGGTTTTAAGAACCTTTATATAAAACAATATAAGGAGGAAATGAGCAGTAAAACTCATTAAAGCAAAGAAAAAATAGCACATATGTTGGCAGCAGAGCCATTTTTCAAGCTTTCTTCAAGGGGATTTAGTCATAAAAAAATATTGCTATATTTGAAGAGCGAGGACACGGACTGTTGCGAGCAACCGATATAACTGCTGTGTTTGGACAAGTAACGGCTGGCGTTGATATTTTCAGAAGAAACATTAATACTGTTCCTTTTCATCTCCTCACCAAATAACACCGAACTGACTAGCAAACTTCTTCTTTTTTACAGCTTTAATAATACCTTTCAGCAGTGTGATGGTGCTGAGACCCTGTCACAACCAAACTGGCGTCCCACAGACATAATAATGAGGTTGTTACCATGTTGTCTGCTGGTGTTTGTTGGCATATATCCTGTCTCTCCTCACCATCTGCTGTCATGAGAGGCATTACGCAAGGGTGGACCTTTTACAGAGTGGCACGGAGATAAGATGGGATACTGTATCTGACAGGGAGGGAAACGATGCACCGCCACCTCACCATGCAGCACATCTCATTACCGAGGCCACCCTGTCGACAACGGGATCATAATTAATCTTCATTGAGCAACTGGGCTGTCTGGCTGACAGGCTAAATGATTGGGGCGGCAGAGAGGGTGGATAACAATGTCCTCCAGTGTGGCGTTAAAGTAGGTTTCAATGGAGTTTGATAGCAGGTTGAGGAAACAGTGACTGTTGACACTTAAAGGAGGCAAAGAACAGAACAACAACAAGGGGCTCAGTGGTCTGAGTCCCAAGGGCATTACAGAAGTATGAAAGTATTAAGCATTCTGCAATGACACGCAGTACATTATCATTTCAGTAGAGCAATTGAATTTAATGTAAAGGAAGTTTAAATCTGCCTCCTGTGACTCACTTGCTGGGTCCAGAACTCCATCGAGTTAAAGATTCAGTTTGCAGTTCTGGAGAAAGATACCGTCAATTGTTGAATCTCATTCTTATTCGTGGACTCAAGTCACAATTTTGAAAACTTTGAACTCGTTATGAAAAAAATCAAACAAGACTTACAGTTTGACTTGGACCTAAACACCAATGAGACATGATTTCACTTGGACTTGGGCCTTTTACCTTGACAATACTTGACATTACTTAAGATATCTTCTCCCAAGCCCAAACATATAAAAAATATGGTATTAAAAAATGTGCAACAAATCAATTTATTTCCTGCACCAACTAACATTAGTGCTTTTCCCAGTAAGTAGACTTTTCATTTCATTTCCCAAATCATCTTTGTCTGAACCAATTGAACATCAACTGATATGACGTTAATCAGGAAAAAAAAAAAAAAAAAAAAAAAGGGGGGGGTTAGTCAACTAGTGCCATGGGTGGAACTAACGCCACTGTTAAAGTTTGTGGAAAAGTGGGTTCAGAGGTTTGTTTTTTTGTTTTTGGTCGGGCCTAAAACCATAGCTTGATGATGCACTCAGCATAACCCCGCCCCTGACAAGGTATAAAAAACGAGAAGCATTATTAGCATGGTCCCGCAATTGGGCGTGGCCTCCACTCCTCCAGCAGACATGCCAGAGAATACTGTGCATTTTTTATGATTTTGAGACCTTTTTTTACATACTACTTTTTTTTACATTATTACAGCTGCGCTTCAGTGAACTACTAAAAACAAAAACACGTTGCATTCAGACAGATACACTGGTCTCTAGTCATTGCTTAGGGGAAATTGAATTCCTTGAAGATGGAAATATACAAAGAGTAACAAGTTGACAATTCTGTCTGATTAGGCAAGTGGCTCATCACTGCTGAGGAACTGAGAAGTTCTCAGTCTAAAAAGTAAAGTGTAGGCATGGCAACCCACTCATCTGATTTAAATATCATATCAAACCAGCCACAGTCTTTGCAAACACAAAGATTTTGGGATTTGTCTACACCCTAACAGTAGCCAGGGGGTGATCAATTCACCAAATCAATTGTAAGTCCTTTTGAGCTCATCAGTTTATTGCATTCTCAAACAGCCGGGAGTAAAACTCCTTTTTCCACCAGTAATGCCATGCATGCATGCGTATAATGTGATTCTGCACAATTCATATCCACTGATGCAGTTTGACAGACATTCAAAAGGAGCTGTTGAATGAAATGTTTGATCTACAGTCCTTTTTAGAGTGCCAGATGCATGAAAGCCTGTCTAGACTGAAAATTTGTGAAGGCAATGAACAAAAATAAGTCTGTAGCTCATATAGTACATGATGTTCACACATTGTTCCATTTCATTAGTTTCAGTCTTTGTTCACAAGCCAAATGCTCACTCCCACAGTCAGCAATAAAAGGATGTCACAGAACGCTATTTAACCCGGTTTTAATGTAATCATCATTATAGGCTCAGAGAATCTAAATTGTAGGCAATTATTACGTGAAATATATTGTGAAAATTTAATAGCTTTGATCCTACATGCAATCTTTGTCATTCGTCGTCAAATGCCTTTTTTTCAGCTATGAAGTTCATGAGTGAGCATTTGAAAAACAGTATGCAAAATAAAAATTATCTAAGATCAAAGGTCCACTGATTATTATTCAAGCGCATCTAGCTTTTAACTGGAAACACCAGTTAGAACAGGAAAGATCAGTGGTGAGGACCCTCCTACACAGAGCAGAACATGGATCAGTGAGGAGGAGGGGAAAAACAGCTGCAACAAGTTCAGGGGCCACTGAAGGGCTTTTTTTCTTTTTTCTTAATATGTTTTTGTGATGCACAGAAAACATATTCCTTGCATGTGAAAACCTAATGGACAATATACTAGATTTTGATTCTGATGGTTGGATAATAGGAATGCTAGCACAGCTCAAGACCAGAGCCACTTTTACACTGAGATCGCGCAATAGGGCCTCAACTAAGTTCCCTCTATAAACAACACTTGCATTTTAATACAAAACCGAATGACAGCAGCATCATTTTGCTCCAGTGTAAATATATATACTGCATCGCAGCATCTCGCATTCAACAGAGGCATGATGGAGATGACATGTAACACAACAGCGTCTGCCTCTATAGTGTGCGCTTTATAAACAATAACAACGACATAACAGGTCAATCACAATCGTTTACTGTCTCTGTTATATGGCGGCTGATCTTGTCCTATGCTCACAGGTTAAGGAAATCCCAAATCTCTCTGTTTTTCCAGTTTGTGGACATTTACAACCACCATTCTTACTCGTTGTATTAGCTGTTAATTGCTACAGCTGCTTTTTTAACCTCCTGTGGGTTGCATATTCTGTATACCACATTGTCAAAATGTTGCACCCATGCCACCCATGGTCATGTCTTCTCAACTTACGTTTTACACAGATATGGTTTCGGGGTGTTGCTGCACCTGTTCCCGGCTCAGGGGCAACACCATTCTGTCCCCCTTTCCATGAGTGGACATTATTTATATTCCTGCCTTGAACAAGGAGTGTAGCTCATTGGTGGTTATTCATTAGGGGGTGCAAAACGGGAAATGCACTTCAAACATTTTTTAAGCAATGAAGAGGGACATATGTGTTGGGTTTTTTTTTTTCTTTGGCTTGGGGGAGGGACATTCAACTTTTAAAGGATGCATTTTGTATTTACTTTAAATACTCTGAAACCGAAACTTGCAGGCAGGTGTGAAAGACATGTTTAAAAAAAAATCATCAAAATACCATTTTTACCATTTTTGACACAATTTATCATAGCCTGATTCTGTAAGATTAGAAATAATTGATGGATTTCCAAATTTCTGACAGTCCTTTAACACATCATGTGTGCTGAATGCTTACGTCAGTAAATGTAAAAAACTCTAAGCTTAAAATGTTAATATGTCATCAAAGTCAGTTTATTCTAAGTGTTTAATTTAAAATTTCACTACAAATAAATTTATTGCACTAACCAAGTGGCAACCTACATGGCTGAACTTTAAACTATAGCAAAAGTTCCCAAAACTGCAGTTCCTTGAATGACTACAAACCAATGGATGACATCGCAGTAGCTACATCCATTATTTATGCAGTATATGGCAAACACCCCTGTCTAAATCAGTGGAGCTGAGGTGGAGCAAGTGAACAGTTACGTGTTCTGTGGAATTACCATCACTGGGAACCCATCTTGGTCATCACACATCACCACCCAGGTTAAAAAAGCACAGAAAAAGCTCTACTTCCTATGGAAACTTAGGAAGAAATTCCAGAGCAAGATCCTGGTTAACTTCTACAGAGGAGCAATAGAAAGCCTACGGACTGGAAACATCACTGGCATGGTTCGTGCACGGCCCAGGACAGGAAGGCTGATTAAAACTGCCCAGAACATCACTGGTTCCCATCTACAGAGCATCAGTGACCTCGGTGAAGTGCCATGTCTGCACAGAACCCAAAGGATACTGAAAGACAGCAGCCACCCCAGCCACAGTCTGTTCACCCTGCTGCCATCTGGAAAAAGATACACAAGTATCCACTACCGAACCACCAGACTACAGAGCAGCTTCTTTCCCCAGGCTGTCAGACTCCTCAACTCTTCCTTCTACGCCAAAAAGATGTAGTAGGATTTAGGGACTAGGGACTTAGGCGATAACTCCCTCTGAGCTGTGTGCTTGTTTCATTAATACCTACATTTGTTGTGAATATACAAAAATATGGCTATTTATGATGGAGAGAGGGTCATGCATTTCCCCCCCTACCCCCCAGTCACTCAGGGAGGTTCAAGGGAAAATATTTGCAGCTTCGGGGAGGGTCAAGAAGAACAGCAAGGACCCTGTCTGTGAACGCCAGACCACAGGCAGTCACCGTATTAACTGGGGAGAGGTCACAGTCATCAGCCATGGAAAGGGGTGACTATCTACCATCTGTATACAGCCACCTATTATCATGTAACACAAGGGAACCATCTCCTTTGGCTTTTTTGTTACACATTATTCTAATATTTGCATTACTGTAAAAATAATGCAACATGAGCCTATTTACTTAGTAACCTTAGTTAATGAATAAAATCTGACTTTATTAAACACATGCATCTATGTCTGTTTGTTGTGCAGTTGAATAATCAACTCTTAAATTCACATTTAATCAAACTGGTTATGCATTTAATTGCATATTAAATGACATATTGCCTATTGTCTGCCTGAAAGGCTTAGAGACATTGTTAAGTACAATTAAGATGTTATTAAATTAACTTTGGTAACAAAGCTGTATAACACAAGTAACACTAATATGCTCGCTATTGTGTGCTGAATATATAATCTGATTACTCCCATGAGTGCACTTGTAAACAGTCTCCTTTAAAATCCCTTTTTGAAAGATTATACCTACAAGCGGGCCATACGCAGGGTTTTAGAAATGCTGAGGTCCAAAATCCAAGCTTGCTAGAGGGGTATGAGGGCATGCTTCCCCCAATTTTGTTTTACTTTAGAGAAAAATTGGATAACAATAGCTTTAAAGGCATGTCAGTAGGCAGTAGCATGAATGAAACCAGATATACAAATGGTGAGGGGGGGTCTGGGGGTGCTCCCGCAGAAAAAAACAAAAGTAATCACTCATGTAATATCAGTAATCATCAAGTCAAACAAATTTCCTGCATTTCTACACCACTATTACCAGTATAGATTACTTAGACTGAGGGTGTAGAGAACAGTTAAAATATGATGCAATCCAGCCTCACATAAGAATTAAAAGCTCATCATTGAACCAGCTTCGGGTAAATTTAAGTACATTGTGCTAATAAAATCTCTCCTGGCTGCAGGGCTTTGGCTTTAATATTTGCCGTGTGCTATTTTTATTTTTAATTAAGACAAAGTTTTGAGTAGGCCTACTTCTTCTCCAGCTGCCAACAGCCCGCCAACATCCCAGTTGGAGAAAGATTACAGTAAAGCAGGGTTGGGGCACCTGGTGGCTCAGTGGTTAGTGTGGGTGCCTCATGTATGGAGGCTGTGTATTCACCGCAGCGGCTGCAGGTTCGATTCCAGCCTCGGTTCTTTGCTGCATGTCACCCCCCACCTCTATCCCCCTTTCACACTTGTGCTGTCCTATCATAAAAAGGCAAAAAAAGCCCTAAAAATATCTTGGAAAAAAAAAGAAAGAAAAAAAAGCATCTCTAAATCTGCTCCTGGTAATAAGAATGACAGGTCAGCGAAGAGCGGCTGGATACAACGCGGAGCACACACGCACGGAATCAATGACTGTTATCGGAGGAGCAAGTCGCTCTTTCTCTTGGCATCATGCCACACAAAATGTGTTTTAAGGTTGTCACCTCCCAAAATAGAGGTACTGACCTTGGTGACCTCAATGGTGGATACAGCCATGTCGACAGCTGTACCAAACGAGAATTTTCGACTCAGATTTGCCAGTTTTAACAGAATGGTCAACTTTTTAGTAGGGCTACTCTGTATAAAAATAATGGCCATAGCTACTAAGTCCCCCATTGGTGTGTGGACTACCGCCTAATGGTCGGTGTTTTGGTTCTTGCCATACTGGATTTTTGGTGTTGGGAATGACTAATCTCTGATGATGGTTGTGGTGACACATTGCAGACAGCCCATCATTTAAGCAGCCACGACCTTAATAATTCCCAACTTGAAAAAAATCTGACTGCCCATTCTCATTCCCAGGTCATCAAATACCAAGGCTTTATCACGGCCAGCGGCGTGTGATACTGATGCAGAAGGCAACCTTTAGCATCTCTATCAAAACCATCTGTGGCAATATCTGATACCCAAAACAACCAGTCAGTAGAGTCCATGAAGACTGGGTGGGAGGTGTGTTGGATGGGACAAAAGAACCTGGACTTTCACCAAGTACATCACTGTTTGTGTCCTGTGTGAAACTTCAAGTCAGCGCTGTTTTCATGTGACGTTACTAACCATTTGTCGGATTCTGACATTACACAAAATACAAATTTTTGCAGAGTTACGTACTTATCTTAACCCAAAACTGCAACCACTTGACAATTTAACCCTGTGATCTTGTGTCTGTCTCATTAATGTGAACGGGATATCCTGACATGATGACCTTCAGGGAATTTCATCAAATTTGGCATAAATGTCCAATTGGACTCAAGAATAAAGGGAACAGAATTTGGCGGTCAAAGGTCAAGGTCACTGCGACCTCCAAAATATGTTTTTGTCATTATTCAAGAATACAGATGATAATTATAAACATCTTTTTAATGAATACCAGTTCCTGTCTATAAAATGTTTGTATAATTCTGATTTTTGACAAACAAAATTCAGACATAGCAGTAATGGTTTGTTTGCCTCTTGAGGAACTTATCTCTGTTAAACAAAAGGCAAGACAGTCACAGACTGGCTTTGGCTCTGTCTTTAGATTGGATTTGATGCATGACAATTACCATTTCACTTCATCTTAGTAACACTTAACACACATACTTAAACCTCCCACTGATGTTGTTTTGAAGCCTTTGAGAGGACGCGGCTTTGTAATCGTGAAGAACAAAAATTAGCCCAGCAGGCCTTAATGTGCTTAAAAGATGGCTATCCACAAGCGAGGCACAACAAACAACAACACTTTGAAGAAGTGGAAAATCTGATTGAGAGCTGTTCAACATGCCTCATTAAATCGAAAAAGAAAACGTTGGAGTGTTGGCACATTTTCCGAGATGCTATTAAACAGAATTGATACAGAAACATGTTTTGTTATGTTTGCTACTTTCGAAAATTAAACTAGGCGACTCTTTCAAAGAGCAGCCAATAGAGTGGACACATAAAGGATTTTGTAGGCCGTGCATCTAAACGAATAAGTATGACAGTGAGGAAGCTTAATAGGCTGCTAAAGAAACCCCTTACTGGACTCATAAGCTTTCAGTGGCTCAAGGTATAGTTTTATATCAGACTGCCAGTAATTGATGTAATCTTGTTCAGTGTCTTTAAAATGCTGAATACACCCAAATATTCTACCCTCATCTTTCTCTCTGCGGCATTCATGTGGACAAATCTATGTAGGTCATTTTAATACGCCGTTTTGTATAAATAAAGAGGTTTCAAAGAGAATGCAGCGATAACCTTCTGTGATTCAAAAAAAGCTGGTCTGTTTTCATACTGTGAACACCTGCATATTTGTAATCAGTGTCACAGGGTGAGCTGCATTTTCAAGTCAAATTAAGCACAATGCCCTGGTTAATTTATCCAGTGAATGGAAGTTGCGTCTCCATGAATCTGTAACGCAGCCAGCCATCATCAAGCTCAAACACAAAACATTTCTCTCCACAAATGACTCAACCTATTAATCCATCACTCCGACTAAATCTTTCTGCCTCTTTGCCTCTCCAAACGTCATACATTAGCTGCATGCCTCTCATATTATCTGTCAGTCCAATGGTGACAAATAGTCCACTACCAGTGCTTTCTGCTTTTTAATCAGTGGCTCCTCAGGAAGCTCAATCAACAATACATAAAAGACACACCACCATGTCAATGGCACCAGCACCACATGATAACATTTCTTTCAAGGAATTTTTTTAGTAAATGAAAACATTGATTATGTAAGTAATTTTAAAGTCAATTTAATTGGATTTATTAATATTATTAGTCATAAACTGACATTGCAGTACTTATTTCTAAATGAGAAAATAGGCCCTTGTCAATGGATTCCAAAACAACCCGACTGACTGGATGTCCCACACATCTATTTATACTTACTGGCCTGCCACAATCTGCCGCCATGTATTGATTTTATATTTTTGAAGCTAGACTGTTTATTAAGAGCACTATTGGAATATATATGGTTAATCATTGCACCCCACTCTCTGAATGCAGAGCATACTCTTGGTACAGAGGGAGCAGCAGAACACGAGGCGCAGAGAAATTGAAACTCTACTGATCATTGCACTGGGTCAAAAAGTTTGCTCTCACTCCCTCACAAGCAGCTGTTCCTCTCGTCCATTGATCTAATCTGATCACCTCTGAACAAATCCATTGATTAATTATCAACCCCATGACTCAAAGTCCTCAAACTGCTGCTGGGGAATTAAGATCTCCCGACGAGTTTCGCCAGTGCTGCAGACCCACAAATACGTCTGACTTCAGCAAGGGGATGCAGAATGGTAACAGAGGGGACACACACACAAGATCCCACAACCATGCCCCCAAAGCACCTTTTTTAAGTTGAAAAGCAATATATATGTATTGTATTTAGTGTTGTTGTTGATTGATTCAGGTCCCACTCTTGACATCTGAGTGCAAAGTATTAGAAATTCTACATATTGTGTATGAATATGCATAGTGACTGCCCTCCAAAGGTTGAAACCTGCAATTGGCTGATCCTGGTAGCAGGAGCCTGCTTTCATCACCAACCAATCCTCCTGTCACTGCCCCCATCACTGCCTTCACACCAACCGACTACTTGATGTGGTGTGCGGGTAATAGTGAGGTCAAGAGGTGGCACGATTGGGTGAATGGGCGTGTGTTAGCCCTTCTCCCAGCCCTGCCCATTTTTGGAACTTTTTTCATATTCCAGGGAGGAGGCACTCGAGCCAAAAGTTAGAACTCTTTAAAGACTAGTGAAAAATTAATCTAATCATTTTACAGATTTGCCTAATACAAATAATACAAATAAAAAGTTGTTTTTTTTTATAAACAAACACCCCTGGCCATCCACCTCACAATACAGTTGTTACACGCAATGTCGACACATTTTACAGTGACATTTACGTAACATCACAACAGCCCATTTGATAACGTCTTACTCTCTGGGTGTTGGTGTTAATAAGATGGCATCCCTCGGGTCACCCAAATCCTTCTCTTGTGTAGCTGTCTCAAAATACTGAAGCTGTGTGCAAAGCTGAAGAAACATCGCTCTATACGCGCAAAATCACAGAGGTACACTTTAAAATGCAAAGCTTCTCTCTGGACGGGACTTAAATTATGGAGGGACCAGCGAAATTCACCGACCATGTTATATTAGATTCATTTGATCTCCCCTAGAGAAATAAATCCCGTCCAAATGGGGCTTTAGAGTGATATGGAAAAGCAAGAACTCACAAGCAGAATGGAAAAACTTCTATAACTTTAGACTTGTGTTTTAATTAGCCAGTTGATGATTAAGTATGATTATCTTTTAATACTCACTGCTGTGTGCGACTTGTAACTCTTGGTTTCCAGGTGTGTTTGAGTCAGTCAAGAGCCTCTAATCCAAATTTAATGTCTACAGAACTAATGCCAGCTGTTGAAAGTTTGAAGCAAGTTCTGCAACTCAATATTCCATCAGGTGTACGTGGAATTTTAAAGAGTTATTATCCTCAAAGGCACAAGTAAGAATAAATTCTGTCTGGGCTGCAGCTCGTGACAGAATACGATTGGCTGTAACGGCAGAACAGCTTTCAATCTGCGAGGCATTTTATACCCCGACTCCCAATATAACTGTAATTCAAAATACTAAATCATAAAGACGTTGACCTCAGGCAAAGAAATCCACTTGGATCCTTCAACATGCTTGGTTTTTTATGAGTAGACACATTGCAAATAATGTTTATGTTCAAGTGAAAACGGTGCATTAAAATCCTTTCAGTTTACCTCAACTCATGTCTGACTCTATGAGCTGTAAAAAATGGGATTTATATGACTCTTTACTCATAGTATCACTTTCATGGTGGCTTAAGATAGTTTAGATGATAGTGTATTAGTTGAATGTTTGTAAACTGTATTTCAAAAAATGGTTTTCTGACACCAAGGTAGGGGATATATTTATACAGTGCCCCAGAAATCAGTCCTAAATCCTGAAAATTAGTTAGTATTTTAGTGCTCCCCATTCCCTTATCACGAAGTCAATGTATTTTTTTTAAAAAACTTTTTTGGTTAGATGCCTGAAATAGGGTCTGTGGTTAACACTGACTTCAAAGATACATATATACTTATATTTATGTCAGTAAATATGCCACTGTGAAATTTTATTTGTTCTAAAATAGGTGGTTGCTTACTAGTGGCTAAAATAGACTGCAAAACATCATCAGGTGAAACAAGACTCTCTTTGTTGTGGTGTACTTCATTTATAGTTTAATGTTAGCTTATTACTTCTGGCGATTGCATTTAGGCTGCAAAAATCTTAGAAATGGTATTCATTTTTGAAATGATCTTGTTGAACAAAGCATGTTACTATCACAAAGGCTTGCTACTGAGCTTATTTTATACAATGATCCAAAATCCAATGAAAAAGTCCCATATGCTTTTTAACTAGGTAACCAGGTCGGCACTAACTTCTGTGTCGGCCTACAGAGTACTGCATTTTATGTACTGCAATGACTCACTGAAATTACCATTCTAGTGGTGCTACTTTATGGATGGAAATGTGCCATAAAAATCCACAAAATATGTAAAGGCAGATATTTGTTGTCCCCAGAGGATGAGTCCTCCTGATTTTGATGATGTTGGTCTTATTGTGACCTCTAATACTACAATGATGAAATGCCTACTAAACTGACATTCCCATCAGCTGTAATTTGTTTTCAGTGCCATTTAGGAAATTTTAGCACGCTTACACACTAAACTAAGGAGGTGATCAAGCCGATCTCAACCAAAAGCTTAATCTATCCAGGTCCTAATGACTACCATTAGCTATCTTTCCACGTGTCTAACAATTCAGGTGTCTAATACATTCAGGCAGCCACAAGCATGTTAGCATTCTAACAAAGCACAGCCTCACAGCCCCTTTTGCACTTTAGATATTATAGCCACTTGTCATGTCTAGGAAATTATGTTAAATTGTTTTTTTTTGTCTTGTGTTTATGTTATCTTGTGATTTCCTGTTTTATTTTGAAATCCTAACTCTCCTCTCGTTTCAGGTCACCCACTTCATCCCTTTGTGTGTTTTCCCGCCAATGTGATTGTCTCCACCTGTTTCCCCTTACCTTGTGCATATATAGTCTGCGTCTCCCTTTGTCCTGTGCCAGTTCGTCTTGTCTCGTCTACCAGTGAACCAGCGCCGTATTCATGCCCAAGTCAAGTTTTTGTTGTTACTTGCTGTATTGCATTGTTCAGGTTTGAAACCTATTTTCATTTGATACTTTGTGATCTCTAGTTTTTTCATGCACCTCATTCGAGTGATTTTCTGTTGATACTTTTTTACCTCCTCTGAGAGATTTTTTGTTGTTATTTTTCCTCTTTGGAGTGATTTTGAGTTTTGCTTCTGCTTTTGTAAAAGACTTTATTGCTGCCTTTTAAATAAAGTGTTTTTGACTTTTGATACCTGGTGTCGTGCATTTGGGTTCAATTCCAGTTCAGTCTTGTCACCACTTGTCTGTGCAATGAGATTAATTGCCAAGAGACTGACTGTCAACTTATATGCAAAATACCTTAACACGCCACGACATGTTCTTCATACCACAACAGTAAAGGACAAACAGTTATTACGCAAGTTACATATCAATCTTACAACGTAGTTTTAGGGCCACATAGAAGAAATAAAAAACTTTTAAAACTTCCAGATAAAAGTCATAATATTATGAGAAAAAAAACTTGTAATATCATAAGGATAAAGTCGTAGTTTTATGAGGAAAAAAGTTGTAATTTCATGAGACGAAAACTCAAAGTCATATAATTACATATAAACCACTGTCCCCTTGGCAACTGGGGACAATGGTTGCCATGGAGACTGCCTGTTCTCTCAACTGTTTTATAGTTTGTTGGAAACATGTTTAATTCCATAACATGTATTTCCTTTCTCGTGAAATTACGACTTTATTCTCGTAAAATTATGACTTTTTCTTGTAAAATTATGACTTAAATCTTGTAAAATTATAAGTTAATTCTCATTATATTACTACTTTTTTCTGATAAAATTCTGACTTTCTTATTTCACGACTTTATTCTCCAAACTACAACTTTGTTACACTTTTACACCTTCGTGTTTTCTGAAAATAGTGTCTCATGTTCAACCTCTACTAGAAATGGTCTATTAGAAGTAATAGGCTGTTAACAACATGACAGTGCTCCACAGAAGCAGTCTCATTTGCTTTGTTCTGCATCAGCATTTTAAACTGACTGAATTAGTTTGGGAGGGCAGTTTATACAACAAACTGTCACTTGTAAAATGTCTTTGATGATGTAAATGAGAAAAACAATCATTTGACTGCATACAGCAGGGTGTCTACATGCCTTTTGCAGAACTGCATACTGGGAAATAAACTTTTTTTCAGTGATGACACAGGAGGCTGTATAAACCCATTGGAGGTTTAGTGTCAAGGCTATAAAATCCAAAGAATATTGGACATGGTTATACTTACAGCCACACAGACTATTTCTGATGAACCTAATAGCATGAACAATCTAGTTATGTTCCCGAGCCTTATACTTTGCTGTGTAATTCTGCTAAAATAGCATGGGAGCAATTTACGAGGTGCTTAGGACTGCATTACATTTCATGCCTTGATTTATCTCTGGGGAAAGCGTTTAGGTCTGTCTCAGGCTGGGTGATACAATTAAGTGTGTGGGAGGTAGTGTTTGGAGCACAGATTAGTGTTGAAACCTCCTTGTTATTCTTTCGAGGCATTATTATACCCCAGAATCATCAGGAGGTGGTTGAGAAAAAACGTTAAAAGGTGGCGAGGCAGGGGGGCACAGACGCGGAAGGGCTGGTAATCAACCTGCAAATAGGGCCAGATGCATGATGCAAAAAACTGCTTCAAGCTTTCCTTGGCGCCATCTATAACACCACTCAAGAAGAAAGCAGGTTAATCCTTGTTCATGCATTTGGTAAGCAAGTAGGCACCATAGCACTTTGTTTTATAATGGTTTTATGGCCTTTATGACTTTCTTCTCATTTCTTCAATGCCTTTGTGTTTATATCTTTCCCGTGACATGCAATACTTAATATATCTGTTTTTATTTTTCATTGTATGTGTTTATTAAATCTGTGCCACTGTCCACTGAGCCACTGTCATGTTGACTATGGATTGCTTCAGGCTATTCTCAAGCACTGGTTATGTTTTCACAAAAGTGAAAAGCAAAATCCATCATACAAATCCCACGTAATGATGAGTAACTCGCACATAACCCATGTATTTTGAGAGGCTGTTGTCACATAAACAATTAATGGGAGTAAAGAACGACGGCCTGTTTTGATTCTGAACTCGTGAAATAGTGATGCTTTATCAGTGCTTTTGGCATACGTGCGCAGCGACAAAAGGCACCGTTTGCATGCACACGAAATGCCGCTGGATGCGTCAGCTTAGAACACAATATGACAGAACCAACCATGGTGCTGTTATACACCAGCGGACAGCCAGACAGCACATCCACACAACGCGCACATGGGCAGCGTCACTTGAGAACACAGCTGGACTTTTTTAGGTTGAAACACAGCTGGAAATGATATAATTTAAGGAGCTCAAGGGCACCAACAGGGCAGACGGGAGGGTGATGGACGGGTCCAACAAACAATGGACTTAATGCAGGAGTTTGGTGTTTGCTCCCCATCTAAATGTGATGTTTTCTTCTACACTTTGCCATATGCCTCCTTCTTCTAATCCTAACCACCTGTACCAGTATGTGTGTGTGTTGTCATTCTAGCATTTGTTGCCATGTGCTGTTGTTGCTTAGACATAACCACATGAGCCAAACGTGCATTTGTGGACATCACGGTTGCAGCATCTTGGAAAGTATACAGCAGGAAGAGAAGGACACCTAGAGCTTAGTATGTAGATGCAGAAATCCACTGCAAAGCGGCAAAATATGACAAGAAGGAAAGAAAAACGAAGCACCGCCTTGAGGTACAGCTCATAGGAAGACAGGAAAACAATGTTCTGAACCATGTGAACTTTGAGTCATTTTAAGGTATGTCCTCACCATGTTTCTTTTCTCAAACCTAACCTCTGTAATTTAATGTTAATTACATGAAATTACATTAAGTGTCATGTCATTAGTTATGCATGTTATACACATGAACCAAAGCAAACAAACTCTTGCATGAAGATACGTTGATTGCTACATGTAAATTGCAGCTGGGTGTAGCACTGATGCCCAAGCAAAATTTCTGTTGGACAGCGTCTTACATGAATACTAGTAGATAACAGGTAGCTCGGTGGCTGTTGAGTATAAAAAACCAAGAGCTGGAGAATTGTTACCACCATTAAAAGCTTTGATTCAGGGCTTCCAGGATTCATAGCTGTGAAGCAGCTCGTCCTGTCGGTAACTAGTTTAAGCAGCAAGTGTGTAGTGCTGTTTTATAATTAAGGGTCATCTGCCATTAACATACTCTGGTGGAAGAAGAGACAAGGGGTCAATGAGCACAGTTTTTCTGGAAATGTATGGCTGTTTCCATAGCAACATGCAATTCCAATTCACAAATCACTCTTCCAGAAACAGTACAGCCAGGCATTGCAGTCTCTGCCACAGCGTCCTGTCTGCACTGTGTAGAATGTGCTGACTTTGTGTGGACTGAAAGCACACTGGCTGCAACCATGTAAAACAGATATGTTCCTTCAAATGATGCACATTAGACAAACAGAGCATGAGTTAAAAGTCTTATAAGAAAACGGTGAATAAATAACTGAAGCTGGCTGCTATCTTTGCACAACCGGACACCTTCGACTCAACAGTTGTTACTTTTTCCAAATGAAAGTACAGCCTGTTCAATAGCATCTGACCTCAAAGGTTTCCATTGGTGTCAGAGGAGCACCTGTGGTATCAGAGTGATCCATCACAGACCTGCATGAACAGATGGGCTCCACTACATCGTTAGTACCCACAATCCACGGGGGCGTCTGTGGCATCATCAGTTTGTGATTCAGCTCCCATCATGAATATTCATGCTTCGCTTTTTCTCCCAGACAATGTGATGAAAGCGGAGGCCAAAGTTCCATCCAGCATATGTGGTTGGATATGGATCAAATTATCATCCTCGCCCTTATTTATCACTGATATTTTTGGGCACAGACAAGGCTGCGTATGTTACGCATTGGTCATTTGCAAGGTGACCATCCCCAAGTGAAAAATATGATGTTAAATATGATTTTTGCTCTCTCTCTCTCACACACAGGTTCATTCTCAGATGTCTTTTAGCGTGGTGTCGTCTCAGCTAGTGAGATTCTACCAGCTAACATGGACCTTATCAGCCAGGAGAATAGGACAAGAAGGTGATGGACTCCTCTATTAACTTGTCACTCATCATCTCCTGACCCGTCCTCGCAAACAGACGGGAACACGGTGCCTCCGCTGCTTTGGTAGTCTGCACCTTCCTTATTTTGTTTGCTGTCACACATTTTAATCTGCTCCACTGATTGCTTTTCGCCTGCATTGGCTGACAGCCCTACAGAGCCTAATCACAGGGCCAGAGTTTTATGTCACTGCTGCCCAAACATAATCAACTGGACAGATTATGCTAATGCGCTCACATTCAAAGAGCAAGCAGAAGCCTCAGTGCTCAGATAGGACCACAATCCACAGTCAAAGGCAGGTGACAAACAATTCATTTTCTCCTGGGATAGGCTATCTTCACTCTATCATTTTAAAATGGACGGAGCGAGTGGTTCAGTTAACCTTATTCTATTTCCCTTCATTCATTATGAGTCTTTGCTGGAAGACTAGGTTACAAGTTGTAGATTCCAGACTGCAGGAAGTCTTTGCACCACAACAACTTGGTGCATTAATTATAGTTTCATTATCTATTTGGTTTCCCTCCCTGCTTTGCATGACACACATTGATCTGCCATGGTCTTAATACACATAGAAACTGCTTTGAGCCTAAAGTTTCAAGCCCTTGCAGTGTTTGTGTTGGACTAACAACCAGAGAACCTGGAAGGAATTTAATGGTGATATGCAACCACTTGCAAGGACACATTTACCCTTTGATATTACAAAGAGAGCAACATCACTTTTGTTGTGCTGCTTTCAGACACCTTTAATAAGTATTTAAACCTTAGAGCTCTGAGAAAATTGTTGCAACGTCTTTCAAAACATGGAAAAAAGGCAACTTCGTGAGAAATATTTAACAAATTGCAAGAAATTAGTTAATTCAGAAATATATATTTAAAAAAGCTAAGGAAAAATGGCTAACGAAAAAAAAGATAGGCAAAAATATATTTATCAGAATTACATATTTAAAATTATGTTACAGAACTAATATAATTTTAAGCAATTTTTCAAGTCTTGTTTGCCTTGTTTGTTGTTTTGGTTTATTCATTTATCTTACTAATTTTTGAGTAATTGTACTTTCTTACTAATTTTAAAGATGCACAATATTATATACTGAATGACAATACATAACTACTCATTTGGCCAGTAACCAGTATCTATAAATTCACTTTTTTCCCCACCTAACTTGAGTGTTCAACAAGTCTCTTCTGTGGTGGACTTAACATCATATTAAGCATATTCTTATTGTATGGTCCACCAGCAGATGGAGACGTATACAATACTTCAGTGTATGTAATATTCATTCACTGTGCAAAATAAGAAAAGTACTTTCAACTTAGGGTTGATATTTTGTACATGTTCGCTTTGTCAATTAAAAAAAAATGGTTTGTCATATCAGCAGTAATCAGCATGTTGGCTGATTCCGATAATTTTAAAGCCAATAACTGCTCATACCGATGATGTGCCAATATTATTGTGCATCCCCAATTAATTTCTTGCTAATTTCGGAGTCATTTTTTGTTGCTCATTGCCTTCTTACCATGTTTTTGACAAAAATAAAGGTAATTTGCTCAGGTTTTTAGTGTTAAAGAGTTATTTTGGCCTTGTAACTGGTAGCTTCCCCAGTTCTCTTTATTTTTAAATTTACATAACAAAAATGTCCTTGGTACCATCAAAACTTACACTGCCACTACATGAAAATACAGTATGACAAGCAACAAATTAATTTCCCTCAAAATGTCAAAGTTTCATAAAAAAAAGGTGTAAACTATATTTGTGTGCTGCCTTGTAGTGTGAGGACTGGCTGAGCCACTGTGGACGAGAGTACCAGAGGCAGCAGTTACACAGGAACAACAGGCAGCATAAGGAGCAAAAAGAGCTTTGGCGTGATAACTGTGGACTTTTCATGGTCACCTAACTGTTTTCAAACTTATTTTCAAAGTAATTCACATGAGAACAAACTGTTGAAAAAAGATGTCTCCACAGGCTCTAAAAACACTTTGTGAATTGTTGTATGGAATAAAAGCAGAGTAGCAGTGTGTGCCTGGAAGACATTTTTTAAATTATTCTAATCTCCACAGTAAAACCTTTATTAGTTACTTCTATGTTTCACTCTAAACTAGTCATTAAGCTGTTAGACGAAGGCTAACAAGCCATGAGGGAAGTGGTAGAGTCACTGCGAGGAGAGAGACAACCCTGTGGAAGGTGCAGCATACAGTATGAAAACATTCAAGTCTTGTGTCCTCAAGTCCTTCTGTGAAGACCTTAAGTGTCCTCACAAACATGCTGTAAAATGCACAGAATGTGGCTGAAGGACTTCAACTGCTGGAACATTTCCAAAAAGCTATGCAGACAAGTGCTGAGTATTAAAGACCAAGGACAGCTCTCAATGTAAGGTAAAATCCACCATCACCTTGAGGATCGAACCATGATCATATACTTAATCAAGGAGCTTAAATCAATCAAAAAGAGCGCATATTTGCCAGTACTACTTGTACATGAACAATCTGGGTGTTTCTCAAAACACCATTTCTTACGGCTTGGAAGGCACAACATATAACGTAATCCTGCTGATGGGGCTGTCGGATAAAAAAACCTCAAACAGTTCCAAGTTATTCATTGTCATATCCGCAACAAGGACAGAGACGCAGATACATGGCATATACAAGTCAGCAGTTATGTTTGTCACTTTATCTGAAACTTGTGGGATTATTGTTTCTTTTAATTCCACGTTCCTTAAAATTGAGGAGATTAGACAGAAACCAATTATGCACCATAACTAACTCAAATACATTTTTTCTTCATCACAACAAGGCTTGCCAAGAGCTCTTTTGTGCGCAAGCCAATCCTAAAATTAAATATGGAGCTTAAAATCCCAGCTCAAATGTACACTGAAGGATCTTGAATGTATATTATGTTCCGTGATTGTACTGCTATGTTTAATGTATCCTTGTTTTTGTCTTAAATTGTTGTCTTTTTGATTTTGCAAATGGAGCTGCTGTGATGCTAAATATTTCAGACTTGAACTTAAAATTGAGTATCTATCATTATCCTCATCTATACTGTTAGATATGTCCTAGTACCACAACTTTTTATACATATCTAACTACATCTGTGTCCCCACAGTTTTCTCCACAGACTTTAAGAGCTGATGCCAGCTGTCCACTGTGGCTGCCTCCCCGTCTCTGTATTCATTAGACTTTTAGTTGAAAGTTATTGGGCCTCTGGGCCTGGGCATGTATTGGGATTCTGCTCCTGTACTGACTGACTGGCTTTGATGTAGTCTCACAATTTCATGGCTTGCACAGATCCATATTATTCCCTCAAACTTTCTAATTGTGTTTTACTCTGTTCGTCCTCCTGTGGAAGAGCTCAAAGTAAAATCATAGTAACAGGCTGGCATTTTAAAAGCTGAGGGCTGGCCAACTAATTGTTAATGCCCAATGGTCCACTAAGCTAGGTCTGCATTTCAAACAAGCAGAGGATTTATGTGACAATTTCTAGATTCATGATTTACAGGTCTATCTTTTTTGATAAGATGGCATTTTCTCTGTTTTTTACCTTTCACAATTACAAACATAAACATTGATGTGACATTATGTCTAGTCCCTTGGCTTTCTTTCTTTTTTATACTTTAAACCATTATATCTAAAAATAAGGGTACTGGTACTCTGGAGTATTGCAGCAGGTATGTGAGTTGTTGGGTTTTTTTGGGGGGTTGGGGGGAGTCCACTTGGACTCAAGAATGGACTGATGACAATTAACGGTCATAGGTCAAAGGCGATTGTGACCCTGTCCCTTTGTTGAACAGGATATCTCAAGACCAGTTTTTAAAGATTTTCTTCAAATTTGGCACAAATGTCCATTTGGACTCAAGAATGCACTGATTCAATTTGGTCAAAGGTCACAGCCACCGTGACCATGTCCATTGCATTCCGGTGAATTTGATTTCTCCAGAATACCTTGAAGGGATTTCTTTGAATTTGGCACCAGCATCCATTTGGACTCAAGAATAAACTGGTTAGAATTTGGTTGCTGAAAGTTAAAGGTCAAGGTCTCTGTGACCTCACTATACATGTTTTTGGTTGAAACTCAAGAATTATCACACTAATTATGACAAAATTTCACAAAAAATGTCTAACAGGATTGAAATTATGAAGTGATGACATCATATACCAAAAAGGTCAAAGGTCAACATTACTGTGACATCATAATGTTCTGCAAAAACAAATTTGTGTGTCCACCTTGAGACCTTGCTGACTGTTTTTCTGTGCTGCCAGGGAGAAGATGTGTGCGACACATCACATCACATCATTACATTCACAGAAATCGATGTAACTGCAACTTGAGTGCTTCACGGAGGCATACAACCACAGGGCGGTAATTCTAGTTTTCTGTATTAAACTATATAGCCCCGAGCCTTTCCGAAATTAGTATCCAGGCTGCGCACATGTAGAGGCAGAGAAGACCTTGAGGAGGAAGAAGTGAGTCGCAAGGCCTTGCTACTCCTGCTCATTAGAAAAATGAAAGAAAGAGGTGGAACAATGCACTGCCAGTACTCGTGCCTCTCTCTCTCTCCCTCGGCAAACACACACATACTTCTGTGGGTTGACTAATAGATCCCAACATCAAAGTGGGGACTCTCTGCAGCTTGCAATGCCCAGGGCTTGAGTAGCCCCGTCCTGCAAATTTCTCCCTCTCAGCCCCTGCCCATCCAAGGCTCTCAACCCCTTCTGGTCTATTTTCTCCCAGCACTGTCCATCCCAAGAGACAATGTGTGTGTGTGTGCATGAATGTTTCATAAGGCACAGACATATGAGGCATGCAGATGAAGATAAGACTTCTGCCTGCTATATTCTCATCTTTGTATTATATTTACTGCCTGTCTTTGTGGATATGGGTCCTTTTTTCAGATGCATGCAATCTGGCATGTTTAGAGGACCAGTGTAGTCAACACTGCACAATTTGGCAGTGTCTTAAATTCTATGATTTTGTAATTATCCATGAAAAACGCCTTACAGACACTCGTCTTTCTCCTCATCCAAAAGAATATCCTCAAAGTTTGGTGAAAACAATTTGTGCCTGCTTTCTCTTTCCTCCTGCTCACATTGGCCAGATCTGTTGATAAATCTATATCAAATGCGTCTGAAGTGCAAAGCTGGCAAGTCCAAATGTCTGAGTCATTGACTGAATCCACATCATGTCATATCACTCACAGAAAGACACTTCAGAGTGAATAGAAGTGAGTCACAGGTAACTGGTTGCCAAAACGTTCGTGCCTGTGTGCCTGTCTGAAGCCGGCTGTGGTCTTGACTGATCGGAAAGCACCACTTGAGTTAAAGTAAAGCATTTTAAAGCTGCTCTAATCAATATATTTATATTGCCGATGAATGATATGACTATGTTCCATGTGAAGGGCGTCGTTTGTAGTGACAAGTTCATAGAGAATTATTACACGACTTCTCTAAGTATCACCACATGTTTTAGCATCTTTCAGTTCCTTGTTTTTTCTCTTCTTTTTTTGGTTGTTCACCCTTATTTCAGACAGGAAAGCTTAAGTGTGAAAGGGGGAGAGCGAGGGGATGACATGCAGCGAAGGGTCGAGGTCAGAATCAAACCTCTAGTCGCTGTAGCAAGGACGTAGCCTCTGTAAATGTTGCCTGGACCAGCCCATAGTTAGGCTGACATAGGTTTAACCTGCCGGGGGACTTCCTATGATACGCTGAGCTCCTTTTCCTTCTTTGAATGCCGCCATCAGAAAATCATGCACGTCTGTTTACTGCATTGCCGTTTGCAAGCTTAGCTTAGCCTCAGTAGTTTAGCTTAGCCTTCCATCTGGGATAGCCATGTGGGACTGTCACTACCTAGGTCTCGCAATAACAAAGCCTGGGTCTCTTGAACTACACTACGCTGATCCCGTTGCCTCTCCGGAGCATTCCTGCTCCCTTGTTTCCTAGCTTTCCCGGATCCTGGCCGCAACCTTGGCTGTGCCTGATCGTGGTGATATCTGTGCTGATGCTGTGACCCTGCTTGCCCTGATCGTGGTTTTTCCTTGGGTGATGTGAGGGTCTGAGGGCAGAGGAATGTCGTACACTGTAAACCCTCTGAGCCAAACCATGTTTTGTGATAATGGGCTCTATAAATAAAATTGATTTTACTTGACTTGACTTGACTTGACTTGACATGACATGTCTGAATAAGTCTTTTTTTGTCACCACACTCCTTAACAACTGTATGGAGTGGCAATATCTAAGGCCCACCTCTGACTGTCCCAAGAGTTAGGACAAAACATGGCGAAGCAGCGTTTTGTTATCATGCAGCACAGACCTGGAATAACCTCCCAGTTGATTTAAGACAAGCCCCAACTATGACCAAGTCAATTTTTCCTTTTTTACAAATGCCTTCTCCACCCACTAATGACTGCCATCTTATTTTTTAACTGGATTTTATATCATTTTATTTTTAATAGTGATTTTCATTTTTCTCTTTTTTAATCCTTTAGTATTTATTTATCCTTTATGTCTTATCTCTCTTTTATAGGAAATGTGTATCCTTTATTATGTTTTTGTATTTTATTGCTCTGTAAATCACTTTTAATTGCCCTATTGTATGAAATGTGCTATACCAATAAAGCTGCCTTGCCTAATATGTGTTTTCAACTTGCTGTGCTGCCTCCACATGGCCCAAAAAAAAACCCCACTATGAAACGGATTCCTAGGCATGGTTAGAAGGTAACAGAATACAGGTAACAGAATACAAATAACAGCGTTACGTTATCAAATTACTTAGAATTAGTAACTGTATTCAGTCACAGATAAGGGCCAGACACACCAAACTGATATCAGAGAACAAGCAGGGACCAAAGCCCCTTGCTTTGGCGGCTATTGTTCAGAGGTAAAGCAGGTCGATCCCCAGCTCCTCCAGGCAACATGTTTAAGTATCCTTGGGCAAGATACTGAACCCCAAGTTGCTCCCGATGCTGCGTCATCAGAGTGTGAGTGTGTGTGAATGATTACTGAGCAGAAGATGGCACCTTGTACGGTAGCCTCAGCCACCAGTGTGTGAATGTGTGTGTGAATGGGTGAATGTGACATGTAGTGTTAAAAGTGTTTTGAGTGGTCAATAAGACTAGAAAAGCGCTATACAAGTATAGTCCATTTACCATTTATAGTCCATTTGCTTTGTCACCTCACGTTGCCGTGTCTTGGCCAAAAAGTTGTACAACAAACCGAACCGAGGCTGACCCATACATTTTGCACCTGCATGAGAGGATATATTACCCCCCCCCAAACCATCAAACTTTGTCGTAGAAAATTAGTATTTTATACTATTAAATTATCTTATGTAATCATAAGTAATTGCACAAATGCATGATTCATCCATTGCCATGTTCAGGTATTTTCAGAGGCCTCAGAGTCCTTCATTGTCTGCACGCAGACATGTTAGGAGCCTCTGGGGTGTCTGAATGTTAAAATACAGCAAGAGCAAGACCTTGCAGATGTTTAGACTACAATGATAGACACATCTGTATGATGTGTGAAATGTGCTGTATAAGGCTGAATGATGCTTACTGTTTCTTTAAGTTTTTGGAATGTCTCTGTCCATGCATGTGAGTTGTGCCAAAAGCTTCTTTCATCAGATTTATAAATACATATTCAAGTACAGACAACTAAGGCTCACAGAGTTTATTTATTTTTCACTGAATTTGTGTTATGATTTATGGTGAATGACTGACTGACTGTCAGAGTACAAGATTTTCTACAACAACCTTACTTGACTTTAGCTCATACTTAACTTTCTTCAATTCAATTTCTCTTCTCATGCACTGAGCTGAGCTGCCAATCAGAGTGACTTCTTTCACCGACGGGCTCAGCTGTCATAGAGTAAACATGCTGAATCAGCAGAAAAAAAGCAGATGTGGGCCCAACACTGACTACCCTACTGCTGGTGACTGCCTGGTGTGTCAGGGCCTTCACATTTACATTGGTGGTATTATGAATACAATTACTGCCTTTAAAAATGACTTGAAGGAATGTATTTGCTTTTGCATTATTTTATTTAATACTGTGAGGTAACTGAATGCACCACAAGTGAGCTCAGTTTAAATGCATTGTTTTGCAATGTTATCACTGGCCAGGAGCAACACAGCACTTATCTTTTGAGCTGAACTTTTGTCAGATGTTTCTATTTATTCCAGTGTATGCAATGCATCTGTCACATGCACAATATCTGAGGAGATGAAAAGCAAGGACACAGTCAGGAATGTGTTTTGGTATGGACATATGAGATCTAGACAAATGAGCTCAGCAAAATGATTCTGAAGTATGACAAAGTAACAGAACATGTTTCTAAATTTGAGTTATCTAAGGGAATACGTTACAAATGACATTTTAGGGCATGTTTTCAGTAATCTGTCGTACAATATGTTTTAAAAGTAAAACAACACTGCTGCCAGGAAATGCTACATTACCCCAGGTAAACTGCAGACATGGAAACTTTATTGAGAGTTTATAACAGGGTCAAGTAAAAAGCAGACCGATTCACGTCAAAAGATATTTAAAAAATCTGACGATCTATCACAAACAATATTTGTTTTAGTCCTTGTTTGTCAACCGACTTCAGAGAAAAATATTTAAGTTTCTTTGGCTTGTTCCAAGTTGGAGTCTTCTCATCACTTTATTTTTTATATTTCATACTGGGAAAGGTAGAATACAGTAAAATTGGCTTATGTGGAGCTTGTGTGCTGCGTACCACAATTTCGAGGAGTAGGTGAGTGGGCAGATGGAGTCAGTAAGAGCCTTTGGGACTTAATCATACTGACCAGCAAACCAAAACAATGAGCTGAGGGCAGCTTAAAGCTGAAGAGAGCTGCAGAGTGCGCTGTTGATTCCCAGTGGGAGCAGCACTACTTTTACCTTACAGGATGTTATTTAATGCAATAATATCATATTGCTAAATGGGGATTTACAGGTGACATAAGATGAGCAGGAAGACCCACAGGGAGCTAATTTTCTAACATTGTCCATCGACCAACAGTCAGACCTCAAATGACCTATCTAGTTGGACGAGGAAGTCTAATTGGAGGAGGAAGATGACAGGACACACTTGTGAGTCACAGACAGTGAAAACAACTTAAGATTGGCGAGAAGAAAGATGGTACCAGAGAGGAAAAACTCATTACAAGTATGCTGGTTGTTTTTGTCTGAATTGTGATGATAGAACTCATTACTGACAATCTGGCTGTTATTTTGCTGTGCAGTATGTTTCACAAAAATACAAACTCCAAGAATCAACATGGTGTTGCAGACACAACCCAGACAGAATTCCAGATAGACATCAACCTCTACTGGTATGCTTTAGCCACCATTAATGGGTGAATTAATGAGATAATTATAAAACAATGTAATTACTCACTATGTTATTACGGTATACCATACAGTATGCCATACCGAAAAAAATAATTACACATTTTGTGCATCCTAATTGCCCTGACACACCAACCAAACTGGTGGCCATAGCTCAATGTTGGGCTGTTGGTGAGCATCTGTCGCCCTAGTCTTTGCTCTGTGCCCAGCATCGTTGGCCCCATTGATTGTATATAAAAGTGAACATGACAGTTCCCCCAAAGTGTAGCTTTTCAAACTCGATTGCCCCCTGGTGGTTGTCTGCAGTATGGGTCATAAAGCCCATCTCTCCATGTAGGACGTGTGGTTTCTGACAACTCTAGAAAAAGGGTTTTTTTCCACCATGACTGACAGCTGTGACAGCCAATCCATGCGCTCAAATTTAATGGAGCTGCTTGCGAGTGGTCAAACTAGCGTTTTGGCAGGAAAATGGATGTCACTACTGTGCAGACTCCGGCTTCAAATGGTGTCACTAGTGCAAGATGGCAGCGGCCCAATGTTGGATAATTTAGCTTTTCTTAAGCATAGCGGGGTTAGTGGGGCTGTATTGTCCATCTTTATATACAGTCCATGATTGGCCCTTGTTGACTATTATTCAGCCGATTCAGCTTCTTCAAGTGGTGATGGAGACAGCAGAGCCTGTTGGTGAATGAAATCATTGATTGGCTGTTCAGCTCAGCACACAAAAAGAGAAATGTAATGAGGAGAGTAAACAAAGAGATGAAGGTAAAAGGGAGTAAGACCGAAACACATCTGTTATATAAGGTAAAAAACACTATGTTTTCTTCAGCCATTGAGCTCCTTAGCCAAAATGTTTCCTGATGGTTTGTGTTGTTGTTCACTGGTGCACAGTAAACATGCTTTGTTCTTTCAATATTGGATTGTGTTGTCAATGTGCTAACTTGTGTCTTCACGGTCTACCAGTTACCCTTTTTGAATAATGATTACAAAGGACTGCCGTCTGTTGAGTTTGAGTTTCCTCTAATGCAGGCACAGAACTAATATGCTGGTTGCTTGTCGACTGTAGACTTTGCGAGTGTTCAGTTTTTTGGCCAAGACACAGGAAAGGCGACGTGCGGCAACGCAAAAATAGTGCAAAATAATCTGCAAAACAGTGTATCAGGTCCTCTGTGTATTAAATTGTGTCGACAAGCTACAAACAAAAAACAATCATTGTCCTGAGTGCCATCATGAACGCGTTGTTGCTTACACTAAATCTGTCAGAATAATCAGCTGCTTGTTTTCACTGCTGTTGAGAAGTCTGTCCTGCCTGTTCTTTCAAAAAATATCTTATTCGTGTGAGGGACATAACTTCTGATGACTTAAATTCTAAAGCAGCTGCCGAGTTTTCATTGACAGCAGCTTAACAGCAGAAGAACATGCTGAAGGACACCTGCTCTGTTGCCATGTGACCACTGTATTTTTATATTTAAAAAAAAAAATCTGAGCTGCTCCATGGCAGTAAATCCGCTCTGCTGGCTAAAATGAATTTCAAATCAGACATGCAGCAATTTTTGCAGCAAACCCCTGCTGTTAGAATCTGTAAACAGGCAGGAGCTGCGTAGTTGTGTAACAAACACAGTATGTCCACTGCATAACACTATTTCTCAGGAAAAAAAGAAGCTCAGACCAACTGAATGTTTGATTTTTTCTTACTGTTTTTCCTTAAATTTCTTGGAAGAAAAAAATCTTATTTCATATCTAGCTTTAATGGATCAAAAAGATTTCTGTTTCAGTTTGGCTTTTAAGTGTACAGGAGGAAGTGAGTACCAGGCAGAAACCTTGACTGCAGAAAACATACATTTCCATACAGACAAAGTCCTGGTGACACCTTTGATATTTCATGAAACAGGCCTATATCTATGCCCATTTGATTTTGATAAGGTTACTGACAGTGTACCAGATGGAGTAGCGGCCCCAGTAAATGCGCGTTTTCCTGCCGGAGATTCAATTATGGAAGGCAGATGACTGACCTCATATTCGGGCTTGAAATAAATACATCCGGGATCATCCAGATGAGGTCAGAATAATACACTGGTAAAAAAATAAATAAATAAATAAAAAAAGGGGGCAAATAATCACCTAAAGACGGATGCAAATAGTTATGGTGCTCATTTGCTGTGCTGTGTGCTGCTTTCAATCAGGATCAAAGCGGATGGGCTGCCTCAGTGGTCCTCCTGAAGAAGCTGTTGATTACAGGTTGTTAGGGTGAGGCCTTCACTCAGAGTTTAAGTAGGTGGAAGAAAAGGTTCTGACCAGTCTAATGAGTCTGTGCTGAGATGAAGATAGTGTAATGAGATGAACAGGAATAGTGAAGAAACCTGTGGGACTTCAGTTAGACCTTTCACTGGATTTTTATGAAGTAACAACTTAACCTTGCTCTGCTGAGGTTAGGTATGTTGCTGCCAAACATCACAAGTAAAAATGTCTGTCCTTAAAAAAAAAACTTTGGCAAGATGATTTAAAAAAATTCTGTCTCTGCGACAGTGATAGCCATTAGCCACACAACCAGCCCATGCAGGTTATTTACGCCTTTACCAGCTCGTTATGGCGGCAACATTAAGTCATGTGACTTCAATGTAGTTTGTTTATAGTCTGAAGTTAGCTTTTTACTTCTGGTGATGGCATTTAGGCTTCAAAAATCCTATAAGTGGTATTCATTGGTGAAGATTACTTTGCAGAACACAACATGCATCATAAACAGTTGTTTGCCACAGAGCTTATTTTCTGAAATAATTCAAAACCCAATGGAAAAAATCCCACTGGCTTTTTGAGGAGGGAACCAGGCCAAAGCCAACTTCCTCATCAGCCTACAGAAAAATGTCATCCCTGGAGCACACTATTGCTCTTACTACAACCAGATACACATCGCTTCAACAAGCAGTTTGTCATACAAATACAATGCCTCAGCCGCACATGGAGATATATTTGCAACCATGTCTAGCCACCATTAAAATGTGCAACTTGACTGACAATTAATAAAAGTAAAGGTTTTAAGGGGAAAAAAACAAGTATTTCTCTCAGTTTTAACACAATAACCCAGAGCAGGAGTGTAAAACACACATTCAGTGTCATCATCCCAGCCTGATGATGGGCGCTGCACTTTAGACATGGATGGCCAAACATGTCTGAGGAGTGCAGTAAATAGATAAATAAATGGAGCATGGACAAGCTTCCAAGTGTCAGAGATGTTCTCAGAAACACACCAGTCCGTGAAAGGCTAGACAGATGCAAAGCTGCAAGACACCCCATGGTATTCCTCTGAAAAAAAGTAGTCAACTTTTTCTAGTAGTAAACTTTTCATAAAAGATATCTCAGAGGGGTGGTATAAATCAATATTTCTCCTTAAGGATAAGACCCTCAGAGAACAGGGCCATGTCTGGGTTAGCACATGGAAGCTGCAGAGAGCCAATCTTTTCAGAACAAATGTAAAAGAAATATTTTTCAATGCTCTGCATGTCTGTTTGTCTCAAGGATTGAGCAACTACTGTTTGCAGTGGAAAAAAAATGTTGACAGCGACAGATGACTATTCTATATCAAAATCTATGATTAAAATGGAAATAAAAGTGTAGCTCCACTAACAAAAATCAGAATTGCTATTCCCACATTGATTAATCCCATGCATAGGGATTAGGTTTGTAAATGATTGTTTTAAGAATAAACAGGATTTTTTTTCCAAACAAATTATATGTCGCTAAATGTGTGTTTTGTATTGAACTGAATGTGCAGTAATGGAAGTATGATTACAGCTGCATAAACAGTTTTGGCCAGCAGGGGGCAGAATGACTCAAGCAGAAACAGCCCAATAAAGTTGCACTGATTAATGTATTAAAGTGACCAAGTGTAAAAAAAAGTCACATTACGAAATGACTGTGAGTCTATTGAGCTTCTCAACTGAAAACCTTTTCAAGATTCAAGATGCAAGATTAGTTCATTTGTCCCTAAAGAAATTTGTCATGGACACCTTTTGATTCCTTTGATCGGTGAACCCTCATGAACTAATGAAATATTAATAGGTTAGATTATTGAAAAATCAACACATATTCGGACTTTAGACCACTTCACAGGTTGGGAGTAACCACTTTGTTTGGTAGCTCTTTTTTATAATGCCAGTAAAAAGTAAATGAATAAAAATTTTTTGGTGCTCATGGTTTCAATAAAATTAGGTGAGCGATTGAATTGTGGAGAATCTAATTGAGCTTACAATTTGTAGCACGTCCATACTGATCAAAGTTGAAACATTTAATTATATTTTGCTACGTTATGTCGCTCAAACAGCAAAATCAAGATGTGTATCTACAAATGAGCAATGCAACATCCAACTGATTTTCACAGAGTATGTCATACACATTTTTATCCCAAGTCTTCACATATTGCTGCTTTGTAGTGGACTGCCACATCTACATATTGCACTCCGCGTATTCTTCGCTTATTTGCTTTACACTCCAAGATGCCTTCACTGTGATGTCAACACAAGCATATGGTGTGATTACACTGCAGGTGGTTACTACTTTGATGTGCAATAATCCAGTGCAATAACTACATCCATGTGTAATATTCTATATTCAAATGTCGGTAATCTGTTTTTTTATTTATCACATCTGTAGAGACAAGAACAAAATGTACATTTTTTATTTATACTGTAGTGTTTAGATATATTTATTTTATATTAGTACTTTTACTAATTATTGATAATTAAATTTTATTGATATATTCCACAATTTCCTACTTCTTTTAAGACTTTTGAATGGGAGCATCTGTAACTAAAGACAATTTCCCCTCGGGGATCAATAAAGTATTTCTGATTCTGATTCTGATGTTTAGACAACAAAAGCACATGGCAATCAACACTGAAATGTCAACAAACACACATTCTGCAAAAGAAACATCACATTCAGATGGAAAGCGAACACAAGACACGCACATGAAAGTCCAGGGTTTGTTGGGCCCTCCCTCATGCTCCTTATATTACATTATTACCGGCAGTGTTTCAAACTGACACCATCCTGTGGCGTATCATGCTGCCATGGCAGGTGCTGTCCGGCTGTCTTCTGGTATCCATTACACCGCAACCATTTCTGTCTGGCAACATTCTCAGCTGACGCTATCCAGCAACTAACATGGATGCAAAATGTGGCTTTTGGCATCAAGATCTTATGTCAAAAAGACTGCATAAGCGCCGGTATTTGATGAGTATGTTAAATGGGCTAGTATGTCACATTTCTTTGTCTTTCAGTTCTTTGTTTTGATATTACAGCTTGGTTTTACTGTACTCTTGGTTTTACTCTACTCTACTGTTTCCAGTTGTAGCAGCAGCTTTTAGTGGATCATTTATCAGCTTAACTGCCAGACATTTTTCCCGGGAGTTGGTAGAGACCAAAACAGAGCCCAAAGGAGAGTGAATGGACTTCCATTACAGAAACAAAGCACAGCTTCTCCAAATAAAACACCAAAATAAAATCGCTGCTGGGACTCAACAACCATTCAGGCCAGTCAACCTCAACAACAATGAGCTGAAAGCGGCAGCAAGCTGACTGATCTGAGGTGACTGATACTATTGATCCTGTCGGTCATTTGATTCAACCTGTACCATTTGGGAAGCGATAGGTTGCAGCAATGAAAAGAGTTTTATTGCTCTGTAGTATATAAACATTTATAATAGACCATATACAGCACATTTTCATCACACTTCAAAGACTAAGGACTTAAAATCTAATTAAGCTTTTTATGGCAAATCTATAATCCTCCATTATGACTATTAATCAGGATTTCCTAATTGTCGAGGCTGAGACTATTACCATAAATTAATAAGCATCATGGCCAATGTTTTCCATCTGGATCCTGTTCCTGCCCATTAAGGATTTGACTTTACAGAGAAAGGGAGGGAGAAACAATAATAGAGGGCTGTTCCTACAATTCCTCATTGTCTTTTCACAGACACAAACGCCATTGATGGACATGCGTTTATTATTATTGAACACAGTCTCTAAGTCTGCCATAGCCTGTTTACGTTGTCTTCCTTTTAGTTTTGTATTCATATCAGATGTTTCAGTAATATCATATGCACGAAGCCAGTGATATCGAGCTGGAGAACTCCCAGCTCCTCCAGGGGAGGAGGTGAAGGGGTGTGTGGTGGGGGCTTGGATGAATTTATAGATAGGCTATCTCCTGAATGCAGCCTTTGATATCTCTGCCAATGAATTTAAGCTCTCCAGAAAGAGATATGAGAGAGCGCGGAGAGTGAGGGGCAATCTAGGCCCAAGTGCACAAACTCATTCTTCCAACTGACAAGCTGCTGATATCCTTTTCTAAGCGTGGCATGCTTCATGTGGGAGCTGATCGCTGTTAAAGTCTGGAAGTGTCCATCTCCTTCCCTTCTCTACAACAGGTTTTAGCATCTCTGTCTTTAAACAACTCTGTGTTTATTTGAAAATGAGACGACACTGTAGTCATTAAACAGACCAAGGGTGAGCGATATGGCTTTAAAATATTGTCACGATATTTTAAGGCTATATAGCAATACACAAATATTGCGATATTTTTATATATTTTTTATTTTATGTCCTCTAAACTAATGTTGACTACTAAAATAAGACAAATATTGAATGAACTGCAGTTATAATAAAGTTAAATAAAGTAGCTATTATCAAATAATTAAGTTAAATGCACTACTGTTATATCCATCCATCCATCCATCCATCCATTTTCGTCCACTTTTCCGAGGCCAGGTCGTGGAAGCAACAGGCTAAGTTCCTCCTGGGGGACCCCAAGGCGTTCCCAGGCCAGATGAGATATGTAATCCCTCCAGTGCATTCTGGCTCTGCCACAGGACCTCCTACCAGTAGCGTGTGCCCAAAACACCTCCAGTGGGAGGCACCCAGGATACATCCTGATCAGATGCCTGAACCACCTCAACTGGAGGAGCAGCGGCTCTACTCAGAGTTTCAGATGTCCAAGCTCTTCACCCTATCTCTAAGGCTGAGCCCAGCCACCCTCCGGAGGAAACTAATTTCGGCCACTTGTATCCGCGACCTCGTTCTTTCGGTCACTAACCAGGGCTCATGACCATAGGTGAGGGTTGGAAAACAGATGGACTGGTAAATCGAGAGCTTCGCCTTCTGGCTTTTCTAATACCATTTAATGAAATGCAGTTAAATTAAGTACTTCTGTAATGAAATTTTCAAAAGTGTTGTCATAATTAAATAAATTACAGGAGGACCCACAATGCTATTATTTCGAAGGGCCAGGCTCATCTCAGGCTGGAAGTGTCGATGTTTTTGTTGTGGACTTCTGGTCAACAGTTGGATGTTAGCGTTGGCAGATACCGTGGCGCCTTTAACCATGAGGATTCATTTAATGTGAGCTGACAACAAACTAACAGCTCTCCAGTTCATAAATTACTAATATTTGTAAGTCAAACGCTCCGTGGTCCCAAAACAGTCACGATCGGAGCTCTGCAGATACAAAAATTTCTCATCTGCTCACACTACCACTCATTAAGGTAGACTGCTACCTCAGCGCCGTTAAACTTGATGATTAATTAACTGTAAGCTGGAAACAAACTAACAGCTCTCCAGTTAATATATTCATAGTATTTGCCAATTACAGTTCCTCTCTATTGTTGCAAGATGTGACTAAATAATCATGGTCTGGAGCTCTGCAAAAGCTGTACTTTGTAGAGGAGAGCAACAGAACCAAAAAGCTGGAGGCCTAAAAAAACAACATCGAGCAAGCCTAGATACAACAAGTATATTTGATATATTGCCCACTCATAAGTTACTATACCAATATGCAATATTGTTGACCAAAAAGTTGCAACTATGTAATTAAAAAATTTAACCTTTACCAAAATACCTCTTTTTTTCTGTTGGGAAGCACCCTGAGGGCCAGGACGTGTTTCCCGTTTCTTTTTTGCACATGTTAAATAGTGTTCAGGTCAGAGTCCTTGAAGAGGGTCTGATTTTCTAGACAGCACCGCAACACGCAATACCGTACACTACATGCAAATCCTTCAATAACCATGCACAGCAAATAATGGTTCGGCAGCACCTTTAAAGTGATCATTTTGGGACATGTCATACATGTGAAACTCAGTTTCATAATTTAAATAGGGCTGCAACTAACAATTATTTTCATAATCGATTAATCGGTTGATTATTTTTTGATTAATCTAATTTTAAAAAATAAAAATAGAAATAATAATGAAATAAGCATTTTCTTCTCCCATCACTTTGTCCAAAAACAGATTATTACTGAGAACAATGCTAAAAGTT
This sequence comes from Plectropomus leopardus, assembly GCF_026936395.1. Lineage (NCBI taxonomy): Eukaryota > Metazoa > Chordata > Actinopteri > Perciformes > Serranidae > Plectropomus > Plectropomus leopardus. The sequence continues at coordinate 5,251,551 of NC_142185.1, forward strand.
CAGTGCATAAACAGGTGGTTGCTTCAACATCCCTGAGCTGTTAAATAATTTTAAATAATAAATAATAAATAACTTCAAATTGAAATATGAAACAATTCAAAAATTAAGGACAACATTTTTTTTGTTGTTGTTTTTTGTAAAGACTTACCTGCTGTTAAGCTCTCCTTCTCCTCACTTTCGCTTTCGTTTTAAATGCTGCATCATAACCGTTGTGCCATGCTGTGTCACTTTTGCATATTTTGCGGCTAACACACTTCCTTGTTTTGCATAATGGGAAGTGCTCCCAAACTTTTAAAGTTTTTGTACAAAATGCCCTCTCTGCCTCCGCCATGCCTCTTCAAAACACCAGTTTCTCCCGCCTGCATGTGACATAAACAGTCCCACGGCATAGCGAGTGATGCAATAATTGCGCGACACAACGAATCGATAATTTAATTTGCTGCCAACACATCTAATAATCGATTTTATCGATCCGTTGTTGCAGCCTGAAATTTAAAATAAAAAATGCTTTTTAGGGAATACAATTGAACTGAATTTTTTTTGCTTATTCTCACAATATTGAGCAGCATTTTTCCACATTTAGCATGCTTGTTATGTACCCAGCTTAGGGAACACTCATACTCAAGCTGGTGTAGAAGACAGAGCTGACACACAAAGGTTTAAAATATTCAATTAATTATTAATATTCTCATTTTATTTTGATATATTTATCATCCAACACTGACCAGTATGGTCTTTTTACACCCTGAGCCAAATCTGGAAATAATAGTTCCATCTTCCTATTCCACCAGCAGCACACAGTGAGCACAGTATGGACTTGGAGTAACTTCAGTCAGAGTTTAAGTCATTCTGGTAGTTGGTAGTAGGTTTTTCTGCCTCTTGAGTAAAAGCAAATATCGCAGTCCTTTTTCTCTGTTTTCTCTGGTCGTGCCATGCATGACTGGATGTATTCCTTAAATTGATACTGTGAGACCACTAGACCAGACCATTTCTGCAAAGCTGCACTAATATCTAAATCTGCGTTTGGCATTAGATAATAACAAGATTTAAAAGAATGTGAAATAAGATTGACTGAAATGACAAAATTATTGGTTTTGGCTCGACTAGATTGACTGAAATATTAAATACACTGGATGACTGAGAGACTAAAATATTTTTGACAAAGATAGGTATAAAAACCTTATTACTTAAGCTCAACATTTGACCAAAAAGAAATAAGTTTAAGTTTGACTAAATAAAATAAAAAACTACCAAGGAGACTTGAGTAAATTAAAAGAAAAATAACGGACAAGACTAACACTAAAATGGATGGTTGCAGTTCTTGACAATGAAAGACATCATAATAAATGTGCCAATTAAAACAATAATAAATCACAGATGTGGCTCAAGGCGAAAACTGCATGTTGCTCACGCGACTGAAATTAGCTTCATGTATCCAAGGACACAGAGTAGAGGTCATGCAGAGAGGAGCTTTATACATGAATGTGTTTTGACAACTGAGACTTTACATGACAATGTGTCTATTTTTTACACACTGCTGCAACAAATTCTACATGCACAAAGGGAGCATTTTTACTGGTCCCATTTCATCCCTCCTCATTTCTTGCACTGATATGTACTTCTCCAGTGTACCAGGCAGCTTTTACTCAGTGTGAGAGTGCCCCCTGCTGGTTATAACAAGTCATTACAACAACATCCCCTGCAGATCTAAATCCCAGTGAACATTTCCTGTCTGTGTTGCTGCGGTCAGCGTGACAGTGTGATTCATAAGGCATGTCTACAGGTGTGTAGGCAGGGAGTATGTAAACATGTCATATATGCAGCACAGGTGAAAGGTGCATCATAATAAGAAGGGAAGATGGTGATTCACATCAACATGTTGACAGTGTTTCGCTGTCTAATTACATCATGCACGAAAACAATCACCATGGGATACAAAGGGTCAGGAAAAGACAGAAAAGGCATGGAGGGAGGCAGGGAGAACAGCGACACAAGTTTTAATTACAACTGTTACCAACTGGTTTAAAAATAACGCCTCATATTACAGCAGTGGTGGCAAAGTCTAAAAATATAATTAATGCAGTCTTGCATGATTTAAACTAATCAGTGTGAGGTTGTGTGAGTGCAGCAGTAAGGTCACCTGATAACTCATTATCCTCACTGTAACTCACAGTAAATTAGCACACAGAACAGAAAGAATAGGATCCTCAACACAGACAAGCAATCCTTAGAGTGCTCAGGAAACTAGAGTTACAGCCTCACAGTTGTGTGATTCTGCCAGTCAAGATGCAGTTTACATCCATTCTTTTGTCCAGAACCATATAATGAAGTAGAGACTTTGGAGAAATTTAATAAAAGGTATTAAATGAATAGTTGGGGACTTTTCAGTGTGTTACATAAAGTAGATGGTGACATACAGACACTCCCTGTTTGCAGAAGGACAGGACTAGCACCCAAAAAGCTCAGCATCTCATTGCTGTGGATGGGGGTCAAAGTCAAAAAAGAAGAAGGCCTACCTAAAAAATGTATTATCAGTCTAAGTGGACCCTACATTTGTAATATTTTCACCACTATACCTCGCTGTCAGGCAGCCCTTTCAATTACATTTTCTTAGCCATAAAACGTCCGTATTCCTACACAAAAACCCAGTTGTGCTGTGCACTGTATTACGCTGACGGTCAACTGTTCTGGTCAGAAATTTCTGTTTTACAATCCCACTGAAACAAAACTACACTTTTCTAAAGATTTCTAAGGTAGTTTTCATTTATTTTAGAGCGGTCCCTTGGTACGCACCAGATGCAAAAATTATACATTGTTTCATTTATTAGCTAGTACAGCTAGCTTTCACACACCTTTGTTTTTATTCTGGTCCAAAGGCTGCACCACTGGTGGCGCGTCATGTTACCATGACTCCCGAGTCCCGACTGGAAAAAGAAGTGCTGAGAAGTAAAGATAAATAAATGTGCACAATGGAGCCCCAACAACTATGCATGTTGTTCCTCGTGCTGGTCGTTGCATTCATTATTGTTTGTATGTACCACTCTCGACAAACAATACAGTTTGAAAGTGAAGTTAACTACCGGAGCCTTTTTAGCTCAAACTTGTAGAGCACACCAGATAGTTGGGGCAGATCGAGGTTGGCTGCTTTGACACCATAAACAGACTGCACCAGAGTTCGCTGTTAGCCGTACTGAGACCACCTCCTCAGGGAGGTCTCTGTTTGGTCCGCACCCGAGTGCAACTACTGTGTTCACACTGGCCCAGACACACCGCACTCTGACCCAAAGTTCGATTGGGCTGACCTAAACAATGCCTGTGTGAAAACACCCTTAGATTGTGCGTGCTAATGTTTTTCCGTGCTGTTCCAACAAAAAAATGAAAAACTGCTATGGCTACTTACAAGAAATATAGACATCAACAGTCCACCCACAAGACTGAGACATTAAATCCCTGGCAGTGACGACAGATAAATATGTCAGTACCCCCCTCAAACAGCACTACCAGAAGCACAGGAGCCCCTTATCCCGGTTGTTATCCAGGAAGAGTAAGTGAAGAGGGCTGACCTTTTACTTTGATCCTTTGATCATTTTTATCATGTTAGACTTTTGTAGGGCTGTGCCGAATTCCACTTTCTGGGCTCTGGAGCTTCGAAGAAAAATGAAGCCAAGGTGGAAGTGCCAAAAACTGCAGTTTCTCAAGGCTGGCTCCAAAACACAGCAAATCTCCATAGACCGCCATGTTAAAATGTTAAACATTACAGCAGAACTAAACATGAGTACAGCCTGGTGCAAAAAATGATTTTGGTCTCCAGTGCTAATTTCCCAGTTTATGACAACTGCGCATGGCTACATTTGTATATAACTGACCCTTTAACATTTTATTAGGGCTTTAACTTATACACCATTAAGGGAGCTGCCGCTTTGAGTGACAGGCTGTCTGTCCCAGCATCACGCCAAAGCATGATACTGGATTAGCAAGGTGTTACCACAGTCTCTGAGTCAGATCCAAGCCTCGCTCTTCCACAACTCCAACCTCTTATCCAAATATGGTCACTTTTGGTTCCAAAACACAAAAAAAAAAGAAACCACGATGGCAACAGCCCAAATGCCAGGCCTTAAAACAGGGGACCACAAACCAATGAGTTGATGTCACAGTGGCTATGAATTTAACCTGCACTGTAAAACATGCACAACCTGCTTTAACCAGCTTATTAATGACCATGTCAATAAAGCCAATTTAAATTCAACAACACAGACGGACAGTATTTCTTTGTGTATTAATAACAACATGCATCACATTTAAAATGTATGTATGAAGGAAACCGGTGTGTTAACACTCTGTTATTGAACCTACAAATCACTTTAAAGCCTATTTGAAATACTGGAAAGCAGTAGGCTTGTTCCCGTGTCACTGTTAATGATATCAACCTGCTAATACATTGAGTGCAATACAAACATAACTGTTAGCTAACAGGCAGCTCCCACCATCCGCCCGTCCTGCAGCAGAGCTCCTATGACACAAGGCCGGGATCAATTAAGCGGCCTTGAGCGCACATACCCGAAGGCACAGCTTTAATGTGACAGTCCACAAATGACATCATAGATCCATCTGTTAAAATGGTCCCTCCATCATTAGGTCACGTGTGATTTATAAGTGTCCAAGATACTGCTCACTCTAATAGCTTTCTCATGGTGCAATTCTTTATAGCAGTAATGTTCAACTCATGGCCCACAGTCCAAATCTGGCCTCTCAACCATTTTTTAAATTCACAATAAAAATTAGGTGAATCACACTGGAATTTTTTTTTGTACTTTAAGTATAGATAAGGTGCCATAGTGCAGAAATCAGATCAAGATAGAGCTTCTTTATCAAAAAAGTGTCAGTGGAGAATCCACCGCAGCCCTAAACAGAGGTCTGAGCTAAGCACCTAAATTTCCCCAAATCCTAGAAACATCCTAAAACTGTAACAAAACATCCTAAAAATATCCAAAAATCCTAGAATTGTCCTAAAATCATTTAACTGTCCTAAAATCCTATAAATGTCCAAAATTCATAGAAACATGCTAAAATCCTAGAAACGTCAAAAAATCCTGGAAATATCCTAAAATCCCAAAAATGTCCTAAACTCTTAATGTCCTAAAATCCTAGTAATGTCATGAAATCCTAAAAAATATCCTAAAATCCTAGAATTTTCCTAAAATCCTAGAAATGTTCTGAAATCCTAGAAATGCCCTAAAATTCTACCGATGTCCAAAAACCCTTAAAACATCCTATAATCACAGAAATTTCCTAAAATCCTAGAAATGTCCAAAAGTCATAGAAACATGCTAAAACCACAGGAATGTCCTAAAATTCCAGAAATGTGTATAAATCCTAAAAATGTCCAAGAAATCCAAGAAACATCCTAAATCTAAGACACATGCGTAAATCTTAAAAATATCCTAAAATCCTAGAAATTATCAAAATCCAAGAAACATCCTAACATCCTACAAGTGTCTGCCACAGCTGCCACTGCACCCCGGCCTCCTGTCATTTTGCAAAAGTGGCCTCTTTCAAAGCAAATTGTGTATCCCTGGTTTAATGCAACACTTCTCCTCTACCTGGTGTATTAAGGGAAGCAAAAATGAAGGATGCATATGAATTTACAGTGTGCTATCCTAAAGTAGAAGAGCACATGAAGAAAATATCATATTTCTGTAAAAGAGTTTTGGTAAAAGTCAGCTAATTGAGATGCCGCAGGGAAGCAAACTTTCTTAACTTGTGCCGCAGGGGTTCATTCACATGGGAGAGCATACTAATGTGGAGATGAGTGTGAGGGTGCTACTGCTTTTCAGAAGCTCCCCCAGGGCAAGTGATATAAGAAATGTTCAAAAATTAAACCACCCAGAAGGTTTAGATAGCGCTCCTGTGTTTATGAGTCATGGAAGCAGGAGTTTTTGGATGCCTTACAGACAGACACTTGCAAAGGACACCTGTTTCCTTCTTCAAGCTTCAAGCCAGTCACGGCAAGGTGTTTGGATCTGATTGTGTTTATTAAAATGTCTTTCTCTTGTTAGCTAAATTTAAACATCAATATAAAGTGTAGTGAGGCATAATCCACTCCAAAAGTGAGTTTTACTGGTGTGAAGAGGATCTGGTAATCACTGACACACAGACCTGAGACCTGAATTTAACTTGACCTGTGGTCCTCAAACTAAAAACATCTTGGTGAGTTGTTGTGAAAGATCATAGTGTGAGTTAAAGACCACTTCATTTAGTTGAGATCTCTCGAAGAATCTGAGCAGCAACAAGGAGTCTGTTAACACCATCTTCTTAAGCCTAAGTGAAGTGAACTTAAATTCATGTTTAACTTAGCAGTACCAAAAGTGGCAACACTTAAGAAGGCGGACACAATGGTGCAGGGAGCCACGGAAGCAAATTGCATCATTGTAGAGGCTGAGCTTTACTCCTGCGCTAGGCCTGGGCGATTAATCTAATTCCAATTTCGATTTCAATATTGGCTTCTCACGATCATGAAAACAAGACAATCAAGACAAAATGATTATTGTGCTGCACGCTGTGTTGCTCTCATTTTGTCTCACGTTATAAATGCAGCGCAACCTTCCTCCACAGCAATGCTCTGCCCCTCTTCTAAAGCCCCAACACTGTTTCATTTCATGTTGAGAGGGAGGAGAGAGCTGTACGGAGCGTGTCTGCAGTTTTTAAAGAGTTCTGCTACCAACACGTGAGTTAATGACTCACTGGAAGATGACTAGTAGAAGATGGCAGAAAGGCAGCCCTTGGTCATGAAAAAAGGTAAAACAAATTTAGTCATCTGGAAACACTTTAGTTTTGAGGAGTCTGACTTGGAACAAGAAAAAATTATGTACAAGATTTGTTACACAATTGACCTGAGGTCAACTCACAAAGTGGTCTACGAGCAAGCAGTAAAGAAACAAAAACCACAAAACCACTGCAGCACAGGCCTCTATTGAGTGCACTCTTTTCAGTGCAGCTGCCTATCCATCCAGCTCCCCGAGACATGAGGAAATAACAGATACCATCACGATCATGCTTGCTAAAGATATGTCTCAAATCAACCCTGTTAGCAACCGGGGTTCAAAAAACTGATTAACACTTTGGACAAGCGATACATGTTGGCATCATTTCAGCAGTCGCACTGCACGCCCTTTATGAGCAATGTCGTGGGGAGGTTGCAAAAGATGTCTGTACAGTGGAATATTTTGCCACCATGCAGCCGTATAAGCCTCACACTCCATTTCATCGACACAGATTTTACAATGAAGACCAAATGTCTCCAAACTGCATTTTTACCCGGAGACCACACTAGGCAAAACGTCGCTGATGGCCTGAGGCAAGAGATGGCTGCATGGGACTTGAAAGAGGACAACCTCGTCTGTATCACCACAGACAACGCATCACACGAGAAACTGGCGGCTGAAGTCAATGGCTGGATGAGGCTGCAGTGCTTCGGGCACAGACTCCACTTGGCAATAGGTGAGTAGGTTTCCTTCCTCCTCATTGTGTGACATATGTGCCATCATTTATTAATATTAATAACAATGTAATTAAGATATTTCATGTGAGTTGCTCTATGATCTAATAATAGTTGGAGAAAGAGGAGGGAGCTGACTGAGCCCCAAAGGAAGCTCAATCTGCCTGAGAACTCTTAAAACTGTGTGTCCAACCAGGTGGGGATCTTGACAGACCATGATCAGCAGGGTACTTGAGCAACAGAATTGCCCAGGTCCTCTCCAACGACCAGAAAACCAGATACCTCACCCCCTCGTGACATCGATGTACTGGAGGCCATCAACAAGTCACTCAGCCCTTTGGTTGAATTCACAGATGCACTTTCTAGGGAGAAATATGTGAGTGTGTCTTTCATCAAGCCAACTTTCCACCTTTTCAACCATTCCATATTAGCAGTGCAAGCAGACAACACAGACCTCACCAAGTCCATCAAGAGGAAGATAGTGAGTTATCTCAATGAGAAGTACGATGATGCACCTACACAAGAGCTGTTCGACATGGCATCTGCTCTGGACCCCAGGTTCAAGCTCAAATATGTGAGTGACCATCGAGGGTCAACTGAAGCCAGACTGACATCGGAGATGAAGACTGTCTTGGTAATAATGATAATAATAATAGTTATAATGAATGAAAGAAAGATATATATTTGACATTAAATAAAATGTTATATAATGTAAATAAAAGTTATAGTGTAATTCTAGGTATGAATAACCATAACCGTTTAGTCAGATTAAACATGTCATTCATTCATGTTTTCTTCATAATATTTATCCTCTCCAAGGAGAAAGCCCCTCTGGAGTCAGCAGAGATGCCTGCTGATGACCCTGAGGATGCTGCTGGTGGTGCACCGAAGAAGAAGACGAAGGCCCTGGGCAGCTTCTTCACGGTCACTGAAGGAACAGCTCCAGAACTCTAACCAGAACTGCAACCAGACCAGGCCATATCTTTTAAACTAAACTCCTACCTCCAGGCAGTGGCACTGGACACTGAGGAGGACCCACTGGAGTGGTGGAAGGGATCCCAGAAGCTGTACCCACAGCTCTCTAAACTAGCAAAGAAATATCTTTGCATCCCAGCCACAAGTGCTTCTTCAGAGAGGGTTTTCAGTACAGGTGGAAATATTGTCACCTGCCCGCACTCATCTTTGAAGCCAGACCACGTAAACGGACGAGTGTTTCTGGCTAAGTAGAGGTTGCAGAAAACAGACAGTGTGGAGCTGGGGTGAGGGAGTATGGGACTGGGTGGCTACTACTTAAAAAAAAATTCAAATTAAAGGGTTCAAAAACGTTTTTTGTGTGACTTTTTGTATTTTTTGTTCCAATACTCATTGGCCACAACAGTGCACCACTACCTCAAAAATGTTCAATTCAAATTTATTTATACAGCCCATTATCACAAAACAGTTTGCCTCAGAGGGCTTTACAGCATACGACATCCCTCTGCCCTTAGACCCTCACATCACCTAAGGAAAAACTCCCCCCAAAAAACCCTGTAATGGCGTAATGTAATGTAATGTACATTATACTACTGGATACACTAGCAGTTTGCACTATATATATGGTTGTTTTTTTTCTAAAGGTTCTTTTAAAGGTTTTTTAAAAAACTGTCAGGTGATTTTTTGTGAGTGTTTTTTGTGTTGTGTTTTTATACTACTGTATGTTATGCAGTTTGCACTACAACATAGTTGGTGATATTTATTTTATTAATTTTATATATTATATGTCTTATTTTTTCACTTATTCTTGTTTTTCAGTTCAATTACAGGGTATTCAAAGTTCAAAGTCATTGTGTTAAAAAGAAACATCCGTGTTTAAGTTCAATAAACGCATGTTCTCAAATCAGTTAGTAATCATGTTTAACAATCGTGTTTAATAATCGTGAAAATAATCGAGATTTCAATATCAATCAAAATGATCAAAATGATGGTGATTATGATTTTTACATAATCGAGTAGCCCTACCCTGCATACAACCTCACATCATGGCATGTAATGTTTGCAGACTTTCATCCGTCATTAAAATTTGCAGAAAAGGTTTGTTTTCATGCATTTTTCACACCCGTCAAAAACTATTATAGAATTTTTTGACCAAAAAGCAGTGAATAAATTGTGGCAGTGCATCACATTCATCGTTAACAACAAGAGACAGGAGCAAAGTGCCGGTATGATTTCATAACTCAGACGGCCTCCTTTCAGCAGGTCAGATACAGATATTCAGGATGATGATGATGAGGAGGAGGAGGAGGAAGATGTGGACCGCATACACAGAGAGAGAGTGACAGTGTGGAGACAGAGAGGGGGGACACCTCAGTCCCTTCAAGTAGCCACAGTGCCAAATGCAAGATGTGCAGAAAGAGCAGTGACAGCCAGGGAGGTACTTCCAGTGGAGAGAAGCAGGAGGACAGAAGTGTTTTTCCATCATGTCTCATATTGCAAATTTTTTGCAACAAATAAGACAATAAAGAGCGTTCTCTGTGTGCAAGGTCTCTGGTGCTTGTGCAAAGCTAATTGTGTAGAAAGCAGCTAATGCAGTCAATACAAACAGGGTTTAAGTACTCTGCCTAAACAGCACTAACCTTTACAAAGATTGTCAGCTATAGGGGCATCTATAATCAGATCTGCTCTCCCTTCAACAGTATGGATGTCATCCTTCCATCCATCCATCCATCCATCCATCCATCCATCCATCCAAAGACATTCTGGGAATTGTAGGAGTGGTAAAACAAGACAAAATACATTTTAAAAAAACCTAGATCTTCATATTGACATTTACTTAGCTTTAACCCTTTGAAACCTGGATCAACAACACTTTTCCTGTGCTGCATTCAGGCACCTTTACAAGTATTTCAACCATCGAAATCCGAGCAAATCGGTTTGCTTTCTAATGAAAACATAGGAAAAAAGGCAACAAGCAAATTGGTAAGAACTGTTCCACAAACTGAAAGAAATTGTAGCTTTGGAGAATTATTCTCCAAGAAGATAGAGCAAAATGTTCAAAAAAACAATGTTGCCAATGTCTTTGAAAGAAATCAAGCCAGGTTTGGGCAGGTTTGAAAGGGTTAAAGAAGGCTTTTAACATGCATCAGGAGGTTGTGAGCATGTTTGCATGTTTCACAGCTAGACATTCTCAAAATATTCATGGCAGCCCAGTCGCCATAAGAGTGTTGGCACTGTATGTTTTGCAAAACATGCATATGATCCATTTGTACATTTCATATATAGCAAAAAACATTTCCAATGTGACGTGGCTTTATCATCTGGAGTTGGAGGGGATGGTGGATGGTGTGACACCTTAGTAAGACATCACCGTGTTTCCTGCCAGGATGGGTGACACAAAAAACTTTTTTTTCTTTTTTTTTTGGCAGAGACATCTTTGTTGCATTTCCATCAAAGATAGTACCACAACAGCTCTTGTTTTTTTACAGAAATATTGCTGCGTTTCCACTGGGTATAGTGTGACGAAAAGCAGTTAATTTTCACCAAGAAAATGAGTTTTCCTGCTGGGATAGTGCCATGAAAAGCAGTTGATTTTTACAGAGACATCACTACATTTCTTGCTGGAATGGTGCCACCAAGAGCAGGCTGGATTTTTTTCACCAAGAAATTGCTACGTTTTCATCAGGGATAGTGCTGCAAGAAAACAAATCATATCAAAACATTGCTGTGTTTCCAGCCAGGATAGTGCCATAAAAATGGCTGTATTATACTGAGACACTGTCGTATTTCCAGTAGCTTTCTACACTTAATAGTAAGCAGTATTTGTGCCTAAACCTAACTGCACATTAACCACAGCATTATTGAAATGTAAAGTTTCAACTAGGGCTGCAGCTATCGAATATTTTAGTAATCGAGTATTCTACTGAAAATTCCATCGATTAATCGAGTAATCGGATAAAACATATTTTTGTTTAGTTAAAGAGCAATTATAAATATACGTGAGACAATAAGACATTTCACCTAACAATGAAGCATTGGTTTCCTTTTTTAACTACCCAGTTAGCTTTATTCTGTTTTTATTTTCCACCCTCATCACTCTGCAGTGCTGTGTTTTTACAAATTAAATACAGCCTGTATGAAAGGCACGTTAGCCACGCATCCACAGTAGTCATATTAATAGAAACCTAGCCCTCCGCAGGGCTAACGTTACGTTAGCAAGGTACAGTAACGTTACTCTCATTAATTAGCTCTACGTTAACGTCATTTTGCCTCGTCTCGGGTGACGGTCCTCCGCTCTCGGAGTAAACAGGGGGCCTTCGGTGGAGATGCTGCAGCATTGAAGACGTACTGTTGTGGTATGCAAGCGCTGTCTTACAGTGAATACACGCAGCAGTGTTCGCCTTGGTGTCCAGCTTTAAATGCTCCCACACTTTTGACATTTTCTGCCTTTTCTTTGTGCCTTTCTCTTCGCTTTCGTCGCTTTCTTCATCCATGGTTAAAACCAAACATATCCGCCGCCTCTTTTTTATTCCTGTACGTGCGTGACGTCCGCGCGTTGTGCCGCATTAAAAGTAGTCCGGGCGAAATACCATGCTTTGAGCTGGCAAAATTAAACGATTCCTCGAGGCAGAGAAAATTCCTCGATCATTTTTTGTAATCGAGTTACTCGAATTATTCGAGGAATCGTTTCAGCCCTTGTTTCAACATACCCAGTAAGTGATAACATACAAATGTAACAAATCCTCGATTTGCAGAAACGTACAAAGCCATCATTTATTCTACCAGTTGAGTTGGTTGAAATGTTAAAAACAATCTTATATCCACACCACCTACACATCCTTTTCATTTTAGTACATGGCGCATTGAGGCCGCATCACTTACAGCATATCTACAACATGTACTTTTACGTCCCACTTTCTATAATTTTCTCATGGTCTCCCCCATGCTGCATTTCTATGAAGGATAGTGAAAGAGGGGCAAACTGCATATACAGTCCACTTCCTTTCATGCACACACATTTACACAGAAAGGGAAACACAGCCCCCTGTGGATTTATTCCTTGAGCATGTTCTGTTCTTCAAAGCCAATTCAAGCTCATGCATGTCTGCATCCTATGGAGGCACTCTTTAGGAGGATTATCATAATGAGGCAGCACTGCAGCACATTAAACAGCTGCTTATCCAGCCCTGTCTTCACCTGCACCTCAGATCTTGTCTCTCACTCACAGGCTGGATGACGGCCACCATCGCTACGCTCTGCATGACATCCAATGGCAGCAGCAGATAACATGCAAAAGGTGTGAGGTTTTAGAGTGGCACAGGGTGTGCACAGCGAGCCTGTAAACCAAAGTGTAATCAGATATAGATACAGAGAAGCTGCATGGATTAAGAGTGTCTAAATGGAGGTGCAATGAAGGACAAAATGGTAGATAGTAAAAGGAGAACACGGATGGTTGTGGAGCGGTGCAGAGCTGCTAACAGAGGCTTTATGTAATCAATATTGTTTATGAGAGGGTGTGTGTGTTTGTGTGAGTGTGTGTGTGTTGGGAAGATAAGGAAAGTGTGCAGGGCTTAAGCACAACATAGGACACAATATCTGCAGTGCACTTCAAGGTGAACAACATTAGCAAAAAGTAAGTTTTGCCTGGATCTGCTTGAAATCCATGTGGGATTTGCATGCTTCTCCTTATTTTTGAAAGATAGATGCTTTATTTATCAGTCCACACAGGCAATATGACATGAGGTAATTTTGCATAATGCAGCTGAAATGGTACACTTTGAATACCTCTCTTTTACACACTCACACCACAGCCATATTACATTGTCCCTGGAGCAGTTTGTGTGCTTCGCTCAAAGGCACCTTGGCAGCACCCAAGAGGCAAAATCCCATTCAGATTCCCAAGTCGTCAAATACTGAAACCCAGTGCAGTTTGTAAAGGGAGGGTCGCACGGAGGCATCAAAATCCACAGTGTATATATAGGACTGCATAGGTGCAAGCTGTTACAACTAAACAAACCTAAACACTGTCTTCACAAACAGAGAAATATTTGTATAGATTTATGAATTAGAGTACTCTTTTCACTCAAAATCAGCAGGATGAAACATATGGAAACAGCTGTTAACAGTCTGTAGAGCTTTCTTTCACTCCTTTGTCTTGTCTCTTCAGCCAGGTTTCTAAAATAGAGGAAAATTTGTGATTTAGGCAGAATTTTCTATTTAGAACCAAGAAGAACAAGCAGGCCAAATGACAGCTGTCTATCTGTACCACCATCCTGTTTCAGTACTACGGACAGTGCCACACCAACACTCTACCTTTAATATCACCACAAGTGAGAGTATTCATTTCACCATCCAACAGCAAAATTGCCCACTTTATTGTGGGGCTTACAGTAATCATACACCAGAAATATGTAGACACAAAAAAAAACGTTAAACCACAAACCAGCGTGCATTGCATTAATTATATTATCACCACCTTTCAAATCAATAAACAACACAGATACAGCAGAGAATAACAATAAAAATGACATTTTACCAGTTTCCCCCCTGCTGCCCCGGATAGCCTCTCTTGATTCAAATCGCAGTTTCAAATCACTTACTTCAAATCACTTCAGCTTACGCAGCATGATCAAAATTCCCAAACTCTGTGCACTGTATGACATAAAGTGCCCTCTTTCTTGGTCTCTCTCTCTCTTTGCCTTTCCTTTAAAATCTGATTTAAAATGCATCTAAAATATACAAGTTATGTTTTTGCGACTTCAATGAGAAATAAAAAATAACAAGTCAGATAATATTAAATATTAGACAAAAATGACAAAAATACATATTTTAATTATGACACAGGAGATGCCAAATCCAACGTGGGAGGTGCCCGGCACAAATTAAGCCCCGCTGACACCCCTCTGTTTGTGATTCCGGCACCCTTTGGTATCTTTGTGAGACACACAGAGGTTTAGACAAACTTATTTAATATTTTATATTAAATTAATATATTATATTAAATTTGACGTTCAAAGAAACTGACATGAAGAGGGGAGTTAGATGGGTCAAACAAACACAAACTTCCACCCAGTAGTATGCTGGTTTTTTTTTACCAAATTCCCTCTTCAATTTTACAATATTGTAGGAATGACTATTGGCAAAAATATATTAACCCAATTTCATTTTTGATCACTGAATCATTAGTGATGTAGATATTCTGACTGATGAAGTGGGTATAGGCAAGTATTAAAACAAGAAGAAATGATAAGTTGAGAAAAGTATTTTACTTTACTATAGTGCAACCTTTAAAATCAGGGAAAAAAACACCATTTAGTCTAGATCACAACATGACAATATCCAATATCTAGGACATATATAGTCTCATATCTTGATACATTACAATATCTTTACATTGCCCAACCCTAAAAAGAACAATCTTCAGAACCAAAGCAATAATCTCTCACTCAGACTTGGAAAAAGTAATTCACAAGTAAGAAAAAGTAATTCTCACTCTCCTGCCTCCAACTAATTCAGAATGCAGCAGTTCGGCTTCTCACTAGTTGTAACAGACAACATCACATCACTCAATCCTTGCTTCTCAAAACTGGTTTCCTGTGTACTGAATTGATTTTTAAGATTTTATTGATCACATGGTGGCACCTTTATTGATCACTACTGTCTGGATTGAGCCCAAAGCTGAAATGTTTGGAAATGCTGACCCCATATGAGCCAATTCGCAGTCTCACATCCTCAGGTGGGGCCCCTCTGGCCTCTCGGTTTTAGAGCCACCTGCTTGAGGAAATTCGGCTGGCAGAATCAGTTACTTGTTTTAAGTCACTTTCTAAAACCTATTGTTATAGACTTGCTTTTATGTAATGTTGTCTTTTAATTTATTGATGCTTTCTTTAGATTTTCTTTATATTGTCATTTTATTTCTTTTATTGCTTTGGTTGTTTTTGGTCTTTTTATTTATATTGACTTTTTTCATCTTGCATCTTGCACTTTTTGTCCTCTCGTTTTAACTTTATCGTAACTCTACCGTTGCCTATGTTTGTGTTATTGAAATAAAGTTATTATTTCACAGAGATGTCAAAGGGTGACTTCTGCATTGATATCACCCGCTGAGAGATGTGAGAAAGCAATCTGTAAGCTGGGATGAAAACTGTTGGGTGAACATGCACCTCTCGAGCTGCCAGTCAACACTTCATACTTGGTCCGTACGGGGACTTGAGCCTGCAACTCTCTGGTCCCAATGGACTGAGATACTGCCACCCCTTCACTGCAGATAAATTCATAGATCTTGGAAGTAGGTTAAATGGCACAACCTTTGATCTAAAAGTCAAAAAACACTTAAGAGAACATACCGTCATCAGGACTACACAAATTACAATTACAGTTTTGTTCTTTAAAACTATCTTCATATCCATTTGCATCTAAATGCGAACAGTCCGAGTGAATTATGGCGATTTTATTTGTAAATCCTGAAGACGTCGGGATAAATTTAGCTATTTGAACTGTTTTTCAATTCTACACATTTAAATTGCTTTCTGTAGCTTCATAAATGATTGAGGCTTCCAAATTTGCACTACAGTACATTTGTTTCTGGCTATTTTCAGTTTTGTTCTGTTCCTGTTCTCAGGTTTAGTTTTTCAGTAAAAAGTACTTTTAGCTGTAAAAGCATTTTGTATGTGCTCTCCCAAGAGCGGCACCAAAAATAAATTTTAAAGCACCACCAGGAGAGAAGGTTACGGCTAATCTTTTTCATTTTTTCTCTTCCAGTCTTTTTTTTTCATGTGTTTTCAGGGCTTGTTTGTTTCTTGAGCAAATTTCATAGGCATCTGCTCCAACCTCCCTCCCATTTCCGAGTTGCTATGGAAGCCATCCACACATTTTCCCCCATCGGCTAAACACAACAGTCGTGTTCTGGAAAACCTTTCATGGGCTGACAATTGTTATTAACAAGCGGAGAGGAGGCACCTCCGTTCCAATGGATGACTTATTCAAATCACTCCTCTGAACAAGTGAAATGATAACAAAGCAGGCGTATCTTATTTTGTGTAATCATAATTGACAGGTATCCAAATAAATGATTTTGTGCATGTGCGTTTACAGCATGTGTGTAACATGCACAAGTATCTGTGTCTCTTCTGGTCTGTTGCAGCGAGATAGTGCTCAGCCAGCTGGAAAGGAAGTGTAGCAGGAGAAAATATAATCTGAAGAGAGAGGTACAGCGCAGCTGTGTGAGGCTTTGTGACTATATGTGAACCAGAACAGCCAAGTTTAATTGCAATAAAGCAAGAAAAGAAATGGAAAAAAAACATACCCTCTTTCTGACACCGGTTAGAAATGATCAAAACCTCTTAAAGTTATACTGAAATTAGACCTCTGGCTTTTTGTGTAAAGAAATATAATATAATAATATATAATAATGATAGTGCAGCTACTGAGCATATATATCTATCTATATATATGTGTAACAGACGTGGCTAAGGCACATATGGAGGCTGACACGGGGACTGGTTTCCAGAATTTAATTTGGTCTGCAGAAGACACAAAACACACAATTTGCCCTCTGTTGGTCTGTCTGCACCTCAGCTCCCTCATCAATGCGAAGCAGCATTGTGCTGGTCTATTAACGATATATACATATGCAATAAAATTACATATAAATATGTCATTATTATAACAAACAAATTGCTTATTAAATTATTTGCGAAGCCAGGCCAAATATGACTGAAAACCATGAATTTTCTAATTTTCTAAATTAACAAATCACCCAAAAACATTTAAGAGTATATTCATGAAACAAACAGTGACACCTCGTGGACAAGGTAAAAATGCACAGATGAAGGGGGGGACTAAACAGAAACAACGGAAATTACAACATAAATCAAACAAAAACATACCTGCAGAAGACACAAAACACACAATTTGCCCTCTGTTGGTCTGTCTGCACCTCAGCTCCTAAACAACACATTTTTAACAATGAATAAGGTGGAAAATCTCCTGCTCTACATTAGGATGTGACTTCTGGCGGTACACAGTGTTGCAACGGTTACTATAACGGCAATAACGGTTACACGAAAACATCGTGCAAACTGCTAATAAAACTGTTCTGAACAGTACAAATCAGCTGTATATCATTATATTAACAACTGTTAACACCACACACCAAGGGTTACAGATTATATAGCTCATTTTCACATGTAAATAGCAAAATAATGTCGGAGCATTTTCTCACACAACTTACCCTCATCAATGCGAAGCAGCATTGTGAGGGCAGAGAGGAGGAGCTACGGAAGCTCAGGAGGTACAAGAGCCATGAAGGGCAAAAAGGGCCAGTTTCTACAGGAAAATTACAATAACAACAAATAAAAACAACTAATTGAGATAAAATTCACAAACACCCAATAAAATGTTCAAATAAAATAATTACAAATTGTCAAATATGGATTAAAAATATATATTGAGAATAAAGTGCATATTTAACTTCGTTACATATATATATATATATATATTTTATTTTATTTTTTTTTCATTTATGTTAAGGATGATGTTTTGGGACATATTTATGAAAATAGTGTCAAAGATTCATGCATTTACATCTGACATCATTTGGATGACATTTGAGTGTTGTTAGAGGATGCACTGTCAACTTCCTCTTCTGTGTGCTACTAATGGATCACTGCCCTGTAGCCTTCAAATGCAGATACAAGATGTTTTTTCCCCTTTTTCAACAACAAGACATTGTGTTGAAGTACAGTTAAGTATTTGAACCCCGCCTATGTTATACACACACACATACAAAACTATGAAAACTCACTGCAAAATATAGTCCTCTGATCCCAGCGCTCTAAATCTTACTCAACATGGAGCAAAGTCACCAAACAAAGTCGCCCCACAACTGCGAGTGTGCTCTTCAGCATTGAAATGACAAAGCAAAGTATTTTTAGTACTACTTCACCAACACACTGTAGAACACCGATGTACCAGTACTGACAATCAAACTTGAAACAAACACAAATGGTATCTGTACTGATTGGTAGACACTTTAGGGACATATACTCTTAGTTGAAGGTCTGAAGTATGTTTTTTACTAAAAAGAAAAAAAGAAAAGAATAATTCAGGTTGTGAATTAATCACTTTGAAACTTCTGATGGAACCAAAATGAAAGCTCTGTTTATCTCTGTGTAAAATGTCTGACATTTCCTAATCGCTTTAAACAAGGCTTTTTGGCAAATAGTATTATGACCAGGGGTGAAAATGAACTTTTTTCCACCTGTCACTGTGGCTCATGGATTCCAAAATCTACCAGCCATTCAATAAAAGACTGATGAGGAGAGCAAATCTAGCAGCCACTAGCTTATTTTACTAGCATTTGGCTGGTGGCTGGTCCCAACCCAAATTACAACATTGGTATCATGTGTTTTTCTGTGTTGTCTGCGATCAAGAGTCAAGTTGCAAGTTAGTCTGGAAAAAAGGCAGAGTTTGAGGGTAGGCCCAACATATTCTCATCCCAAGTTGTCACATACTGCCACTTTGCAGCACTTAGGTGGGCAGTGCCCTGAGTTCTTTCAAAATTAAATTTCTAATATGTGAATTCTGAAACCCTGAGTTTATTACCTTAGTTTTCCTTTAATGTAGCTTAGCTTATTTTGGTATTGAAAAAACAAAGTGAACATCCCTTTTAAGTCAACATATGCACACCAAATGGCATATAAGTCTCCTTGATGAGGAGTTGTATTTTGAATTGAATTGTACATCGTATACCCGACCAAGCAATCTGATTGATCAACAAGACAAATTACACAAATCTGCTCAAATCAGCATGACAGCACACATTCCACACCAAGTTAAGTATCACCCCGCCATTTCTGCAATAATCCTATGACTGTGGTAACAATGTCAGGCAGGGGACATGGAAGATTACAAGGTATTCTCAATAAATGTCAGCCTTATGATCTCAAAAATTCAGCTGACATTATGAAAAGTGAGCCAACTCTCTAATGGTGCAAAGTATAACCTAACCACCATGTTCTGAACAGACACATTATAAATACTGACAAAAAAGTGACTTTTGCATTTTGGAACATGAAACAGCAAACATCATTGCCAACTACTCTGCCCCGCAATGATGGGAAATACAGGCTAAGTTATTGTGACCAAATTGAAAATGTTGTTAATGCCATCAAATTTGGATTAAAGCTTATATCTAACATATTGTTAGATAGCAACATGTTTTGAATTTTGGAAATAATTTATCATCTATCTTTTGTTATTATTATTTCTGACTTTAGGGCTTTACCTTGCTCTTGTGTTATCAGAAATGTTTGGCATCCTACATCAGCTGTGCAGGTGACCATACAGGAAAAGGTTGCAGTTGTCTGAACTTGCTGGAAAAAGTTAATTACATTTCATTACATTTAGGATTCTACTGACGTTACTGACTGTTTTCCAGTTATTAATCAGAATCCATGTATTTACATGAAAACAGAGATAACAATCACAAAAAGCTCTTTATTTTGAGTGCTAATTGGCCTTCAATATGAATATATTTTGATTATAGGCTTTATTTTGTTGGTAATAGTTGTATAATGCAGTATTAAAGGAGAGGGTACACTTAAATGCCATTTGTGGCAAGAGTGTTGCTTGCAATATTGCTTAAATTAAATACCACACAAGACTAGATTTTTTTTTTAGTAGTTCCTTATTGTTTAGAAGAAAAAAAGAATGTAAAATAAAAAATAGTGCAATAAACTCTTTTAACTCAAATGTTTACACGTTCTTCACATAATACACTTAAATTCTGACTGTTAGTAAGTGGGCTAACACTCGCACTTACACACATAAGGCTAGCAAGACCACTTAAAATGAACACACATTGCAGACCTGGCGCGTGGCTCATGTAGTCTGTGACCCAAAACGAAATGGTCATATCACTCAATAATGAGCAATGATATCAAATATAAGGTACCTGGTACTCCCTTAGGGGTTTTGATGGAGTGTCTGGGCGTCAATCAGTGGCCCCCTTCATGTCCAGATGTGGCGACTGTAATCTCCAACACGAGAAAAACATTCTGCCTCCTTTTTTTCCACCGTGACCGGAGGAACTCCAGCCCTGTCCGGTTTTCCTCAGCGGTTCCTCCTCGAAAACGTTGCATAGACACTCTCTAATAGCTCTGTTAGCTAATTAGGGGCCCATTGTTTACTGTGCTGATAAATGTACTGTTTAGCTTACTATGCTACTTAGCTAGCGTTTACATACCCGATGAAACTGCCAAACAGAAGTCCGTGTTTGATTCTTCCGCTGCTCACAGAACCCGGCAAATATAATCCCATCGCGAAATGACGAGTTGGCAGGCCGGGAATTAGACCACAGGTTCATTTAAACGTTAGTTTCAAACTTTGGACTTGCTAGCTTTGCTAGCAAAACAAACACGTCAGGGCGGCGCTCCCTCACTCCCCCTCTACCCTGTCTCTGTCTGATCACGTACTGCTCTCGTGCGCACACGCATCAGCCAATGGGAACAAAGTATTACACTCCAGCCCAATGACCACAGGTTTTCCTGTAACATCGAAAATAAAATCAATATTTTTAATAGAAAGTGACTTTTTTTTTAACTTATTCTAAAAAACATGCAGTGTTTTTATGCGTAAAACACACTTTCATAGGTTTCCATTTTTTATTTAGTCTATATGAATGAATGTCTAATCTCTGATATATTTTCTTGCATAATGTTGATAAAGATTTTACAAGGTATCAAACTGAGTTCGGTTTACAAGTAACAAGTCAAAAACAACTCAATAAGCAACTCATCACAAAGAATGTAGATATCACACTTATGGGGGTCCAAGGAGTTTAGTATTTGCACAATTAGGCTGGAATTCTGAGACTGACTTGACTCATCGTGCAAAAAGTGTCCCATTACAGAATAACAATAATTCTACAGAGACATACAAAGAACACCAAAACATAATAATAATAATAATAATAATAATAATTATTATTATTATTATTATTATTATTATTATTATTAACAGAACATGTCCAAAACCACTTTAAAACACAATGTCTCTAGGCATGCTAGGAAAACTGTACCCACATATCCTCAACACTCTTTAACTGGGTTACATACTTACTATGCTCAAAGTATCATTCTGCTATTGACTGGGATGCTACAACTGTGATGTCAACGAAAGCACATGGTGGGATTATGCTGCATGTGGTCATGTTCAGGCTATGTTGCTTGTCCAGACTTTTTAGTCCATTAAATAACATGCTTGAGACTTCTCTGGTTTCTGGCTTTGAGACAGAGTTCACTAAGATTTATTTCACTGTCCTTGGCCTTGGTAATAGCAGACTAAAATTGTTAATTGAGGTGGTGTTCCCCTGTATGATTACCACTGATTATGTCACATGAATCTTGAAACACCACTGCACAAATTATCCTTAATATAAAGCTAATGAAGAGCTACATGTTGTGAAAATGAATTAATTACTTTTCCACAAAAGATTCAGCATTTGACATGACTGAGTCTGACTGTCCACTCGCGCATGAAATACGCAGATTGTGCCACCAACTGGTGACCACTTACGCTTCCAGCAACAGCCAGGTGGTGACTTGAATGTGACACAAAGAGGGAGGGGGAGTGTGACATCTGGTGGCTAATGTTATCAATAACACCTTAAAACCAACCAGATTTAGCCACAATCTCAATCAGCCTATCAAATCTTTGCCTTCAATATTTGAATAATTTCCCATGTTGCTGTCAGCTGTGATTTCAGTGCGAATCGTTACAACCTACCTCCTCAAATTACACCTCCAGTTCATCATTTCCAGCACTTAGTAACTACAGAATTATGGGATACCTTTTGCAGGACAAGTGTTCATCTCTCTGGTAGAGTTCTGGAGCCTGAAAGGATCTCTGCCAGGCAGCACTAAAACTGCTCTGAAGGCTCATACTGGCTTAACATCTTTGTCTTTCAATATTAACAATTCAAGCTTGTTTCAATTTTACACTAACTCTTTTAAGCCTTTAAAACCTATACAAAATTTGCTTGATTTCTTACAAAAAATTGGGAAGAAAGTAATGAGCAACTTAGGAAGAAATAGTACAAAAATTAACAAAAAAAAGGGTAAAAAGTAAATGAAATATGATTAAAAATGAGACCCAATAAATAAATGAATGAAGAAAGAAAAACAAACAAAAAAACAACACAAACAAACAAACAAGGAAATGACCAGGAAAAATGTGCCTAAAAATAATAATGATTACAATAAATATAAAATATTTTTAATGTATAATTATTGGGGTTTTTTCCCCTAGGTTTTTAAAGAATATATTTTTAAATCTACAGATTTCTTGAAATTTGCATTACACTTCTTGCCAAGTTGCTGATTGCCTTTTTCCCTATGTTTTCATAAGAAAGCCAGCCAGATGGGTTAGGGTTCAAAGATTTAAATACATGTGAAAGGCATCTGAACATAGCACAAGTAAAGTGATATAGATCCAGGTTTCAAAGGGTTAATTAGAGTTAACTCATGTTATGAACTTAACAGTTTTATTAGGTAAGACATTATGACCAGCAGAAGGTGTTGCAGTATAATTGTGTTTGTGCAATTGTGCACCTCACCTGGTGTGAATCATCTCAGTGCTGTTACACTGGATTCAGCTTCACACCCTCTCATCCCTGCCGCTCTGTATCAATGTGTTTGAATTGGTAGGTGCAATGGGAAGAAGGATCTCAAAGCTGCACTTCTTCTGATTTGATGCTAAAATTACACAGTTGAAAAGTAATTCTCATTTGCTGCCAATCCAGAGGTTTAGGCACCATCTGGAGCTCCTAATGAGTTCATGATGATTCATTACCTGCTTTAGTTACACTCCTGAATAGTTCGGAGACTGCAGAGCTCCATAGAACAGCGTTTACAGTCCAGTCTGCAAGTCCTGGATATTCCAAAATAGACAGTATAAATACCATTATTGTTTCCACAAAACACTGATTAGACTGCTGTCACCACAATATAGAGTTATGAAATTCAGGAAGATGCTAGAATATTCATTACACCACAGGCCGTTTGCTCTTTTTGAGAAGACAAACAAATTATACTGTGAGTTTTCAATTTGACATTTTTACAACTGGGCAGATATGTTAAGTGGCAGCATTTTGACTGCATTATTTGCAAATAAGTATATTTTAAATGTAATTTTGAGTCACTATATATTAATAAAAAAATGGCTGAATATATCTCAGACTTTTTGAGCTATCTCTACCATTTGGTTTAGGTATGTTGTGTTAATAAAATCCACTAGATGTCACTGTGTCTTTCAGTAGACTTAATTTTAAGTTTGCCTCAGACAGAAAGTTATTTAAAAATAAATAAATAAATAAATAAATAAATAAATAAATAAATAAATAAATAAATAAATAAATAAATAAATAAATAAAGCCCAGCAATGAGGGTTGTGTGTACTGGGTTTTTCAAGGGCAAGCATATTTTTTTCAATATGTTTTAGTTTCAGAGGCCTTATTTTATACAAGAAAAAAAAAGAGAAATAAGAAATCTCACAAGGGTCAAATTATTTCATAAAAATAGTATATGGGTATAACTAAATTTTAAGTAAACTTTTCATTTAGATATGAAGTACAAATAAATTAAGATTAAGAGCTATATTTGCTGACCTTTTTTGCTGACCAAGGCAAGTGGTGTCCTAGATTTTTTAAATAAAATTAACTTTAATTTTACTGTATGTCACTTGTGGGCAGATGGCAGTGCTACAGCTGGTACAACTGGAATCTGCAGGGTTTCCATTAGAGAGATGGAGTATTCAGTTCAAATTGCTTTGTCGGCTAATGGGAATATCCCACAGATTAGTCCATACAGCTGTAGAAACACTTTAAACTTGAATGTACTGTGTGTGTATTTCCTAACCTGAATATGATTCCTTGATCAAGATTTAATGGAGGGGCAAGGCGGGTATGTCAGCTAATTACACAGTCCATACTCCTTCCATAACAGATCATTCTGCTGCTGGCACCACTCCTCCTGACCCAGATTTACACCCATTAATAGGTGATGTTTCTGGCAGCTACGAACTGTAAAACTAATAATGCAGTTTGTCCATTCAGAGTGAGGGAAGCTCCTATACATCAGGGCTGAGATTTATGCCTCTGGAGCTCTGGAGCTCAGCTCCCCAGGTTCTGATCTCATCCCCTGGGTAAAATCTCTGGAGTTGGCCCACTCTCTGCCTCCGAGAGCCTCTGCAGCGCCGCTCCCTCCCTGCACCAGCTAACGCTCTAAGTTTGGATGAAATTTACAGCTTGCAGACACAGCTTTGTTCTTTTTTGATGCAGTAGTGGCATACTCTCCTTTTTCTACATTTGAAAAGTTTCCTTTTAATGTGTTTCAAGTTTTATTTCCTTCCTTCTCACAACCATTTACTCTTTAAAAGCTCAGTACATTTTTTGTCACTTTTTAAATAAAAAATGATCTTTGTCCTCCTGCTTTATTAGCTTATTAATAGCAACTATTTATGGAATGGTGAAAGACATGCAAATGTGTTTCTCACATGTATTTTGTTTGAACAGAATATCAGCCCTGTCCCCACAAGAAAATATTGCCGTTGTATGTTTCTGCAAATCTTAAATTATATTGTCACATTATGTATGTGTACTATCCTTTTTTCTTCAATACTGCATATGAGCTGACTTTGTCAAGGGGATGGTGGATGATGTGGCACCTAGACACACCTGCCAAGCTGCAGACCACTGTCTGAGATCAGCAGAAGAAGTAGGTATAATTTAGTAAGTCATTGCTGTGTTTCTAACAGGTTTGTAAGTAATAAACATGGGCATCTTGTGAATTGAACGGTCACTCTTTTCCAGAGGCTTTTTAAGCACCAAACAGCACCAAACAGATGGACACTGTTTTCCAATGGCTTTATAGTCACCAAAAGTCAGAATTTTGTAGGGACTGGTCACTATGTTAAGGTTAAGGTTAAGGTAACAAATACTAGTATTTTGTAGTGACCTGCCTGTGTTTTTTTCAGGAGCTTTTTAGACAAAAATGACAGTGTTTTAGCAACCAGTTTCTGTTTACTCAGCAGCTCTTGTAGGTTATAAATTTTATTTTCCTGCAGCTTTTTGGGGCACCACACTTCAATGTTTTGTAGCATTCCACCACTGTGTTTCCAGCAGCTATTCAGGCATGAAAAGCCATAGTTTTTTTATTGAGACTTCTCTGCTTTTCCCAATGGAATTTTGCCTCCATCAAAATGGGTATTTTAGACCATAACCAAGTGGTTTTTGGGCCTAAATCGAAACACACATTAACCACAGAGTTGTTGAAAATTGAGGTTTCACTGTATCTAATGCATAATAAAGTATAAAATATCCATAGTTTGCAGAAACGTACCATGCCAACATGTTTTCTGGCAGTTAGGTTGAGTACATTTTATACCTCTGTCTCCTGTACATAGAGAGTATAAATACATTGCTTAGTCATTGCATGGCATTAAACCATAGACCAGCAAATACGTTATATAGGATTAGTCTCACTGACATAAACTCAATCAGGTATTCTGCAGCATCTCTTTAGATATGAAAATGTTTTGTTGTATTGAGCCCATGACTTGTGCAAGGACCTGACATTTCCAAATTTATGAAAAAAACATTAACATAATTGCATTTTGAATCTGCAGAGCACAAAATTTAATGACAACCGAGAATAATTAATTTGTTTGGGGGAAACTGTTGGTGTGACCCACTTTCGAAATGTTGGCTGGTTTCTCAAGGATGTTGTTTGTGCGAACAATACACCACTCCTGAAATATTCATTGTAAGGGGCTTTCAATTAACGCCTGTGCTTCACAGAGTGCATCAGTTTTCACCAATTTGAAAGGGAAGTAGGAAAGGTCAATTACTTGCTCATAAATACAAACCAAAGAGATCTCATCTTTTTCACTCCTGTAAATGTGAGGGTCTCCATTAGCAAGGAACCATTTATGTACTGCTAATGCTTTTACCCAATTTCAAGAAAAGGTTGCTGGCCTTGAACATTTTGAAATAAGAGGCAGAGAATTTTTTTCATGGAGACTTTACAAGAAATGAAAGGCCCTGCAATCAAAATTAGAAAGAACAAGGTAATTATATTCTGACTTTGACATGAGGTCCTTGAGAGTGGCTTTATTTCCAACAAATCAAATCAGAAAAGTCTTCCATGTTCATATGATTCAACACATTTTAACTTCATCTCACACCTGCAGCAAGCCTGGGGGCCGCAGTTCAGTCACAGTTTAAAATTTCCTAGTAGATACGCCATGGTAAAGTAGATACCATGATAGACACATACAAAGGCAGTGTAAGTCTTGATTTCTTTAGTCCTTGAAACACGGATCACTTTTCTTGTGCTGTGTTTAGTTGCCTTTCACAAGCAATGAAATCCATGAGACAAAGCAAATTGGTTTGATTTCTTTCAAAAACATGGGGAAAAAGTCAATGAACAACTTGACAGTAGATGTGCTGCCAGTTGCAAGAGTTTAGTAAAAGGTGCCAAGAAAGTGACCTGATAATTAGTCCTAAAATAAGAGGAAAATAAAACAATTCTAGGGGAAAATGTCCAGAAACCTACATGAATAATTATTTTAACCATTTATTTAAAATTATGTCAAAGAAAAAAAATGTATGAATATTTTTTTTTCAATTTTTAGGATTTTTATTTGTCATTTTCTTGCTTGTTTTTGTTTTGTTAATTAACATTTCCTTTTTATTTTTTCCCCCTTTTTTTTTGATTATTTTATTTTAAATTTTCTTTCTTTTTAAAAATTATTTATTTACTAATGTCTTGTTAAGTTACTCATTGCTGTCTACCAATGCCATTGAAGGAGGACAAACCAATTTGTTCAGGTTATAAAGTGTTAAAGTAAGAAGGCACAGAGACATTATCTATGCCATAAAAATCTGTTGGTTGGTTGGACGTGACTCTCTCTCTCTGCTGTATTCTTGTGGATAATCTATAGTATTAAATGCTCTCATTATGTGGCTAAATGCACCTATTGTATATTTCCACTTTACATAATGTACGTGACCTGTGCCTTACTATGTATGAACATTAGTGTGACTGCTTACATTTTCACCTGCTCTTGCCGCCAAGAATAGAAACCATTTTCCACTCCATTTCAACACAATCTTCTCAGTCACCATGCATCAGAGAATCTTCCCAAACGGTGTCTCTGCTGGATGAAGAGAAGCACACCCTGTGATTGACAGGAAGAGGTGCTGCCCCTCGTTGAATGCTTGCTTGCTTGCTGAGTTTGGCTCACAGTATTTCCAGAGGGGGCAACTGCAAAGTGCTCAATTAGGTAGCACGCCTCACCGACTGTTTTAAGGGGAAGAACAAAGTACTGATGGATATGGAAGATTGGGATTTATTTTTTTATTTATTTGAATCAATCACTTATGAGAAAAATCCATCAAAAATCTGGATAAATAAAAAATGATCCCAGCAACCAATGTAAATACAAGCAAACAAGTAATCTATAAAGCTGGGTTGACGGACACATCTAGTGGCTGCTTTATGTTGCACTCTCAAGCACCGCCTCCATTACTGTGCTGGAAGAGTGGAACTGGACACACTGAGAGCGGAAATAGGGATTTTTTTTCTTTTTTGACCAATTGGTTGTTTACAACACAACTTACAGGTATGCATCAACCAATGACTGTTGTCAGTGTCACAACACATACAGTAAATATCAAGGCAATGAAGGACAGGTTAAATTAAAAATGTCAACAACAACAGGACATAATAACAAATGAAATACATATTTGTCATTTTTTAAGAAATAAAATAAAATGTAATGAATAAATGACTGTTTGAATGAATGAATGAATAAATGAATGAATGAATATATGAATACATATTATAGGAGGAGAGAGAGACTAGAGGTGGATGTGTCACACAAAACTGGACTTAAACCCAAAGTTGTTTTAAGATAACATTACATAAGTTACATCGGCCTGCAATTTGTGCACTGATGTTACTTGCATGACATTTTTATGTGACATTATGTAACAATCATACCTATTTTAACACAAAACATGACTTTTTGTACACTAAAGGTTGCCCTTCGTGTCATGATGAGACACCAAAGAGAGTGAGAAAGCATTGGTATTTGACAAACTGGAAATGAGAATTGATTGGTATAACTTCTTGGTTTTTCCCCTAGGTCTGGGCTAAATGAACCAAACTACAGGTGTGAATGTTTCTGAACAAGTTCACCATGACAACTAAAATGACAATGGGACTTTGTGTCAGTGTTCAATTCAATTCAATTCAATTCAATTCAATTCAATTCAATTCAATTCAGTTCAATTCAGTTCAATTCAATTCAATTCAATTCAAATTCAATTCAATTCAATTCAATTCAATTCAATTCAATTCAATTCAACTCAACTCAGTTCAGTTCAGTTCAGTTCAATTCAGTAAGGTGTATTGTCACTCCAAAACATGAGGTTCATGAAAGGGAAAGGAATGAATTCCTGAGGTCCCAGTAAGAAACAATAAAATAGGACACTAGAATCTAAAATACAATAAAATAAAACTAGTCTAAGATTAGTAAAACAATAATGCAAGGATAAAAACAGTACAAATTTACAAACAGTGATGTTTTTACAACTTGTTTTTTCTGACCCCAAGTGGCCAAAAATTATAGTTACTGTAGGTTCACAACAGCCATTCCATATATATAAACATCTTTATATGCCATCTGCATAACATTCTACATATTTCAACTAATGTAGAGGACAACAGCAAATGAACCAGACCAATTATCCAGGACTATAATGTAAAGAATTGTAACTATTCCATATTGAGATCCACTTGCCCTGAGCCGACCCCCTATATTATACGACCATGCTAAAGCCTGTCATTATCAAAACATTCTGTACCACAGTCAAGCCAACAGTATGCACTGAAATCACCTGGACAACATGAAATCAACATGC
The DNA here is from genome assembly GCF_026936395.1 of Plectropomus leopardus. Classification (NCBI taxonomy): domain Eukaryota; kingdom Metazoa; phylum Chordata; class Actinopteri; order Perciformes; family Serranidae; genus Plectropomus; species Plectropomus leopardus. The sequence continues at coordinate 5,281,004 of NC_142185.1, forward strand.
AATGAGGAGATCACTTCACACCTGCACTGTCCACAATGATGCAATCTATCAGCATTGCATGTCATCCCCCCTCCTGTCTTCTTAGATTTGCGCTTTATATGCCTCACAGAGCCAAGCAGGGAAAACTGCAGGGAAACTGTAATCACAATCACCTCCTTTCAGAGCGGGACTCAGATTGGTTCTCCAGCTGTTTCACTGGTTACACCTCTTTTTTTTTTTATAGCGCACTGACACAAAAAGACCCAAGCAATATAAGAACAAACACTGATAGAATTTGCTATTTTTGAAATAATTTGTCTGCTTAATGCTTCTTGGGTAAAGGCAGAAATGTTGGAAATGGGAGTTAGCCACTGTGTTCAGATTCATCCGATGACAGGAACAGCACTCTTATCTTGTCTTTGTTGTTTGTTTTCCAATTACAATGGGCCCATGAAATCTAAGAAGCTTATATACAACAAACCAATGATACAGCTGGCAATGGTTAAGTAAGAGTTGAACCAGTTTCAAGGATTTTTCTCATGACTTCATCATGTGGACGACAGCCAATGGCATATAAAAAGCTGACAGCTGGATTCATCCTGCTGTCTGTAAGCAGAGCGCCGCCTCTCTCCAGTCTTTCAATAGCAACTCAAAAACTGTTGTGGACTTTCTGACATCTGTCTAGAACCATATATACACTGAAAATGAAGACACACTGCCGCTTGTCAAATACTATAAAGCAGTTTCAGAATTACAGTCCTTTGCTGTCTCTCAAGGTTCAGCAGTGGAAGCACTACAGAGTTACACAGTCGTGCTTTCTTGACAGTTAAATGCAAAAAAAACAGAGAGTTTCCCGTCTGCTTCGATTTAAATTCTGAGAGCTACTTTACAACACAGTGTTATGTTGCTATTCAATATAGTGATGTCCTGAATTTTTTCTCTTAAGGAATGATCTCTTGTTTGCAAAGGATGATAACGGCCATATTGCAAAAAGAAAAAGATAAACACCCCAAAACATAGATTTTGAGAAAAAAGTTATAATTCTGAGTTTAAAAAATCATAATATTACAAGAATAAAGTTGTAAATTCACAAGAAAAAAAATCTTAACATTACAAGATTAAGCTTAAAAGGAAAAAAAAGAAAAGAAAAAAGTTGTAATATTATGAGATTGCATTTGTAAATCTACAAGAAAAAAAGTTGTAATATTATGAGATTAAAGTTGTACATTTACAAGAAAAAAAGTTGTAATATTATGAGATTAAAATTGTACATGTACAAGGAAAAATTTTATGTTATGGTATGGGACAATATTCCCGTGGTGGACTGGTGGACTGGTGGACAATATCTAAAAGTATTTAAAAAAAACAAAAAAACAAAACAGACAGTGGCCATACTCTTTCGGGACTTGCCCATTGTACCTAATGCATAAAATGTCTTTGTTGCTTTTTACACTATGTTACCCAACTAGTTTAATCTTTAATCTTTCAGTATAATATAATCCTCCGATTACTTGTTTGATTCATGCTTGTTGGATGCATGTAATGCAAAATTAATAAAACTGCAAATTGTCACAGTTGACTAAATGCCTGAGTGCCTCTGGAGAACTTGATACGGTGTCAGAGATTTCTTTCCATATGTTGGTTTTGGTGAAAGGTTCTTGTTCATTCACATTCTCCTGAAGCAGTCTCTGCAGGGAGCGAGGCGACAACAGCCCGACTGTTCACCCATCTGTCCCACAGTAGGAGCTCCCCGTGGTGCCTGGGTCTCTCTCCAGTGGGCCCTAATGTGCCGGGAGATTTCCCCTAAATAACACACTAGCCTGTCCCTGAAGACAGCATTGTTGCCCTGTGATGGAGTTGATGCAAGCTGTTTGCTCAGTGGAGGGGATAGAGCTAGAAACATGAGATGACGAAGTCCAGGAAACAATGATATGTCCCATGCTGGAACAAGGTAATCAAAAATATGCGATAAAAAAAAAATATATATATATATATATATATATATATATATATATATATATATATATATATATATATATATATATATATATATATATATATATATATATATATATATATATATATATATTTAGAAATATCTTGCATAGTAGAAACAAATAGATCTGCACACCTAGCAGCTCCTGTTCAAAAGATTTTTAGGCTGTTTTGATTCAGCAGCTCTTCCTCAGACTTCTCAAGCTCGTCAAGTTACTTTGTGTTTAACCATGCACATGTTTTGCCATGCTGTCTTGAACAAACATCCTCTTTGAAATGCTAGAGTAGCTGTTTGGTTGCTTTTACTTCACCATGAGCAATAGAGTCCAGTATCTTTGTCAACTTGCAGCTTCCCATGTTTCTGACTTTATGGATTCCAGGTTTGGGTAGAAGTGGTAGTAGCTTTGGTGTGCCAATCTTAATTGGCCAAACATGTCCATGCACACCTGAGTGCACTGCTATGTATGGAAGAGGCCACCTGTGCTCCCCTGTGAACAAGGGTTATTATAAGTAACCTTTGCTTTTTGCCCCCCTTAAGTGAGCAGTCAGACCAAAGTCAGCCTTGTGTTAAACAACACTGGAGCTGTATTGGTAGGAAATTGTTGCCTTAGGTAACAGTAAGACATAAATATACAACCCAGAGGGTTGAGCCAGTTTGAGCAATCCAACTGTAAGTTTAAAGGCTTATCAAATGCAAAAACACCACACAGTGGTTTATATATCGTATGTTATGAAATAGAAAAAGTTATCTTTTACTGCAACATTTGTGACTTGCACTGTAAAAATTCTGTGTTGCTGTTACAAAGCAATCCTTCCATGTCTGCATGATGCACCACTGAACGGTGTCAGCTGAGAACACAGCTTGACAGTAGTAGTGTTATTATAGACATAGACATTGACATTATAGAAAGCACCTGTGGCAGCAGCATTATATGCCACAGGATGGCATCAGGTTCAAACTCTGCCTGTAATGTTGTAATATTAGGAGTGTGCCAGTGCCTATAGGGCGGGTGGGAGGATCCAACCAACCCTGAACTGTCATGTGGGAGTCTGGTGTTTGCATCCTGTCTGAATGTAATGTTTTTTTTCCGACACCCTATCATGTGCATCCTTCCCCTAATCCTAACCATCCGTGCATTCATACCACCCTGGCATTGGTTGACTTGTGCATTTGATGACGTTCCGGTGTTGGTTGCCATGGGCTATTGTTGCCTAAACATAACCACATGCATCCTATATGCTATATATTGACATCACAGTAATGGCAACCAGGAATGTAGACAGCATGCGCAGAAGGATGCCTAGAGCATAACATATAGATGCAAAAGTCCACTGCAAAGTAACAATTTGTGACATTTTGGGATGATAACCTGCTGGAGAGACTTGGTTCAAGCCTGTTATGAGCTAAGTAAAATGAACGAGCAAACCAAACCTGTGTGTGTGTGTGTGTGTGTGTGTGTATGTCTCCTCAGCTACAACACTAGGCAGTGAGGACAAAAGACTGAGGAACAAAGTAAGAGAAATCAACCAAGACAACAACCACATGGAGTACCCCTACCCATAGGTCCAAACATGGCTCCAACCTGGGTTCATACCTGGGGCCCTCCTACCGTGGGGCCACAATGCTATTCACTACACTGTTGTCGCTCCTGATTTAATTTAGCCTAGAAATATTTTTAATGTTACGCTATGTTCATTTATTGATTTAAATATCAAACTAAACTACAAAGAGATTATAAAGATTTTTTTTTTTTTTTTTTTTTACAGTGGAATACTTTTTTGCTGGTATATAAGAAAAGAAACTTACACTTCTGTGTGACATGATGGTATATCCAGACTCCCAAGCTATTTGGCAAAGTACAATCAGGAGAAGAGTATTCTCTGCGCTTCTCAGTTGAGTTTAACGACAAGTCCAGCTAGCTTGCTCTTCACTTTATATAAACTAACACAAACACAAGGATGGATGTTCACTGGCTCTAACTATCGCCTACTACCTACACAGAGCGTCCAGCGATTGAGCTGATCAGGATCGGGAAAATGCTGCAAGAGCTCAGTGCACCATCTGTATAATCCTGTGTTGAGCCTCTGGAACCCCTTTTGCTGCCGTTTTAATCAGACAGGGAGGACAACAGCTGATTTCAGTGTCACTTCAGCTGCCATTTTCATAGGAGCAGACCCTATTGAGGCCACTTCCACAGACCGCTCACTGACGTAATGGGATGAGCGATAATATTTCAGTTTGTCTTGAATACTTTTGGCATTTTTTGATATTTGATAGCTATTTGATCCTCCCAAGACACGTGAAGAAGTGTCAAAGTGCTTTCGAGTGGATCCACTGCCAACATTAACAGTGCAGAGTAGAACAAACAGACAAACAGTTAACTAAACATAGCAAAAGCTCCAAGCCAAACCGTAACCAATCATGCTGTGAGCACAAGGCAAACACCCACTGTTGCAAAACATGACATGGGCCTTTTATCTGCACTGTTCCCCGCAGCAGATGCAGTCCAGCCCCAAAGCACTTTTATATCCCAGTGACATGTTGCATTTGATAACAACATTCCTGCTGGGGAATCCTACCAAAGTAAGAAAATGGCAATCTACCATTTAGTGGGAACTGTGTGATCACAATAGCAGCACACAGGGACAAATGTTTTGGAATGTCTTTCTTTGCTGTGAGTCTTACATTGAATTCTTTGATAGTCCACTGGGAGACCAGAACTCTCTAAACCAATGACCCAGTCTCTTTTCTTGGCTCATGATAAATGTATATACCCAGCTAGCAGGGAACATTCTGACAGCTTTGCTAACATTACCTACAAGTTGCAATAATGTTTGAAAGAAAACATTTGATGTTCTTTAATAAAACGTTCTACTGATGTTACATAAGAAAAAATAAGGAACGTTTTCATAGCAACATTCAGAACTTGTTATCGAGGACTGAGATTACAGACCATTTAAAAAAAATGTATGCAATGTGATATTTGATATGATAATTTTAACATTGTTTTTAATGAAAATTGTTTTTTTTTTGGGGGGGTCAGACAGAAATATGAGATATATCACTACATCTGTGTTTTTGAGAAACTACATCTTGCCGGGTAATTCTGACACAAAATGGCTTCTTCAGACAGATGGTAGTGACAAAGTAAGAAACTCATTAACAGGTCTAACACTGTGTTTACAATATTCAGCCTGTTCAGAAAATGTCATTAGAAAAACTGTTGGTCTCAAAAGAAAAACTGTGGCGCTCACATCCGCAGTTTAATGGACAGACTGAAGGAGACACGAAAACGAACAACTGGCTAGCCCCCAGCAGTGCACACACATTTATTTCCCTCTCAAAGCCCACGGGGGGCAATGTCACAGTCGTCCTCATTTTCCATTTTGTGCAGCTGGTTTTAATGGCTGCAGAATGCTGGATGTAATGACACACGCACAAAGTGGAGTGTATAGCCAAGGTGATTGAAATTAATTTATGTTCCTCAGAGAGAGGCTATCATTTCATGCTTTAGTTGAGCTCTTGAAATAGCAATGTCAGTTGGTTGAACCACTGGTCCATTATTCTGTCAGTCCACCACATCCAGATTGACTTCTCAGCATGGATTAGATGTATTTCCTTTATATTTAGAAGATGCACAGAGAGGGTGCTGATGACATTGATCTACTGGCTTCCCATTTACAGCAAAAACATGTCATGACATGATACCTCTAACATCAGATTCGTGAGCGGTATGTGAAGGCTACCTTGCAGATCTCCTGCCTTATACACGCATGCAGTGTTCACACAGACAGTGTTGTTGCCGTGAACGCTGTTTCAGAGCTAGCTGATGCTATTAATAATATATATTTCAACAATTAAAAGGAGCCATGAGCCATGCAAGCCACTGAATTGTCAACAACACAGTCTTGCAAATAGCCTTGTGTTACCAGCTGGCTTTTTGCTTTATTTTATTTTATTTTATTATTTTATTTTATTTTATTTTATTTTATTATTTTATTTTATTTTATTTTATTTTATTTTATTTTATTTTATTTTATTTTATTTTATTTATTTATTTATTTATTTACTTTTTATTTTATTTTATTTTATTTTATTTTATTTTATTTTTGTTTTTGTTTTGCTTTGCTTTGTGTACATGTGGGCAGTGGTTTTGTTAGTTTGTTTGTATATCTCACTTTTTTTTCGATGAAAACTAAATAAAATATATAAAAAAGAAAATAACTAGGGCAAAAATATCAAGAAAACTATATAATTATTATAATTGTGTCTTAAGATATATATTTATCATTATTTCTATATTTTTTATTTTATTTGAGCCCTTTTTCCTTTTTAGCTCTTTTACTTTTCTTTCGTTTTCCTTTTTTTAATTACAACTTATTTTCTTGTAACTTTTATTTAATTTTTGCTATTTTTTGGATCGTTTCTTGGTAAGTTTCTCATTGCCTTTTTCCCATGTTTATGAAGGAAATCAAGCCAATTTGCTCAGGTTTTATGGTATTAACTGCAGCATTGTTGCAACAAAACATTTCAACTTATCCATTACATACCAGCCCCACATGGGTAATGCCCGTGGTGGGTAAGGGCCCAAAATGGGCATCTTATTAGGGGCCAACTCGAATAAAGCCAACCATGTGGGTAATCCTCATGGAACCATTAAGAAACCAGTAGACAATCCCATACGGGCCCCATTCATCAGTTAATTTACTACCCACATGGGGCCCCATACGAATGTTGGCTGGGCTGCAGAAACATACAATGCCAACATTTTTTCTGGCGATTGGATCTAATGAGTTCATAAACACAGTTCTCAGATCTTTGCGCTGGTGGATTGATACTCTGCATTCCAGATGTTCCGCTCCATAATGAACCATCCACACCTCTCAGATTGTCTCAGACAGACCTGCTGACTGTCCCCAGACCAGTTAAAGCTAAGCAGAGAAGCAGCACTCAGTTTCAATGCACCACATATCTGCAAGAAAACTTGAAATGAGCTCCACCTCTCAGTTCTTTCAAATCAAGCTTTAACTTTTATGTTTGCCTTCATGAAATCAGATTTGTAAGTGTTCATATCTTACACTGCACTGTGATTTTTGTTGTTTGTTCAGTTTTATTCCATCTTATCTGATTTTGTTGCGTATTATATTTCATTCTTTGTGTATCTGCCTTCTTTTTTTTATTGCATTGCGTTTCTTTCATATCTTAACACCTGTTTATGTCTTAGGTAAAGCACTTTGAGGTGCCTTGTTGTTGAAATGTGCTATACAAATAAACTTGCCCTGAAGTGTGTAATATTTGTAACAAATAACACAAAAGCTTCTCTCTGTACATTTTTTTCTTAGTCTCACAAAAATCTAATACAACAAATGATCATACAGGAAGGTGTAGGTACCATTTAGTGATTATTTATAGTTATAATAATTGCCTCTATTCCACATGTATTTTATTTTTCTATAGGTGGACAGTCAAATATATATATAGATAATATAATATAAACTGGCATATATATTTATATATTTGTATACTGAGCATTGTAGGTACAGAAATGTCCTTCAGAATGAATAAAGTTCAATGCTGTCACATGAATGATGCAACCAAGAGGAGCTGAGGCTAAGTAGAGTTCATGCTGACACAGCTTAGACAGACAGAGAGACAGACAGAGCATTAAACCCCTTGTGATTTCATAACAATGTTGTGCCGGCCACAGGCCAAACTTTTCTGTTCATAAAACAAAGTCTCATTTCATTTCTTATCCAACAAGCAGTGGGGCCCCCAGAGGTGTCCAGATGGTGCCACCGAAAATCTTAGGATGGCACATCAGATCCAAAAGCCATAACTAAAGCCACACTTAGATGAGAACGGCCCTACTAAACAGAACAGAAAAGTCTTTCTTTTGCATTTTAAAAAAAAATCTTCGTTCATATGAACAGTCTTCATGTACACAGATCCGGAAAAACAATTGGAAAGCACTTTAGTATGCATGCCAGGCCGGTAGTTGGCGCTGTAACTTTGCTATGACACACCAGAGAAGAACACCACATGCAAAGTGCAGCCATGACATCACCATTCTCACAGGATCCGCACATTGCCACTTTACAAGGCGACAGAAGGGGTGATGTTTTGAAAAGATTGCACTCTGGAACCCAGTTTCAAAAGTTTGCGCTTTTAGACCCCCATTGTCATAGCCGTGTGAATGCCAAACTTCAATAGAAATATGATGTTTCATGCAAGAACTGTTGCCATGTAAATGGTCCCTAAATTTTATGAATTCCATCATGCTGTACATGTAGGCCGGACAAGGAATCCTTTACTGATGTACTTTGGTTTCTTATTTACAGTTATTATGTGATGTTCATAGATAAATACTGATACAGTTAACATTTTGACTACAACAACAATTTCAAGTAGAATAGTTGTTTTTTTCCTTAAATAGACGAATACACCTTTAATTTAAAGGAGTACATTGATCGTGAGGACCAACACATTTACTGTAAATAAGCCTTCTGAGGTTTAGGGGAGACTCGTGGGTATCCACAAAACCCATTTTCATTCACGTCTTTATGTGAGAGTTCAAAGGACCTCTTTAAAATGGCCAATGCAAGTTTAACATGACACTATGTTTGAGCTACCTTAGAAAATGAGTGCAGCACTGCGGGATGTGAGGCAATTTAACTATGCATCACATAACCAGGTCGGTGCAAGAAAATAAAAATCAACAGGAGTAGGTGGAACAGGAATCATAATAAAGACATTTAACTAGTAACATGAAGTTAGTCAGCAGCTTTAAAAGTCATTTTCACAGAGCTTAGGAAAAGTATTCTTATTCGTATAAGCACACTTGATATTCAATGGTACGGATTTGAGGTAAAATGGATCATTTTTTGAGATAATATTATCGCAGTTGCTATGATAATCTCCATTTGAGCCTTAATGGTAATTCCAGTTATGTATTAGCATCGAGCTAATGGACTAAAGGCTTGTTATTTGCCACATAGTTGTAGCAGATGGAATCAGAATAAGTTTTAGTACCATGTAGGTTTTCTCTTAAAGTTTGAATTTGCCTTAGTGTTTCATGCACACAGTAAACATACAATAATCATATTAAGAGGAAATGTCATTAAAGGCAATATACTGAAACAATCAACATAAACATACATCATAAAGTGAATTGAATTGTGAAGTGACAATAAAAAAATATTTTAAGAAAATACAACAAAATATTATAAAATAAGATGTACTGTAAAACTGTTTCAGCTGTTAAGGAGTTAAATTTTATGCTGTAAGAAAACTGTGTTATTTAATATGCTTTGTTTTTATATATAAATATGCTGTTATGGTATGGAAAACACTATATTATATAAAGAAACACTATATCTTATTATTTAAAAATGCATAATGAATGAGATGGGACAGGAGTTATTTATCTAGGATTCGGATGGGACAGAAGTTTTTTTTTTTTGTGGTAGCAGGAGGGGAGGGGTGAAAATCCACTCCTGTGTCTCCTTCTGCGCCACAGTCTCTTAAATACTGTAATGTCAGCCTACAATTGATTTTGCCATGCGGCCCAAGCAATTTTATCAGGGTGGCCATGACCTCCCCTGCCCTCCCTGAGGGGCGCAACTGCCAACAAAGTAGTTTTCTGATGTGTAGTGACAATTTTTGTTGTCCCTGCAATTAAAGGTCTCTTCTATACTGAAACATCTTTAGTCCAACACCAACGTCGATTTCATCACATTCAATATCGAGGTTCGATATTAAATGTTAATATTTGCTCTTCCATATTTGTCCATAGTGTTCAAAATCCCATAAATCATTAAATCAAGTGGCTGCACTCGAGAGAGAGAGACCGTCCTCCAGCGGAACATCGGTTGTCCTGCCTGCCTGTTAAATCATTAATGTGACAGGGTAACTGCACCAAAGGAGCACAACAACCGTTCAGATGTTCACACTCTGTCCAGTGTTCCACACACACACACACACACACACACACACACACACACACACACACACACACACACACACACACACACACACACACACACACACATGCACAGACACACACAGTTTTTATGTCTTTTAAAACACTCACGCCTCTTCCACGTGCTTTAGTTTCCTTCCTGGGAACTTAAAGCCTGACTTTGCACTTCTGAAAGTTAATCATGCAAACAGCTTCACTCACGCAGCTTGTGTTATGAGGGAGCAGAGACACAAACCAGGGGACAGTTGATGTAGTAGACACATAGGTCCAGCACTGTCTCTTACCTTGTCCTCATTGGAGTAGCGGCGGCTGTGCTGCGCTGCTCCCGCGCTCTGGTTCATGTTTCAGCACCGCGGACAGCTCCGGCCGGGAGACAGAGAGAGTCCTCGCGCGGATAAACTGCTGCTGACAGTGATCACACACACACACACCAAACTGCAAGACAGGGGACACAGTCAAACTAGTTTACTGGTCCGTTCAGAGCCGTTTACTGGTTCGCCGTCTTCTCCGTGATACGCATGGCTTCTCAGCCAATGATGCTTCGCGCGTAAAGACTCGCTCTGCTGGTGCGCCAGCTGTGAGCGCAGGCGGGCTGTTCATTCATTCGACAGTAATGCTCCGGCCAAGTTAGCCCTCACTAACCCACATTTAACATCACAGGCTGCAAACAGTGCGGCTGCCATATGCTGCAAATAAATATAAAGGTTTATAATCCATCCAGGAAAATATGTTTTTTGCCTCATAAATCCTAAATCATTAGACACTTGGGGACAGTCGCCGCAGGAATTAAGCTTTTCTTCTTACTGGAATAAAAGCTATTATTCCATGTGGGCAGATTGCATAAGGTAGTACAACTGATGACAATCGCTTACTGCATGTAAAGGCTTTATTTTGGAGCTCCTGGACATGGACACATTACACTTACATTGCTATCTGCTGTTACACATAAAAGGGGAACTACACTTAAAATAAGAATTTCAAATTATTATTTGCATTGCCGGGTAAAGGTCAGTCAATATGTGTGAACATGAGCTACTCTCTCTCGAAGCCATAAAACGGAGACGTTAGTTTCAAATTTTTCATGTCATATGAAGTCTAAAGCTATACCACACAAATCTGAGATTTAGCACTCTAGTTTTTGGATTTGGGACAGAGGTTTGCATTTTCACCAATATTTTTGGACTGTCTTAGACCAATGGTACTCAGCTTACTTTGCTTGGGGGCAATTTTTGCAAAATGACAGGAGACCAGTGACCATTCACAGCAGCCCCATATGTTTCTCATGTTTATATTTGTTTCTATGCTTCATTTCTCAGATTTTAGGACATTTCTAGGATTTTAGGATGTTTCCAGGGATTTAGGACATTTCTAAGATTTTTTGGACTTTTCTAGGATTTTCAGGATTTCTTGGCTTTTAGGACATTTTTAGGATTTGAGAATGTTTCTAGGATTTCAGGGTATTTTCAGGATTTTAGGATATTTCCTGCATTTTGGGATATTAGGGGCTTAGCTAGGCCATCTATTGGGTGGTGCGGAACAGAAGTGGGACCAAGTCATTGTTTTGCAAGTCTCAAGTCTTTGCACTTAAGTCAAAATTCACGTCCAAAGTCAAGGCAGACAACTCCCCAGTCAAGTCCTAAACTTTGACTTTTATGTCCTAAGCAAGTCAATGCACTCTTTACTAAACGTAATGTTATTAAAACATCAGATTAATAATCTATTAAATTTACAAAAGTCATTAATTCTTTTAAAAATGTGTATTTATTTGTTTAAACAAGTATGTCAGTAGTTGGTGCATCTCTGTAATTCTTAACCTACTTTTTGTCTTGAACACTCACAGTTTTTGTACGCACATAAAGTTATCTTTGGTATCATATTTTCAGCTGACATGCAGTAACATAGTTATTGCATGTCAGTTACATAGTTTAGTTCTTATGGTTCTCTCCTACAACTCAATTTGATGTTGTTGGATTGGTTCAAACAAAGGGGATCACCAGGAGAATTAAGTCTCGACCTGCTCGGCATAAATTCAGTTAATATTGGTTGATGAATTGATTTTTGGCACACTTTTTAAATAACATACTTTTAAATCTTTAGGCTTGGGGGAGGTCAAGAATATTAAAGTGAAAATGCTCAAGTCCCAGTGAAGTCTCACGTCATTGGTGTTCAAGTTGAAGTTCAAGTTGAGTTGCAAGACTTTTTGATTATATTGAGTCTGAAGTCATCAAACCACACCTCTGTGTAACAGAACTACACAGCACATTAGACAACGTAAAAAGTGGATGCAGTGCAACAAACTACTCTTATTTGATACAGTGTTCACACCAGATACACAAGGCTACATATAAGCCATAGTATGATAACAGACAAACTGTGGAACAAAAGATACTACTACTACTGCTACTACTACTACTACTACTACTACTACTACTACTAATAATAATAATAATAATTTATAGCACCTTTCATACATAAAATGCAGCGCTCTATATGCAAGAGTGCTTTAAAAAATACTAACAATGTATAAAAATATATGTATTTATAAAAATAAAATAAAATAAAATAGAATAAAATAACATTTAATTAAATGAAATCAAATTAAATTACCTTATACAGCACATGGATATCATAACTTTGGAAATAAGTTGCAGATAGGCCAGAAGTGAAAAAATAAAATAAAAGAAATATAAAAATTAAAAGATAAATATAAGAATTAAAGAAATAATAAACAACAAAAGTCAAAACAGTAATAGAACATAAAAACCATAAATAATCTGTGTGGTGGCAAAGGTGATATTCTTCAAATAAAATGGGAGTTGGATGTTATATTAGCAGCCAGAGACAACATTCTTCAAGAATAGGCAGTTTAGAAACTTGGTTGACAACTTGTTAACAAGCGCCCTATAACTCTGTCTAGATAAATAATCACAGCAGTGCTGCCTTCTGAATAGACTCAAAGGCACAAAGTACAGCTGAGCTTTATGATATTATAACAATGTGAGAGGGATTTCTTGGTGGATTCTGCCTTTAAGGAACAGAATCCCCTCTCCAGTTTCACAGTGATTTTTTTTAGTCCAAGGCAGTTTCTCAACCTAGGTGTTATTTTCACATTTAATATTTTTTGTAATGAACACAGTTAAGACCAAAGGATGCAGGACTGACTCAGAAATCAGCAAAACACTCTTTAATAAGGCAAAGGTGGGTACACGGAAGATCAGTCCATTCTAGCAAAAGTACAAAAATCCACAAACCAGAAGGTAATGTCAAAATAGAAAACTGATCAAAAACTACAAAGGTTCACTAGGAAAAAAAGAGTAATTGCTGGAACACTGATACAAAGGACAAGATGAACTGGTGAGGAGCAGAAGAGAGCAAACAGACGGTGAAACACGAGGGCAGGACGTAAAGAGACCTGGAGTGAGACAACATGTAAATATCAAAATAAAACAGGAAATGCAAGACTTGAAACACTTGGGAGTAGTGAAAAAAAACGTAACCACCAGGACGGGGCATGACATTTTTCCTTTATGAGCTTATATGGCAAAAAGAATACATTTTGAAAGATCAATTTGTGTAAATCAAGTGCACAACTATATTTCTTGTTGTGCAAAGAAGAAATGTCTTTGTGATTAGAATCATTGTAAAGCGTCTTCATTAAATGTACACTCACGGACATAGGAGACAGGACAGGATCCCTGCAGAGGCTGGACACAGCGGGGGCCGTGGAGAAAGTTGTGGTGGTGTTTCCATTAATAGCACGAGCAGAATCAAACACCAGACTGACTCAGGCACAAAGATGACTGATCAGATATGATGATAGTCAGATGATGTAAGATTTAGGAATTTTTGAATAAGAGGAACTCTAGCCAGGTTTGCAGTAACACAAATTGAAACTGCAAATATAAAATACATCTAATGGAAACACGTCGATTAAAAAACCCCTCCATTAAAAAAAAACATATTTTGCAAAACTGCAATGGAAACACTTTTTTTGGCTTTTATAGGTCACATGATGCTATGGTCATGTGCTTGTCTGTAGAGACTGGCTCCCTCATGATGCAGCAGGAGCTACAGGAGGTGTTATTGCATGGCGTGGCCTTGGATTGGAAATAATGTGTGGTGGCTGCAGATGTTTTGAACATCCATCGCCATGCTTCTTGGAATGTTATCACAAGAGGAGAGGTCGCATAACGTCACTCAGTGGAAACGCAGTCATCTCTAAGTTGTGTTTTAGCGACATTTTGTTTTGCAAGTTTTGCATAAATCTGTAATGGAAACCTGCCTTCTGACAGTGTTGAAAGCAAAGGAAGATTCTAAATTAAAAAAAAAATGAAGGGCAGGAAAAATGAAAAAAAAAAAAAGTTTAACTGCCTCTGTGCAGGGACCCTAACTCTGGGTCCGATGCATAAGAAGTCTATGTGGTCCCCGCACCCTTCCTCTCTAGATCCATTTCTCTCACTCACCTTCGGTTAGTTTGTCAGTTTGCTTGAATTCCCTTTCTTTGCTTTCTCTGGCTTTTTTCCTTTTTATTTTTTTCCTTTTTTTGGGAAAGACATGAAAGTGTATATTGAAAGTCTTATGAAAAAACAAAACATTGCTCATATCCATGACCAGACGTGTCCTTTGAGAAATTACTACTTGTCTGACATGTGCTCCTTCTTCAGAGGTCACAAGCAATTTCCTTGGCATTTATACTAAAGGTCGTGGTACTACACTTACCTTTTATTTAAGGCAGTCTTGTACCATTATTATCACATGAAAAAAAAACCTTCGAAATGCGATTCAATCAAAGCGTCGGTCTTGGCGTTACGTGCAGGCATGCAGCCTGAACCACTGACAAACCGAATTACCTGCGAGCTATATTTGACTGCAGTAACATTTTAAGATAATTAGCCTGAAACATGCTTGGACTAGATCGTACACTCTTGTTAGTTTGAAGGAGAGACAGGAAATGTGTGACAGAGTGTCGTAGCGGTTCTACCTTGTTCAGTTACACAGTGACGGCACAGCGGATGTCAGCTGTAAACTGTCCTGCAGCATTTCCTCCTCGCCGCTCGCTGAATCTCCACATCAATAAGTAAAGGCCTCCTCTTCTGCGAGCTTATCACAGAGCACTTTGAAGGCTACTGCTTAGCCTCACATGAAAGCATGTGTCCACTTTTAGAGAGTAAGATGCAACCTTTTGATGCCTGAAAGGTGAGAGGAAGTGTGTCACTGTCCAACAGGGACAGTGAAATGTCACCAGGACGTACGGCTCTGGTGACGTGCCAGGCAAGGCTGAGCTACTGTGAGCTAAAAGTTTAGAATCTGGTGCTTTTAGCCACAAAATCACAAAATATTTAAGCAGCTTAAAGCCCTGATTAGACAGAGTGCATTTTAGCAGCCCAGGACGGCTTTTGATGTCTCCATGCAGGTGATCAGTGACCAGAGACATCATGTCATGTCCCTTTCTTGCTAACGCAATTTTAAAGAAAGCCTTGTGCCAAATTTTTTCAAATTTAGCACAAACATTCACTTGGACCAAGAAACAAACTGTCACACTTGGGATTAAGGACACAAAAGCAGACAGACAAAATGGATGTTAGAAAAAAAAAATCACAACAGGTGAGTGTGCAGGTGGATGTTTAATAAGATGACTGGCTGAGGAGAGGGATGATCTGTGTTTTTGAGGTTTTCTTCGGCAGGAGGTGTCCTGGCAGAGATCACAAAAACAGGTATTATTTAATTATTTTATTTATTTATAGGGCTTATTTGATAGGGACAACACAAATTAACATAGTACAACTTCCACCTGGCACGAACAAGCTGTAGTAACTGATGTTTCACATACAGAGGTTATAGCTATAGCGAATTTCCAAACTCCTGTCCCTAGTTAGCTAGGGACAGGAAATAAGTAAGAAAATAAGTATATAAGTAAAGAAAACAAGGAAAAAGGAGAAATATCAAGGTAACACACAATAACATGTTTACTAACAGAATAAAAGAAGACAAATAAAATTACATGGAATAGTTAAAAATGCTCACATCACTGATTTTGCTAAAGCCAACACTTTTGTTAAAAATCTTAATATCTTGTGTTAATTTTATTTCAGTCGGCATGTGTTCCACATTTTAGAGCATTTCATGGAAAAAGCTGACTGCCCCAAGTTTGTCTTAGGACGTGCAATTTTACAGTTGCGGCTTGCTGTGCCTCTTGTGTTCCTACCGCTATTTTGCCTGCAGATACATTTGCATAAAATATCCAGTGCTAAATTATAAGGGCTTTTATGAACCAGTTTGAGGGATGAGAATTTTAGAAAATTAGCAAAAAATAAACGCACAAGCGAGCAAAAAATGGCCAAGATCCGAGCAGAGCTGGACATGTCACGCAGCAAACTGTGTTTGGCAACAATCCGGCAGGTTATGTTTGTGGAGATGGCTCTCTTGTAGGTATCTGGCTTGATTGCAGGCAGGTGTGTTGATTGAAGGAGTGCAGACAGGAGGTGGGAGGAAAACACAGGAGAGACAAAACACAACAGGCACACACCAAACACACAAACATGAAAGGGAAAAAACAAAAAACAAAATCACACTCACGCAGACCCACAGGAGTCACCTAGGGCCGGCCATAACACAAACTTGTTCGATTTTGGTGATCATAGATCAAAGGTCAAAAGTCAAAGGTCCCTGATGTGAACGAGATGTGTGTGAAGGAGCGGTACCGCAGGTCCTTCC